>NC_133133.1:48801951-49114868 GCF_048418815.1 Hemitrygon akajei | reverse complement strand
TGCTATGGAAGTTGAAGCTAACAATGATTCATTTCGAGAGGAAGGAGATGGTCAAGGACAAACTGCTGTCAACTTGTCCAGTACCATTAAATCTCTGAAAGAGAAATGTATAGGTAAGAAGAAATGTATTTTCATCCAACAATGGAATTGTATGAAATTTTAGTATGAAGCCCTGCTCTTTATCAATTACAAATGAACATTACGTTATTTGAATGCATTAGGATGTTGTGTAGCATAACAAAGTCCACTAGATTCTGTCAAAGGACTTTTAAATGTATTAATTATGTTTCTGATAATCATGGACATTTAAAAGTTCAAATAGATTCGAATTATGAAAAAGATATTCACAAAATAAAGTTTTATCTCAAATAAAAAAGATAATAGGAACTTCAAATTTTTTTTTTAAGCAAAGGTTCCTTTATCTCTAGGGATAACTTGATTGAGAAGCAAAAAGAATATAGCAACATTCAGGTCTTATTAATATTTAAGTTTTAGCTTTTTAAAGTCTTGCTAATTATTTTCACCTTTGATACAACTCCTGTTATACAATAACTACAGCAAAGTGCAACTCCAGTGCCAGGCCTTCCCTTGTCACTAAAAGTTACAAAATACAGTGGTTTCTGGTTAATTGGGCCATAGGTTAATCAGGGTAGCTGTTTATTTGGGACAACTGTTAAAGAAGAAAAAGAAAACAAGAAAATGGGTGGGATTCCCTTCATTTATTTTGGGCACTATGTTGATTAATTGGGGCAGGAGACCATTGCCAAACACTTTCTGACTAGCAACAGTTGTGTGCACATCATGTGGGCATTAGATACAACACTTCTTAGAGTGAACAATTTTTAAATAGCATGTTTGTGTTAAAAAGCAACAATTTTTGTCACTGATAAGGTAGAGCAGTGGATGTATTGTATATGGATTTCAGTAAGGTATTTGATAAGGTTCCCTGTGCCAAGCTCCTTCAGAAAGTAAGGAGGCATAGGATCAAAGGAGATCTTATCTTGTGGATCCAGAATTGGCTTTTCCGCAGAAGGCAAAGGGTGGTTGTAGATGGTTCGTATTCTTCATGGATGTCGGTGACCAGTGGTGTTCCACAGGGATCTGTTCTGGGACCGCTCCTCTTTGTGATTTAAAAAAAAATAAATAACCTGGATGAAGTAGTATGAAGGTGGGTTAGTATGTTTGCTGATGACACAAAGGGTTGGGGGTGTTGTGGATGGTCTGGAGGGTTGACAGAGGTTACAGTGGGACATTCTGTATTTCATATAAATACATTAATTTGTTACTCAGTTAAATGGTAGTTTGTCTTTTCTTATATATCTTTTAAATTATTTCCATGAAACTTCAGGTAATTGGTGTAGCTGCTTAATTGGGCCAAAACGTATTGGTCCTGATGTGTTTCAATTAACTGGAATCCACTATTCTGAAATGTTGTCCTCTTTCTAGCATAGATCCATTATATTTATTTGCATAAGTAAATAAACAAATGAGTTGTTGTTTATTTGCATCATTGCATCTGAGGAATAGCAGCTATGTAACTTCCCTACCACTGACATGAGTCTCACTGGCCTATAGTTTCCAAAATTATCTCTATTTCCCCTCTTGAATGAAGGAACAGCATTAGCTACTCGCCATTCCTCTGGCACTGTACTTGCGGTCAGAGAGAACATGAAGATAAACACAAAGTACACTGCAGATGCTGTGGTCAAAGCAACACGTACAACAAGCTGGAGGAACTCAGCAGGTCGGGCAGCATCCATGGAAACGAACAGTCAACGTTTCGGGTCCTGACAAAGGGTCTCGGCCCGAAACATTGACTGTTCGTTTCCACGGATGCTGCCCGACCTGCTGAGCTCCTCCAGCTTGTACGAGAACATGAAGATATTGGTCAATCTCATCTGTTTCCTCTGCAAGTACAACAACGAGGTTATGGACCCTATACAGATTACAGAGGAGGAGGTATTTGCTGTCTTGAAGCAAGTTCGGATGGATAAATCCCCAAGGCCTGGCAAAGTGTTCCCTCAGACCTTATGGGAAGCTAAAGTAGAAATTGCAGGGGCCCTGTCAGAGATATTTAAACCGTCTTTAGCCATGGGTAAGATGCTGGAGGATAGTTGATGTTGTTTAAGAACAGCTCTAAGAATAAGCCAGGAGATAATAGACTGGTGGTCCTGACATCAGAAGGAGGAAAGTCATTGGATGGTAGTCTGAGGGACATGATATACAAGTATTTGGATAGTCAGGGACAGATTAGGGATAGTCAACATGTGTGGTAAGTCATATCTAACCAATCTTGTAGAGTTTTTTGATGAAGGCAAGACAATGGATGTTGTTTACATGGACTTTAGCGCAGCCATTGACAAGATCCCATGTGAGAGGTTGATCAAGAAGATTCAGTCATTTGGCATTCAAGGTGAGGTAGTAAAATGGATTAGACATTGGTTTATGGAAGAAGCTAGAGAGTGGTTGTGGATGGTTGCCTCTCTGAGGCCTGTGACTAGTGGTGTGCTATGCAGATCAGTATTGGGTGCATTGTGGTTTGTCATCTATGTCAATGGTCTGTATGATATTGTGGTTAACTATGTCAGCAAATTTGCAGATGACATGAAGATTGGGGGTTTAGTGGATACGGAGGAAGATTATCAAACCTTGCAGCAGGATCTGGACCAGCTGGAAAAATGGGCTGAAAAATGGCAGATGGAATTTAATGCAGACATGTGAGGAGTTGCACTTTGGGAGGGTCAACAGAGATAGGTGTTACACGGTGAGCAGTAGGCCATTGAAAAGTGCAGTAGAACAGAGGGATTTGGGAATACAGATTCATAATTCCTTGAAAGTGGTGTCACAGGTAGATAAGGTCATAAAGAAATCTTTTGGCTTGAAAGCTTTTGGCCTTTAAAAAACAATGTTCTGCATACAAGAGTTGGGATGTTATGTTAAAATTGTATAAAAGGTTGGTGAGGCCTAATTTGGAATATTGTGTGCTGTTTTGCTCACCTACCTATAAGAAAGATGTGAACAAGGTTGAAAGTGTAGAGAAAATGTTTAAGGACCTGAGTTGAAGGGAAATGTTGAATAGGTTAGGACTTTATTCCCTAGAACGTAGAAGACTGAGGGGAGATTTGATAGAGATATACAAATTATAATGAGTATAGATAGGGTAAATTCCACTGAGGTTGGGTGAGACCACAACTAGAGGTTATGGGTGAAAGGTGAAATGTGTAAAGGGTACATGAGGGGGAACTTCTTCACTCAGAAGGTATTGAGAATGTAGAATGAGCTGCTATTGTGATTGGTTAATGTGGGGTTGATTTCAACTTTTAAGAGAAATTTGGATAGTTACATGCATGAGAGGGGTATGGAGGGCTATGGTCCAGGTGCAATTCAATGGGACTAGTCAGGTTAATGGTTCAGTGCAGATTAAATGGCCAAAAGGCCTGTTTCTGTGCTGTACTGTTCTATGACTTATTATTTCTATGACCTGGGTATATCCCATCAGTATTCAGCTGATTGTTCTTTAAGAGATGCCCTAATAACTGCATCTTTATTTTGAAATACCCTAGCAAGCTAGAATGCTACTTACTGATCTCCCTATCCTCTGCCTCCTTCTCCTTAGTAAATATGAATTGAAAGTACTCATTTAGGACTTCACCCACATTCTCTACCTCCAAGCATATTCCCTCCTTTGTCCTTGAGTGGTGCTACCATCTCCCCAGTTATTCTGTTGCTTTTGATGTGTGTACAGAATGCCTCAGGATTCTTTTTAATCCTAATTGCTAAGGACTTTTCATGGGCCTGTCTGTCTTTTCTAATTCCATTACAAAATGCTGGAGAAACTCAGCAGGCTAGGCAGCGTCTATGGAAAAGAGTACAGTTGATGTTTCAGGCTGAGACACTTCAGGAGATCCTGCTGAAGGGTATTGGCCCAAAACATTGACTGCCTGGCCTGCTGAGTTCCTCCAGCATTTTGTGTGTGTTGTTTGGATTTCCAGCATCTGCAGATTTTCTCTTGCTTTCTAATTTCATTCTTGAATTCTTTTCTGTCTTCCTTATAATCGTCAAAGCTCAATCAGATTTTAGTTTCCTAAACCTTACATATGCTCAGACTGATGGTTTGAGATGTCTATTTTAAAGGAAGGAATATCATGAATAAAGCGGATGAGCTTAGAGTGTGGGTCACTACTTGGTGCTATGATGTTGTGGCCATTACAGAGACTTGGATGGCTCAGGAGCAGGAATGGCTACTTCAAGTGCCAGGCTTTAGATGTTTCAGAAAGGACAGGGAGGGAGGCAAAAGAGGTAGGGGTGTGGCACTGCTGATCAGAGATAGTGTCATGGCCGCAAAAAGGGAGAGAGTCATGGAGGGATTGCCTACTGAGTCTCTGTGTGTGGAAGTTAGGAACAGGAAGGAGTCAATAACTCTAGTAACAGGGACATTGAGGAGCAAATAGGGAGACAGATTCTAGAACGGTGCAATAATAACAGGGTTTTCGTGATGGGAGATTTTAACTTCCCTAATGTTGATTGGCATCTCTCTAGAGCAAGGAGTTTATATGGGATGGAGTTCATTAGTTGTTTTCAGGAAGGTTTTCTGACACAATATGTAGATAAGCCTACAAGAGGAGAGGCTGTATTTGATCTGGTATTGGGAAATGAACCTGGTGAGGTGTCAGATCTCTCAGTGGGAGAGAATTTTGGAGATAGTGATCACAATTCTATCTCCTTTCCCATAGCATTGGAGAGGAATAGGAGCAGACAAGTCAGGAAAATGTTTAATTGGAGTAAGGGGAAATATGAAACTATCAGGCAGGAACTTGGGAGCAGATGTTCTCAGGGAAATGTATGGCAGAAATGTGGCAAATATTCAGGGGATATTTGTGTGGCGTTCTGCATAGGTACGTTACAATGAGACGGAAAGGATGGTAGGGTACAGGAACCATGGTGTAAAAAGGCTGTAGAAAATCTAGTTAAGAAGAAAAGAAAACTTAGAAAAGGTTCAAAAAATTAGGTAATGATTGAGATCCAGAAAATTATAAGGCTAGCAGGAAGGAGCTTAAGAATGAAATTAGGAGAGCCAGAAGAGGCCATGAGAAGGCCTTGGCAAGTAAGATTAAGGAAAATCCCAAGGCTTTCTACAAGTATGTAAAGAGCAAGAGGATAAGACGTGAGAGAATAGGACCAATCAAGTGTGACAGTGGAAAAGTGTGTATAGAACCAGAGTAGGTAGTGGAAGTACTTAATGAATACTTTGCTTCAGTGTTCACTATAGAAAAGGACCTTGGTGATTGTAGGGATGACTTGCAGTGGACTGAAAAGCTTGTGCATATAGACATTAAGAAAGAGGATGTGCTGGAGCTTTTGGAAAGCATCAAGTTGGATAAGTTACTGGGATTGGATGAGATATACCCCAGGCTACTGTGGGAGGACGAGGGAGGAGATTGCTGAGCCTCTGGCAATGACCTTGCATCATCAATGGGGATGGGAGAAGTTCTGGAGGATTGGAGGATTTGCTGATGTTGTGCCCTTATTCAAGAAAGGGAGTAGAGATAGCCCAGGAAATTATAGACCAGTGAGTCTTACTTCAGTGGTCGGTAAGTTGATGGAGAAGCTCCTGAGAGGCAGGATTTATGAACATTTAGAAAGGCATATGATTAGGAATAGTCAGCATGGCTTTGTCAAAGGCAGGTTGTGCCTTACGAGCCTGATTGAATTTTTTGAGGATGTGACTAAACACATTGATGAAGGTAGAGCAATAGATGTAGTGTATATGGATTTCAGCAAGGCATTTGATAAGGTACCCCATGCAAGGCTTATTGAGAAAGTAAGGAGGCATGAGATCCAAGGAGACATTGCTTTGTGGATCCAGAACTGCCTTGCCCACAGAAGGCAAAGAATGCTTGTGGACAGGTTATATTCTGCATGGAGGTTAGTGACCAATGGTGTGCCTCAGGCATCTGATTTGGCATCCTTTCTCTTTGTGATGTTTATAAATGAACTGGATGAGGAAATGGAGGGACAGGTTAGTAAATTTGCTGATGACACAAAGGTTGAGGGTTTTGTGGATAGTGTGGAGGGCTGTCAGAGGTTACAGTGGGATATTGATAGGATGCAGAACTGGGCTGAGAAGTGGCAGATGGAGTTGAGTTCAAGAGCCGAGGTAACGTTACAGCTATATCGGACCCTGGACAGACCCCATTACAGTACTGTGCTCAGTTCTGGTCGCCGCACTACAGGAAGGATATAGAAACTATAGAAAGGGTGCAGAGGAGATTTAGATAGATAGATAGACAGATAGATACTTTATTCATCCCCATGGGGAAATTCAACATTTTTTTTCCAATGTCCCATACACTTGTTGTAGCAAAAACTCATTACATACAATACTTAACTCAGTAATAATATGATATGCATCTAAATCACTAACTCAAAAAGCATTAATAATAGCTTTAAAAAAGTTCTTAAGTCCTGGCAGTTGAATTGTAAAGCCTAATGGCATTGGGGAGTATTGACCTCTTCATCCTGTCTGAGGAGCATTGCATCGACAGTAACCTGTCGCTGAAACTGCTTCTCTGTCTCTGGATGGTGCTATGTAGAGGATGTTCAGGGTTTTCCATAATTGACCGTAGTCTACTCAGCGCCCTTCGCTCAGCTACCGATGTTAAACTCTCCAGTACTTTGCCCACGACAGAGCCCGCCTTCCTTATCAGCTTATTAAGACGTGAGGCGTCCTTCTTCTTAATGCTTCCTCCCCAACACGCCACCACAAAGAAGAGGGCGCTCTCAACAACTGACCTATAGAACATCTTCAGCATCTCACTGCAGACATTGAATGACGCCAACCTTCTAAGGAAGTACAGTCGACTCTGTGCCTTCCTGCACAGGGCATCTGTGTTGGCAGTCCAGTCTAGCTTCTCGTCCAACTGTACTCCCAGATACTTGTAGGTCTTAACCTGCTCCACACATTCTCCATTAATGATCACTGGATGTTAATGATTACCAGGATGTTGCCTGGATTGGGGAGCATGTCTTATGAGAATAGGTTGAGTGAACTCGGCTTCTTCTCCTTGGAGCAACGGAGGATGAGAGGTGACCTGATAGAGGTGTACAAGATGATGAGAGGCATTGATGGTATGAATAGTCAAGCGGCTTTTTCCCAAGGCTGAAATGGCTAACACGGGGTAGGGGTCCAGGTTTTAAGGTGTTTGGAAGTTTTGGAAGTAGGTACAGAGGAGATGTTAAGGGTAAGTTTTTTTTACACAGAGATTGGTGAGTGCATGGAATGGGCTGCCGGCATGTTGGTGGAGGCAAATGCAATAGGGTCTTTTAAGAGCCTCTTGGATAGGTACATGGAGCTTAGGGAAATAGAGGGCTATGGGTAACCCTAGGTAATTTATAAAGTAAGTACATGTTCGGCACAGCATTGTAGGCCAAAGGACCTATATTGTGGTGTAGGTTTTTCTATGTTTCTATATATATTTACTTTTGTTTTGGTTATATTAACTACTTTCTTGACATCCAAGGTTCTCTTACCTTGCCATCCTTGTCTGCCCTTCCTACTGGAATGTACTATTCCCTCCTTGTTCTCCCTCTGAAAGGCCAGTCACCTGGCATTAGTTTCCCAATGCCACATCCAGTATAACTCCTCCTTTTGTTGGACTACCTATATATTGATTTAGGAAATCCTCCTGGAAGTACTAACAAATTCTGCACCATCTAAACCTCTTGCACTAATGAGATCCTCATCTATATTAAGGAAGTTGAAGTTATCCATTATAACAACCCTGTTTTGACATCTTTGCATAATCTGCCTGCATACCTGTTCCTCAATGTTCTGGTGGCTATTCTGAAGCTAGTAGTACAATCTCATCAATGTGATTGCACCTTTCTTATTCTTGAGTTATATTATACATGACTGCTGTATTGTATCCCCTCATGTTGCCTGATTAATTTGTCACTGATTAATAGCACAACCTTCTTTCCCCCCCCCCCCCCCCACTTTTCTCTATCTTTTCTAAAATAACAAAATGCTGGAACATTAAGCATCTATTCCTGTCCTTCTCTCAGCCAAGTCTCTGTTAAGGCACAACATGATAAAGATCTGAAGGGATGTGGTAAATAAAACTATTATTTATACAGTATTTCAAGGTACTTGGTTTGATTTTATTTTCCACATTGATTATTTTTTGTTTCACTTAACCCAGGGTCTTGCCTCTCCTTGCGAAAAATCTGTACTTGACCATTGCATAATAATAGATCATCACTTCATAGGCTTTGATTGGGTCTCAGCCCGAAACGTCGACTGTACTTATTCTATAGATGCGGTCTGCCCTGCTGAGTTCCTCCAGCATTTTGTCTGTGTTAGTTTATTCATAATAATCTTTTGAATATCATGGGGCACATTTCAGTTGCATAAGTCGTGCAAATTTTAAGATTGAACTGGAAGCCTCTGCATGCATTGTGGTATATTTCTGAGCAGTTTGCATAATATTCAGAAAGGGAAATGTTTTCATGATAACCTCTTCAGGAGTTGAGAAAACACCTTTACGTTGTTTTCACTTCTAAATTTTGGTCGATCTTTTGCTCACTCTACACATCAATGCTGAATATCTAGGGAGATCTCTCTGTCTACACCTCTTGCAACTTTTTAAGTGTTAAGTAAATTGGTGCCAGCAGAGAGATTTGACCTCTGAGGATTCTATTAAAATCCTAGCTATGTGCTAAGGGATAGAAATTGATTTTAGTGGGCATTGCTTTATACAAAAGAGCTTTCGCTTTCATCTTTGTGGAAAATGTATCTTTGCCAGTGCTAATATACAATGAGATTCTACACTCAATGGCCACTTTATTAGGTACCTCCTGTATATAATAAAATGGCCACTGAGTCTTCTGCTATTGTAGTCCATCCACTTCATATTTCAATATGTTGTACATTCAAAGATGCTCTTCAGCACACCACTGCAGTAATGCAAGATAAGTTGAGTTCCTGTCACTTTCCTGACAGCTTGAGCCAGTCTGACCATTCTCCTCTGACCTCTTGTTAACAAGGTGTTTTCACCCACAGAACAGCCAATCATTGGATGGTTTTTGTTTCTCACTCCACTCTTTATAAACTCTAGAGATTGTTGTGCGTGAAAATCCCAGGAGATAAGCAGTTTCAGAGATAGTCAAACCACTCGTCTGGCACCAACAATCAAAGTTACTTAATCACTTTACTTCACCATTCTAATGTTTGATTTGAACAACACCTGAACCTCTTGACCATATCTGCATGCTGTTTTGCATTGAGTTGCTGCCACATGATTGGCTGATTAGATATTTGTATTAATGAATAGGTATAGTACAGATTCTGCAAAACAAGTGCAATAATGTACATGTGTACCCTATAGAGTGGCCACTGAATGTATGATATTCTGTGAAGATATTTCCATGAAAATAATACTTTCTAAAAGATTGGCTAGGATCCATGCTATTTAGTCACGGGGAAATTGGAATGGTCCTCTGCATTTTTAGGAGTGATTTGTCTAATGAAAGCACTTAAGATACTGTAATTAAATTAATATTTGATCTATTTGCATTATTCTTTAAGAGGACTGTCTCCCTTTGATACCAAATTAATGATGTTTTTCTCTGTTTACAGATGATGTTGGTCAGACACTTTTCCATGAAATTGCTTCTCAGTTTCTCAAAGGATTGACTCCTAATGACCTTCAACCCCAGTTTGAGCATCGGTTGGGCCCAGATCACTTGGAGACATGCTACATTATCTTCAACATGAATCAAGAAGATGCTTGATTCAATATGTAGCTACAACTCAAATGTTGCTGATCTTTGTTTCTGCAAATCAAAAAAGCTATTTAGAATTAATCTGTGCAAGTATATCTGACTGATCAGACTCTACAGATTGTTATTTGGTTATCTGTCATAATTTTTTATTTTATGAGATATTAGTACTAAGGTATCTCTGTTCCTTGAGCAGAAGTACCCGAGGCTTACTCACTACCTTGTGTTTAATTGATTATCATGTGGCTAATAATGCTGTGAACTTTTCATATTTAAGAGAAAGACTTTACTTAAATACTTTTCTGATTCCTTACTTGTGCTTCCAAGTACTTTTCCAAAAGTTGGTTTGGTATTATTTTATTTTTATTTAAATGTACATATTTCTCCTAAATGTTGAATAATGTCCTAAATCTTTGGCCACCGCACAATGATTTTGGCATAGTAGGAAACCTAAGAATGTTTTACTAATTTTACTTTTTATCTCTCATTAGGAAAGTTACAGCTAATCTATCTCAGTTTTGAAGGCACACTTGATCTGTAGCATTGTAAGGCAATGAAAACAGAATATTAGTTTCATCTGAAAGACAACTAGATGGTGAAATGAGAAGCAGATAGCGTAATGTTCCAGAAAAGTTAGATCAAATGGCTTAAGGCTTCCTATATTCTAATTTATTTAAATTATAGACAGGGTATTTTTTTTACTTGCACTCTATTTTTATAGGAAAAATGTTGCTAGATATTTTCTTATTCATTACATAATAAAATATACTCTTTTCATAGTGCATATGTTAGGGAATGTTACCAAAATAGGTTCCTGATATATCTCAAGCATTCCATTTAGAATATCCTGATGACAGCTTCAGAGTTATCCCACTTAAGTGATTCAGGAAACAGATTTCCATCTTGTGTGTTTTCTTAAGAATAGACAGGGAGAAGGTGAGAAGTGAAGGTGTGGAGAAGGAGGTGTGTTCTGAAATTGGTATTACTAGAGCAACTAAGAAGCATGTTATTTTCAAATAAGATTAAACAAAGGTATTCCCACTGCAGAGGCTTCTAGGCTGTAGACATCACAAAAATGAAGAAACAATGCTATATTTGTGGAATGTACAAACGTTTGTAATTTAATTAAAAAATTCAGTTGATGTTATTACCACATTCCTAAAGCCCTATTCTTGTTTGCTGTAGATGATGAGGGTTTGAACAGTACTTCCAAAGCAGGCTTGTAACAGTGATCTACAAAATAAACCATACACAATTTAGTCACTACAGAGATGGAGAAAAGAATGAAAATCTGGGTAGTGGACAGGGCACAATTCATGTTGTTTGTTTTGACTTGAATAGAGTTGAGCTGCATGAGTATTATTGGAGCTACACTCATCTAGGCAAGTAGAGGGCATTTTATTGGACTTCCAACTTGTAGATGGAAGTGGTAGATGGTGGACTGGCTTTGGGGTGTCTGGTAAGTCATTCATATTTTGATATGCAGCCTGTGACTTTGGTAGTCTTCACATAAATAATATACTGTAGCTGCAACAGTCATAGGTTGCATATCTTAAGATTAAACTTATTTCTCAGGCTTTATTGTTGAAGTCTTGTAGCATGCAGGTGTGGACTGATTCATTTCCTGAGGAGTTGCATATAGAATTGTACATTGTGTAATTGTCAACAACAAAATGTGTTCCATGATCAAGAATTGTGGAAACCAAAATTTTCCTGTGCACAGTTTGAAGATGTATTGCTTCATATAATGTTATTCTACATTGTACCATATGGAAGAATTAGATGTATAGTATTCAGCCCCTGACCCTTTGTTCACATAAATGAGTATTACAATTAGGGATTTTGATCAACTTAACTGAGAATTTTTATTTGTGAATCACATGCTCTTCCCCCCTCCCCCACAGTGGAGTTAAAAAAAACAGGGAAAATTGTAAAGGATGAAAAACTGAAAATTCTGAAACAAAAATGTCAGCCCCTTTTGATCAGTACTTATTATTCATCCCCTTTTGATCAGTACTTAGTATTCATCCCCTTTTGATCAGTACTTAGTTGAACCTCCTATTGCACCTAATGGCCTTTTTGGATAAGTTTCTACTAGTTTTGCACAATGTAGAAGTGCAAGATTTACCCATTCCTCCTTGCAAAATTGTTCAAGCTGTGCCAGGTTAGTTGGGGAGTGACAGTGGACAGCAGTCTTGAGGTTTTACCAGGGATGTTCAATTGGGTTAAGGACTGGACTCCAACTGGGCTCTCAAGGACATCAATTTTATCCATTTGAAGCTACACCATGGTTGCTCAGGCAGTGTGCTTTGGGTTGTTGTCCTGCTGGTAGATGAACTTCCTCCCCAGTTTAAACTTCTGGTAGAGGCTAACAGGCTTTGTTCTGCATCTTTCTCCATTTAATAGCATTCATCTTCTATCAGTCCTGACCAGATTTGTAGTCCCTGCTGTAGAAAAGTATCCCCGTATCATGATGCTACTACCAACAATATAATTTACAGTGGGGATGGAGTTGCCTGGCTGATCCGGAGTATTAGATTTATGTCACATGCACCGCTTTGTGTTGAGGCCAAAAAAATCCACTTTAAAGACCTTCTTCCACACCTTTACAGTATACCTTAGTGACAATTTGCAGTCTTTACGGACAAGGATACTATTTTTCTTTTAGCCAGGGCTTCTTCCTTGTCACTTTTCCATAAATACCCTTTTTGTGCAAGGCCTTAGAGATTGTGGGGTCAAGAACTTCATCTCTAGTTGCAGCCACTGACTTCTGCAGCTCCCTCAGAGTGACTGACTGGTGTCAGAGTAGCCGCTCTTACAAGTGCCATTCTTCTCCGATGACGAAGTTTAGATGGGCTGTCTGACCTAGGCGGTGCAGCTGTGGTTCCATATTCTTTTTCCACTTTTTCATGATGGACTGAGCTCCAAGGATGTTCAGTCACTTTGAGTGGTCTTGTATCATTTTCTAGGTTTGTGCTTCCCTTTTGTTATTTCCTTGAATTGTCTTGAATGCTCTTTTGTTTTCATTTTGTTTTGGTCTGTTGAAAATCTACCATACTGTTGGACCTTACAGAGAGACAGAACGTTTATTCAGGTGATCCTCCAAATTTTCTACATCAATAAATTGGGTGAGTTGGTAAAATAACATACACCTGAGGAAAATTGGTGTAGTAATTACAAAGGGGATGAATACTTTTTCAGTCTTGCAATTTTGGTTTTGAATTTTAGTAAATTGTTGACAGGTTTTGGAATTTTCCCTTTGATTCGACATGATGCACAATGTTTTGTAGATGAGCTGAAGCAATCCAACTTCAATATATTTTAAATTTAGAAAATGAGACAGTAAAATGAGAAAATAATCGTGGGGGTTGAATACTTTTTCAAGGCACTGTATAACCTGCCATGATATATTTGCTAATCAATCAGATCCTTGAATTGATTAAAGAGATAGACTGTGTCCTTTAATTCACCATGGTTTAAATGTGAAGCACCTTTTAAAAACTTATGTATTCAGTAATTGTGACGCAAAGTTAATTAAATTTTGAAGAATAAAGGAAAATATCAGTTCTGGGTGATGGTGTATTGAAGAAATGATCTTTCTATCTAAAGCTTATTTGATGGCATGATATGAAGGATTAGCTATTTTATCGATAATTGACAAATACCTATGTTAAATATCTGCAATTGTATAATTTTGATTACATTAATGCATATGCAGAGCCAAGACTGGCTGGAAAGATTAATTTTTTTACCCACCATATACAACAGTATGGTGATTTTTCCAAATGTATAAAATCTTTGCTATCCTTTTATTTACAGTGTCTAATTTAATGCAGTCTTCCTTCGTTTGAGGAAGCTGCTATCCTTTTGTTAAATGAATAAATTGATAGAATAAATATTAGACCATAGACTTGATTAGGCTTTAAAATGGTCTGTATCTCAAAAGAAGAATTCAATAAATATTAGGTAAGGCTTTATTGATGAATGTTTTTAAGACTAGCTAAGGAGAAGAAAAATACATTTTATAATTCCTAAAAAAAATGTTTCATAGGAGTGATGGTAAATCTATTGTGAATTATGTAGTAACATCAATCAACAAGACAGGTGATTCATAGAGTAAGTATATTTTTTCAATTATTGTAGAGCCATTTAATAACAAATAACATTTTCTCACTAATTAGTAAATTCCTTAGCTGCTGTGTGTACATGGATATTGGTTGCATTCCTAATCAGTAAGTTAAAATGCTAACTTTGGACACTTATTGAATATGTCATTCTAATATAAAAATATTCAGGACATATCAAAAATATTTTGGGAAAACACAAGTGAAAAAGCAGAAATGTACTTGTTTGTTTTATACCTGAATAAAGGTAGATGCTTATTTAGTATGTAAAGAGACATACATAATTGAAGCACTGTTACCTCCTGTATATGTATGATATGTATTTTTAATGAAAATTAGTGCATATGGCTGAACCAAGATCGCTTGTGGCTAATCAACAATTCTTAATGTTGATTGTTAACACCGATGAATGTAATACACAGTATATTCATGTATCTGCATATTTGGATTGAAAGAGGATCTATGCACTGCCTTTATCCCTTGAAGTTATATTTTTGTGTCATTGGGTGGGATGGTCTAACTTCTGGATATAGAACTTCTAATATAATTTTGTTTAAAATTTTTAGTATTGGTAAAAGGTATTTAATCCTTTTGTATATCAGACCATCCTATTTCTAATTCATCTTTTTGTTGAATTATAATAAAAATATTTATGTTGAATTTGTTTTCATTCTTATGTCCAGAATGGGCTGTCTTATACCTGCAAAAAAAATGACCCCTCATACAAGAACAACCACTGAAGAAGGAACAAATTGTATTTAAACTTCATTTCTTGTAATTTGACATTTCCATTCACAGTGCTTACAGTGGTTCGCTCTTGTCTGTCATTACAAAACCTGAATACATTGCCCTCTATACCATTATGCAGCTTATTTATAAATACATAGAAAATCTACAGCACAATACAGGCCTTTCGGCCCACAATGCTGTGCCAAACATGTACTTATTTTAGAAATTACTCTGGGTTACCCATAGCCCTCTATTTTTCTAAGCTCCTTGTATCTATCCAGGAGTCTCTTAAAAGACCCTATCGTATCCGCTACCATTGACGTCGCTGGCAGCCTATTCCATGCAGTCACCACTCTCTGCGTTTTTAAAAAAAAAACTTACCCCTGCCATCTCCTCTGTACCTACTTCCAAGCACCTTAAAACTGTGCTCTCTTGTGTTAGACATTTCAGCCCTGGGGAGAAAGCCTGACCATCTACATGATCAATGCCCCTCATCATCTTGTACACCTCTATAAGGTTACCTCTCATCCTCCGCTGCTCCAAGGAGAAAAGGCCAAGTTTACTCAACCTATTCTCATGCTCCCCAATCCAGGCAACATCCTTGTAAATCTCCTCTGTACCCATTAATTACATGAGCATGAAATTAACTAATAGTTGTTAAGTGAAGGCATCTTCACTTTTAAGTAAGGCATCTTCAAATGCCTTCTGAAACTATATATACACACCAACCATTGGTATTACCTTATCTAAAACTTCAGTGACTACTTCAAATAATTCAATCAATTTTATCAAACTTGAATTAAATATTATGGCTCTATGCTGGCTGAGTCTGGTTGGCTGAAAAATTCTATGATATTCCCTATCTCCAGTTATAGACTGGTTAGTTAGAATGTTAGAAAAATATTAGATGTTAGAAAAAATGGTTTTAATTGTTACCTTATCTCACCTTTTTGAAGTAGCAGACTTGCATGAGTAGCTTTCCAAACAAAAGAAACAATTCTGAATCAAAAGAGCATTAGAAGATTATAGCCAGTGCACTGAGTTGTACTTATTACTTCTTTCAAAACCATAGAATGGAAATTTTATGGTCCTCAGGATTTGCTATGTATTAGTGCCATTATTTCTTTGATTACGATAGTGTAATGTTAATGATTCCCTACCAATGCTTAATTGTTACTTTCTCTAAGATGTCTGTCATGCTACTTTCTTTTCTATAACTTTTCATGCAAAATAATTATTTAACATGTCTGCTACTTTTGTTTTCATTTACATTATCATCACTAAGTCTTCTGGATCCCATATTTGTTCTTGATGGATTGTTTATCTGCAATTTTCCTGTGTTTTTAATGTTTCTTGCAAATTTCTTTTCATATAGAAATTTGCCGTATTTAGTGTTTTTTTTCTTTAATCAGTTGCCACAATATTTGCTAATGTTCAGTTTTCACTTTTATTTTGTCCTTAAAGCTATTTAATCACCAAGGTATTTTTTTGGCAGTGGAGGTCTTTCCCTGCAGGAGTAGAAATCAATTTTGTATCTTCTCAATTATGCTAAATACTTCCCACTGAACATAATTTTTTTTTATCCATTAACAAATTTGCCCAATTCACTGTAGCACTGTGTCACATCATGTTGAAATCAATCTCACTGTATTTTAGAATCTTGTTTTCTCTTTTCTCCTTTTAACTAATACATTGAATATTCATAGATCCGATGACTGGTAACTAGATAGGGTCTTGACCCTACTGGTTTGCTTCTGCTTAAACCAAGCCTCAATGCTATGTTTTAATTTCAAACAGCACAAGTATCATTGTCTTGCAAGCTCTCCCTACTTCTGGGAATGTTGTGCAATTCACTTTTGTTATCTAGAATATTCTCTACTGTCCTCCTATTAAACAAACATTCAAATCTCTCCCCGTGATATATACTTTAACAATCAAAGCTATAATTATGCATCACTTTATAACCCTGGGTTATCAACACACTAATGAAGGTATTGGAAACTCTGGCATTACCATTTGATAGAAAAGTGCAAAACACACCTCACCCTGGAAGTTTTACAGTTGGGGATGTCTCAAAATACTTTTTAAGAAAGTGATTTTTTATGTACAGTCATGCAAGAAACATGACAGACAATTTGTACGCAAGGTTCCACAAAATTGCTGTATGATAATGATACCTGATTTTTTTAGTGGCATTAATACTTTTGTACACTGGGAAGAAGTTAGTTGTCTTAGCTCAAAATTGTGATATGTGATCTTTTAGACCTCCTGTGGGTTTAATCTTTGCTATCTTGTGGCATAGAACTCTTTTTGTACTGCACTTTTATGTAAAAATGTTCAATGTAAGTAAAAGTTTGACTTACACTTTCTGACCCACACACACGACTACTACCACTGATCTACAGTTTCCACTCAATTAATAAAGTATTATTATATCTGTTACAGTATTTGATTGTTTTCATGTCAAAGATAATCCCCATTTCAATTTTTGCCAGGATTGGGTGTGTGACTGAAAGACTTATATTAACTGTCTGTATATCACTTAATTAAAAATGGATATCCTCTTTGAAATAATTGCCATTGCATACTGTCTGCTGTTGACTCACAGCAGCTTCAGTTGCCAGAACTCTACACTAGATGGCATGAGAGGATTAAGGAACACAACTTAATTTCAAATGCAATCCACAAGGTAAAGTATTACCTCCTGATTGCCACTTCTCTCTCCAGTCTCCCACTCCCTCAATCTCAGCTAATGAATTAGTGGCATTCTCACATTAATCCTTGCTTGGAAGAAGCACTGAATGTAGCAAGGGCACAGCTACACCTCAAGTGTTGCTGATGGTTGTACTCCTTGAAGAAGACATCAGCAATCAATCACCAAGAATGGTTTGGAACCATCGTCACCGACTGAGCTGTGAGTTATGAAGAACAGACCTGCCACACTGGTTCTGTGACAGGTAGTCAGCATTACAAAAGCAAGCAACAAAATCTACTTGATCTCATCCACTCAAACCTACTGTGGCAGATATACGTGTCTACAATAGTACAGATATAAATATTGATGCTTGTGGAGGCAAACCCTGCCCTCACAACGAGGCCATTCTCTATCGTGTTGTACGTTGTCAGGAAGGTACCAGTGCTGTAAATGTACTGGAACAGTTTGGCCAGAACCACGGCCATCTCTGAAGAACAAGCCTTCAGTACTCTTACTGTCTGTAGGGTTGTGAGGAAGATGTCTTCAATTGTGCTATTGAGCTAGTAACCTGCTTGGCGATGTCCAGGTCAGGTTTCACCTAAAAACTGGTCTCTAGACCTTATCCAAATGTAGATCAGAAAGGAATATTCCAGACATGGGGCAAAGGAGACTGCATCCATCAAGGCAACATCAAAGAGATCTGGTAAAACTGAAATCATAGGTATCATAGGGAAATATTCCAATGGTTGAAGTCTTACCTTGTTGAAAGAAGGTGGCTATGGTTTTTGAATGCTAATCATCAAACTCCACATCACTACAAGAGTTCCTAGTCTCAGTTGTCTTCAGCTGGTTCATCAATGACCACCTTTCTATTATACTTTTTATCAGGTCAAAGAAGTGTGGATGCTCGCTGATGATTGATTAATGTTTAATTCATACAAAGCAAACCAAGTTAGCCTGCAGCAAGCCCTGTTAAGTGGTAATTGACATTTGTCTCATAAAGATGCTAGACAATAGCCATCTCCAATGAGACAGACAAAACACCTGCCCTTAATATTCATTGCCATTTCCCCTGACCATTAATAGTCTGATACTGACCATTGATCAGGAACACAAAACATAAGCACTGACTACAAAGACAAGTAAGAGACTATGTATATTGCCTCCTGATATGCCAATGGCTGTTTTATAAACAGCTTATTCTCCATTTGCCTGATGAATACAACTTTTAACAAGTCACAAGTAGTCTGACATAATCCAGGAAGAAGCAACTCAATTGATAGACACTCCACCTACTATATTCCACTTACTTTGCAAATTGTTGTAATGTAGTTGCAGCTTATGTACTAACTAATTGAGGCTGCTCTGATAGTACTTCCTAAACCTGCAAACTTTTCTACCAAGAAGGTCAAGAATAGCAAGTATACCTTAGTCATCCCTCCAAAATGTGTACCATCCTGACAAGAAAATAGACAATAGGTGCAGGAGTAGACCATTTGTCCCTTTGAGCCAGCATCGCCATTCAATGTGATCATGGCTGATCATCCACAATCAGTACCCCGTTCCTGCCTTCTCCCCATATCCCTTGACTCTGCTATCTTTAAGAACTCTATCTAACTCTTTCTTGAAAGCATCCAGAGAATTGGCCTCCACTGCCTTCTGAGGCAGAGCATTCCATAGATCCACAACTCCCTGGGTGAAAAAGTTTTTCCTGAACTCTGTTCTAAATGGCTTACCCCTTATTCTTAAACTGTGGTCTCTGGTTCTGGACTCCCCCAACATTGGGAACATGTTTCCTGCCTCTAGCATCTCCAATCCCTTAATAATCTTATATGTTTCAATCAGATCCTCTCTCATCCTTCTAAATTCCAGTGTATACAAGCCCAGTCGCTCCAATCTTTCAACATATGACAGTCCTGCCATCCCAGGAATTAACCTCGTGAACCTACGCTGCACTCTCGCAATAGCAAGAATGTCCTTCCTCAAATTTGGAGACCAAAACTCCAGGTGTGGTCTCATCAGGGCCCTGTACAACTGCAGAAGGACCTCTTTGCTCCTATACTCAACTCCCCTTGTTATGAAGGCCAACATGCCATTAGCTTTCTTCACTGCCTGCTTTACCTGCATGCTTACTTTTAGTGACTGATGAACAAGGACACCTAGATCTTGTTGTACTTCCCCTTCTCCTAACTTGACACAATTCAGATAGTAATCTGCCTTCCTGTTTTTGCCACCAAAGTGGATAACCTCACATTTATGTACAGTTTGTACATTAAGCTGCATCTGCCCACTTACCCAACCTGTCCAAGTCACTCTGCATTCTCCTAAAATCATCCTCTTATTTCACATTGCCACCTAGCTTTGTGTCATCTGCAAATTTGCAAATGTTACTTTTAATCCCTTCATCTAAATCATTAACGTATATTGTAAATAGCTGCGGTCCCAGCACCGAGCCTTGTGGTACCCCACTAGTCACAGCCTGCCATTCTGAAAAGGACCCGTCAATCCCTTATCTTTGTTTCCTGTCTGCCAACCAACTTGTGCATTTTGGTCGCTAGTGAGAGTAGATGGAGTGGATCAGGAAGATTAACGAAAGTATCAGGAGATACTGTTGTATTCTGAATGGGACACCACAAAGTTACCCCTTCTTGAGGAAGGGAGTGGAGCTCACCAGTATCAGAATTCTGAGAGCCAGACTGCAGAGAAACAAAGCAAGATCATCCGGCTCTGGAAAATGTTATGTATGAAGAAGTGAAGGATAAAGAGGGTTAAAGCAAATACTGTGCGATAATCTGACTATTGTTATGGGGTATCTGAATGCTGACATCAATAGGGCAATACAAATAATAACAGGATAATGGAAAGCCACTATGAATAAAAATGAAGAGGAATTTGTTGATATCTACCAAAACGAACAATGTAGTCATTGGCAAAACAATTTCAGCATTGTGATATGGTGCTTTCCAAACGGGAGAGGTAAGAACCAGATTCATCAAATGACAATCAATGGTAAATGGTGATACTGACTGACAAAAGCAAAAGTAAGAAGGAGAATGTTGGCAGGTGAACAGTACCTTGTTGCATCCTACACCCAATGAATTCTGAAAAATATGTGTTCACCAAATAAGAGGCATTGATATGCTGAAGGCCCCTGAAATACAGAATGCTATCATTTTCTAAAGGCAACAAAACAAATGTCATCTCCATATCTGTTATCCCAAAACAAACTTAACTTAAGTTCTTTTAAAGATCCACAGGACATTTATTTTCTAAGTATGTATGCAGTTTGTCTTCCCACAAAACAAAAGAAAACCATAGTATGTGTTCAAAGAAAAACATCAAACCCCCAACACGTAAAATAAAAACAAATCCCACAGAAGTCAATAAAGTTTGCGAAAAACACAGACTACAAAACAATAACCCACAAAGTCATCGAAAGAGCCTAGGCATATTCAGTTCAGTTCAATCCAGCACTGTGTTGTTCATTATCTGCAGCCCACAGAGCCAGATCAAATTCTGCCCGGGTCAATTTTGCAAAAAAAATAGCGACGAAAAGGAGTGACTAGAAACCAGAAGCACATCATAATGTGAACTACAGAATCCAATCCACAAACCACAACAATTAAAGATTGTCCAAGACCCAGATCTAGCACTACCCTCTGGCAGCATTGAACGAGAGAGAGAGGCACCTTCCTCTGGGAGCAGCAGGTGAGAGGGAGAGAGACCATCACACACAGATGCACAGAGAAGCTGAAAAGGGAACTGAGTAGACATTGGAGAGGGATTGGTCAAAGTCTTCGACTGGAAATGGGATCCATTACAAGAAAAGCAAGAAGGTGGATAACTGAATGCAAACAAAAACAAATCCACTTAAAAGAAATTGCTGAAAAGCAGTGGAATTGAGTTGAAAAGCCTGATGAACCACTGGAAATTTATTGGTGGACTGACTAGAAACAGAAAGGGGTGGAAAAGCTTAGTCATTGCCCTATATGCCAGAGGCACAATGGGGACAAAGTTGCTGCTGTCTGTGAGAATATTTCAGTGATTGACTGCTCAGGCAGCTCGATAAAATGATGATTGCTGCACGCTGGAGAACACTTTGAACTGCCTGAATAGAAGAAATCCACAGTAGATAGCTAGAGGTTTTTGGGGATTGTCTCTGGTAAGGAAATTGACAACTGCAGAGCACAGGTTATGTATACTATAGTGCTACTTCAGATCTGCTGGACAATGTATATTAATTCCCTTCCTTTCATGCTAGAACCTTCTCCACTCATTTTCTGCAGCAGCTTTCTTTGACTCCTTTACCAGCCTATGCCAAAAGCTTTTTTTTGTATTTTATTCAGTCCACTTATTATTCTCAGCACTGAAAATAAATTATAGATTTGGCTGTTGTGGATTCATTTCCAAATCCCAGAAATGAAAATTGCAATGAAATTGTCGTGCACCTTCAAATGAAAGGTTGCAGAATTTTCAAGTTTAGATATAGGTAGCATCTTAGTGAGAAGATGTGGAAGAAGCACTTAGGCTTTAGCAATTTAATAAAGTCTCAAAAATCACATGGAAGAAAAACAAATGCTCAAAATTTGAAATGAAAGCAGATGATAATGAAACTAAAGAGCAGTCAGTTTGTTACAATATAATGCACCATTTATAATATTCTGGGGTTTTCCCCTCACTTGCTACTGCTGTAAACTAGAACTAACCTTTCATATTTGAATCTGAAATGCAGATTTGTCCGTATACCCTCTTCCATCACAACATACTGCATCTCTACCCTGCCTCAGCTATTCTGTCGAGAATTTTGTGCAGAATTCTGTGCAGAATTTTTATCTGATTCAGAATCAGAATCAGGTTTATTGACAATGACATAAGTTGTGAAATTTGTTGTTTTCTGGCAGCAGCACAGTGCAGGCAATACAAAATAACTGTAAGTTACAAAAACAAAAATAGATACCACAGATAAATGAAGTAATAAATACATAAAAGGTGTAAAAAAGAATAATGAAGTGGTGTCCGTGGGTTCCTGGTTGTTCGCAAATCTGATTGCAGAGGAGAAGAAGCAGTTTCTAAAATATTTGGTGCTGGTGTTCAGGTTTCTATACCTTGTCTCTTATGGTAGTAATGAGAAAAGGACATGGTCCAGATGGAGAAGGTCCTCAATGACGGATACCGCCTTCTTCAGACACTGTTTTTGGAAGGTGGAAAGTATTATGCCATCTACAACTCTCTGCCACCTCTTATGATCCTATGCATTGGCATCTCAGTTTCCCGACAATCCTAATATTCTTAGGGTCCTTAGGATATTACTGTCTAAACCTGCAAACAGTACCACTGACTGACACTGGCTTCAGTTTCAGAAGACATCAACTTTTAAATTGAAATCCCAGTTCTTAAAATCCCCCACCATCTCATTCTTTTTTTTAAATCCCTTTTCCCAGCCTCTGAGTCAGAAAATATCAGAGGCTGGAACTGGAAAGGCATAGATAACTTAAATGTTCCAAAGGGTCATCTTGTTTGCCCCACCAATAGCTGCCACCCCTTCAGCTGTCTGGGCTCAGGATTTCCTCTGTTACTTTTCTTTCAAGAAAATAGCCTCTTCCGCTGATCCTAAAATCTTTTAATGTGATTTAATGCTAAACTTTCTTTGATAATACAACTCAAAACCCCTTGGGCAATTTTACTACCTTAAAGCAACTAATGCTAGTAGCTGTTATCTGACCCCTGAAACACTTTGGCCTGATTGTTTAGAGTGCAACCTGCCATTTGGACCTGCCACGGATTTTCCAGAGAGAGAAGGCCAAACAGACCTGAAGTGAACTGAGAGGTAGAGTGGGCTCCAAGGGGAAAATAGGCCTTAGTATCCCCCATTTGCTCTGATAACTTTTGACAGCTCCTTGTGTCGAACGCTTTTTAACTGTTATGAAATTTCTCTGATGATCAGAATAATTTAAAATTATTTAAATAATTAAACCGTATTCTAACTAAAAATAAAGATTAACTTTAATTCAAAATACTTTAAATTATTAACAAAAAATTAAAACATTAAAATAAAGCAATACTTACCAGCTCTTACCTTTCTCCACAGGTTCATTTTAAATAGGGCATATGTCCCTCTAGTATCTACCTGACACAAAGCAGAAGGAGCAGACACTGAGTATGTCTGGTCTGTGTCTCCAGCATATTGGTGCAGCTCAACAAGACACTATCTGACAGCTCCTGTCTGTGTGGAGTTTGTACATTCACCTTGTGAACATGTGATTACCCTGTTTCCACCCACACCCCAATGATTTTCAAGTTGGTAGATTAGTTAGTTACTGTAGACAGTCCCTAGTGTATAGGTGAGTGGTAGAATCTGAGGGGATTGATGGCATTGTAGAAAGAATAAAATAAAAGTGTCAATGAATGGGCCAATAGGCCTGTTCTGTATTTAATGATTCCACGACTCTACACTGGGCTCAGTAGCGAGTCCAGCGGTGGAGAGGGAGATCATTTCAACTGGCACCTGACCTCTACTTTGTCTCAGCATTTAACTGAGCATGTGTAGAAGGCTGAGATGAACGGAGACATGAATAGCTGCCTATTGATTGTTCTCTATGGAATTAATGACTGTCAATCAGCCAGACACAGCCCCTAGGATTTTTCTTTTCTCTTCACTGAATATTGAATTGCTGTGAATTATCATCATTTCAAATTTTTATTAACTATGCCTTTTGTTTCCATGATCTATTTTAGTCAAAGACTCTGTTGCGAATCCTAGCACTGATTATTGACCAAACACATTACTGATGAAGATTGAGTCTGGTCGTGGTGACCCTACTTGAATAAAATTTATTGATTATCCGGTGTCTCAAGCTCATTCAAAGTATCAGAGGAATAGAGTTTGTGATTCAGTCTGATTGACTGGGAGTTAATAGCCTTCAGAATATTGGCTGTAAAGCTGAATGGCTGTTAGAGATATGACACAACCACAGTCACTCAGTTGCTTCTGGTGGTCACAAACGTGTTTATACAATAGACGGACGTTTGCAGAAACTAATATTTGGTGGCCTTTCACCTCCCTCATTTTTGACTAAACAAAATTGATCCAAAGTCACAATACAGCACATTTGCTGGAAATCCATATTGAACCACTGAACTCATATCTAACCCTACGGGAGGCCTGAAATAGGACACAACAGGATTTGATACTTTCATGCTTTTCATGCTTTTGGGATAATATAACAATCTCACCTTATTGTCAAGTATTCTGTGTGCTAATCTATCAATTTTTGGGTGCCAAAATCACAAACAAGGTAAAAATTCTAAAACATACCGTGTCCTTGAATCTGTGTTTCTGAGTACCATATCAAGAGCTGCTGATTTTAATTAAGTTTTGTTAGTTACTAAATGGATGGCAGTGAAAGAAAATAGCTTGTAAATGACAAAGAAATGAACAAAGAACAAAAGACTACTTGGCCACTCTACCCTTCCCTGTCATTCGCAATAAAGTTTCACTCTTGGCTTATCAGTACCTTTGCCTTAAAAAATGTCCAATAGCTCTGCTTCCATTTCCTTTTGTAAATGACGGTTGCTAAGACATGCATTAGCCAAACCCTTATTTTTAAAGCAGAGACCAGCAGGTGTAAATTTTTCTATGAGATAAACAGATCTCCTTTTCCACACTGCCAATACATCTCAGAATCCTTCTTTTCAATCAACTCCCATCTCCCTCTTCTAAATTCCAGTGATACCAACCTAGCCCATCCAATCTTTCCTCATAAAGCAAGTCACCTATTCCAGCTATTAGACAAGTAAATTATCCCTGAGTTCCTTTCTACTACAGTACCATTACTTTTATTACATTTTTCTGCTTAAATAAAGCTCTCCAAAGGTTTTGAGCATCTTCTAATATTCTTTACTTTCTGTTCTGATTACTCTCATTGAATGCTGGGCTGGTCATTGCCATGAACCTAGCCTGCGAATGTCTGCCCAGAAGCTTGTGGATATACAAGTCCAAAAGCGTACCAGTAATATTGGAAAGGTACTGCAATCACCTTCAAATGTTATTAGTACTAATATTATCAACTTTATATTCGTTCTAAAGGCTACCAATAAATGGCGCAATATATAAACCATTTTGTATATTATAGTTCCATAATTTAGTGCAAACGCAGTAATATCGTTGTGTATGTAAGGGACATATTAGGGAAAATGAACAAATCATTTTGTACTTCTCAATGTCAGCATATTCACTAAGATTCCAGATAAAATTAAATCATTTACCTTGTCACCTATATAACATGGCATCAATTCTTCTGCAAGTACACAAAGGATAAAAGGGACTAATTTGCTTTTCCATGCCTCTGTATAGCATGTCTTAATGTCAGCTCATGTGCATTCAGGATACATATTAGGTAACAATTCATTCCTTTCCACGACCTTCCAACTAATCATATTTCTGCTTCTGATTCAAAGATTTGTGGGTTGAAGTTCTACTTCAGTCTGATAATTTTTTGTAGGTTGGAGGGAACATGTTAGCTGCTGGCCATGCTGCTGTTAACAGGATGCCTTGTGTACTTTACCTGGTAATGAAGTTAGATTTAATTTTCTAATTGCAATAGAAGAGCGGGTAGTTTTCCTTGTTTCTTTCTGACAACTATTCCTCAAACAACACCACTAAAAATGTTCTGCTCAGCCACTCACATTCATGTCATTTCTTGGCACCCTCATGTTTAATTTCCTTACACAGTCTTCGTATTTCATGTCTTCATTGTGAAATCTTTTGTGATTTAGAGTCATAGAGTAAATGGCACAGAAACAAGTACTTTGGCCTGACTTGGTGCCTACCAAGACTTCCCTAAGATTCTGCCGGACAGGAGAGTGGAATTCTCCTCTTGTGGGGTGTAGGAAGGGAGGCTGAGGGTTTGACAGGCAGGTGATACAGGGAGATAGTTACACCTAAGGTGCAGGACACAGGAACTGGATGACCATCAGGAGGGAGAAAAGGAATAGATAGCCAGTTCAGAGTACCTGTGTGCCCGTCCCTCTCAAAAATAGGTATACCACTTTGGATATTGTTGGTGGGGAGGCTGAAGTGACTGAGCAGAGGAAAGCCAGAGAAAACAAGAGAAAGTCTGTAAATGCTGGAAATCCAAGGAACACACACAAAATGCTGGAGGAACTCAGCAGGCCAGGCAGCAGCCATGGAAAAGAGTCCAGTCGACGTTTTGGGCCAAGACCCTTCATCAGGACTTGAAAGCCACAGCAGTCAGGTTTCTGACTCTGGCTCTATGGCTCAGAAAGGAAGTGGGAAGAAGAGGTGAGCTGCAGTGATAGGGAAGTCGATGGCCAGGTGAGCAGACAGGAGGTTCTGTGGACTAGGATGAGATTCCCGAATGGTACTGTACTTTAACACGTACAAACAAGCTGGAAGAACTCAGCAGGTCGGGCAGCATCCATGGAAATGAGCAGTCAACGTTTCGGGCTCAGACCCTTTGTTGACGAAGACCCTGACGGAGGGTCTTGGCCTGAAACGTTGACTGCTCGTTTCCACGGATGCTGCCTGACCTGCTGAGTTCATCCAGCTGGTTTGTACGTGTTGATTTGACCACAGCTTCTGCAGTGTACTTTGTGTTTGGTACTGTACATTGCCTCCCATGCCAAGTGCAGGAAAATCTTGGATCAAGTACACAACATGTTTAAGTGGGAGATGAGCCACCAGAGCCCATGGTCCATATTGATGCCAGTGACATGGATGGTTGTGGATGAGTTTAGGGAGGTAAGTGCTAAGATAAAGGAAAAGACCTTTAGGGTTGTGATATCAGGATTGCTACCCATGCCATGCACTAGTGAGGACAGAAATAGGAAGATAATACACTTTAATATGCGGCTAAGGAGATGGCGCAGGAGGGAGGACTTCAGATTTTTGGATCATTGAGCTTTCTTCCAGGAAAGATGGGACCTATACAAATGGAGTGGTTTGTTGTGAACTGGAGAGGTACAAATATTCTTGTGGGAAGGTATGCTAGTACTTCATAAGGGGGTTTAAATTAGTGTTGCAGTGGGATGGGGACAAGAGTGCCAGAGCAGATAAAGGAGTGGTTGTGGAGAATTATTTTGCTAACCTATGTACAAAGTCAGGAATCAAACAGTTGAACATGGTGGAACTATTGTTCTGAGTTCTGTATACTTCAATGTAACAAGTATTGTAGGAAAGGCGGATACGCTTAGGGCATGGATCATCACCATTGTAGTCATTAGTGAGACGGTTGCAGGAGGGGCAGGACTGGTAGCTCAGTGTTCTGTTATTTTAGACGTGATAGAAAAGGAGGGATTGAAGGGGGCGAGGTTTGCACTTTGGGGGGTCAAATCAAGGTAGGACTTACAGTGAGCAGTAGGGCACTGAGGAGAGCAGAGGGATCTGGAAACATAGGTCCAAAATCCCCTAAATGTGTCATCAAAGGTAGGTAGGGTTTAAAAGAAATCTTTTAACACATTGGCCTTCCTAAATCGATGTACTGAGTACAGGAGTTGAGATGTTCTGTTGATGTTGTATAAGACATTGGCGAGGCCTAATATGGAGTATGGTGTGCATTTTGGTCGCCTACCTACAGGAAAGATATCGATAAGATTGAAAGAGTGCAGAGAACACTTACAAAGATTTGCCAGTGCTTGAGGACCTGAGTTACAGGAAGAGGTTGAATAAATTAGGACTTTATTCCCCAGAGCATAGGGGAATTAGGGGAGATTTGATAGAGGTATGTGTAGAAAATTCTGAGGGTTATAGTTACTGTAAATGTAAACAGGTTTTTCCCACTGAGGTTTGTGAGAATAGAACTAGAGGTCATGGGTCAAGGGTGAAAGGGAATATGAGAGGGACGTTCTTCATTCAGAGGGTGGCATGAATGTGGAACGAGCTGCGAGAGGGAATAGTGGATATAGTTTTGATTTCAACATTTAAGAGAAGTTTGGATAAGTACATGGATGAGAGAGGTATGAAGGACTATGGTCAAAGCTTCAAAGGATTCAAAAGTACATTTAATGTCAGAGAAATGTATACAATATACACCCTGACATACTTCTTCTTCGCAACCATCCATGAAAGCAGAGGAGTGTCCCAAAGAATCAATGACAGTTAAATGTTAGAATCTCAGAGGCCCCTCCTAGCTCCCCCCTCCCACCAGCAAAAAAAAAGCAATGGCACCCACCACCGAGCACGCAAGCATGCAGCAAAGCATCAGTAAAGACACAGACCTGCAGAACCCCAAAGACTACTTGTTCACCCGATAATTCAACATTCCACAAGCTCTCTCCCTCTCTCCCTAATAAGGGAAAAAGAGGTGTTTCCCTTTCACAGTGAGAGGGGAGACATAACAAACAGCTCACTGATTTACAATGTTAAAAATCCATTGCATTGCTTTTTCCGAGCTCTGTGCCCAAAGAACTCGGGTCTCTGGGCACACAGCCATCAGCCAGCTCACTGCTTTCCATCCACCATCTCCCACGACACACCGATTCCCTGCAGAGACACTGACCTTTGGTCTGTCCGCCTCCAGAGTCACAACATCCCAGAACTCTGAAGGCGAGCTAATCTCTTAGGCTATATCCTTGGCATATCAAATAACGGCCAGTCGTGAAACTCCGAGAGCGAGTCCCATTCCCGCAAAGAACCGAAGTCAGTGTGTAACTCCAGGTGAGGGTCTTCCAAACAACCCTGAAAGGGAAAAATGGAGATATTAAAGACAGAAATAGAGCTGTTTCTGAAGATGAAAGCAAAGGAGTCACCATTAGGCACCATTGTCTCCTCCTAAGTAGACAATAGACAATAGACAGTAGGTGCAGGAGTAGGCCATTTGGCCCTTCTAGCCAGCACCGCCATTCACTGTGATCATGGCTGATCATACACAATCAGTACCCCGTTCCTGCCCTCTCCCCATATCCCTTGACCCTGCTATCTATAAGAGCTCTATCTAACTCTCTCTTGAATGCATCCAGAGACTTGGCCTCCACTGCCTTCTGGGGCAGAGCATTCCACATATCCACCACTCTCTGGGTGAAAAAGTTTTTCCGCATCTCTGTTCTAAATGGCTTACCCCTTATTCTTAAACTGTGGCCTCTAGTTCTGGACTCACCCATCAGCGGGAACATGCTTCCTGCCTCCAGCGTGTCCAACCCCTTAATAATCTTATATGTTTCAATCAGATCCCCTCTCATCCTTCTAAATTCCAGTGTATACAAGCCCAGTCGCTCCAATCTTTCAACATATGACAGCCCTGCCATTCCGGGAATTAACCTTGTGAACCTACGCTGCACTCCCTCAATAGCAAGAATGTCCTTCCTCAAATTTGGAGACCAAAACTGCACACAATACTCCAGGTGGGGTCTCACCAGGGCCCTGCACAGCTGCAGAAGGACCTCTTTACTCCTATACTCAATTCCTCTTGTTATAAAAGCCAGCATGCCATTAGCTTTCTTCACTGCCTGCTGTACCTGCATGCTTGCTTTCATTGACTGATGTACAAGAACACCTAGATCTTGTTGTACTTCCCCTTTTCCTAACGTGACTCCATTTAGATAGTAATCTGCCTTCCTGTTCTTGCCACCAAAGTGGATAACCTCACATTTATCCACATTAAACTGCATCTGCCATACATTTGCCCACTAACCCAACCTGTCCAAGTCACCCTGTATTCTCATAACATCCTCCTGATATTTCACACTGCCACCCAGCTTTGTGTCATCAGCAAATTTGCTAATGTTACTTTTAATCCCTTCATCTAAATCGTTAATGTATATTGTAAACAGCTGCAGTCCCAGCACCGAACCTTGCGGTACCCTACTGGTCACAGCCTGCCATTCCGAAAGGGACCCGTTAATCACTACTCTTTGTTTCCTGTCAGCCAGCCAATTTTCAATCCATGTCAGTACTCTTCCCCCAATACCATGTGCACTAATTTTGCCCACTAATCTCCTATGTGGGACTTTATCAAAAGCTTTCTGGAAGTCCAGGTACACTACATCCACTGGCTCTCCCTTGTCCATTTTCATAGTTTCATCCTCAAAAAACTCCAGAAGATTAGTCAAGCATGATTTTCCCTTCATAAATCCATGCTGACTCGGACTGATCCTTCTATTGCTATCCAAATGTGTCGTAATTTCCTCTTTTATAATCGACTCCAGCATCTTTCCCACCACTGATGTTAGGCTAACTGGTCTATAATTCCCTGTTTTCTCTCTCCCTCCTTTCTTGAAAAGTGGGACAACATTAGCCACCCTCCAATCAGTAGGAACTGTTCCTGAATCTATAGAACATTGGAAAATGATTACCAATGCATCCACGATTTCTAGAGCCACCTCTTTAACTACCCTGGGATGCAGACCATCAGGTCCCGGGGACTTATCAGCCTTCAGACTCAACAGTCTATCCAACACCATTTCTTGCCTAATATAAATTTCCTTCAGTTCATCCTTTACCCTAGTTCCTTTGGCCACTATTACATCTGGGAGATTGTCTGTGTCTTCCCTAGTGAAGACAGATCCAAAATTGCGACTAGGCAAATTAATAGTTTGATACAGAGTAGATGGGCCAAAGGACTGGTTCTATGCTGTATTGATCTATGACTCTAAGATTGTACAATGAATTGGTGAATGTTTTCAACTCTATAAACGTAAGGAAAATTAGAATGATTCATTCCAGTCTGATAAATTTAGCTCCTGTTTGTCTCTGCATCAATTACAACACATCCATTGAACAATTTAGTTTCATCAGTTAATGAATAACAAGAAATAGTATTTCTTCACTCGCTCCTCATATTCTGTCTCTAGTGTTCTGTGAACATGGGAATAATGTACCAGGAGAGGTAGAATACCGGGTACTTGAACTGTCCTCAAAATTCTGATAAAGTTAATTAACTGTGCGCAGTCACATACAACATTTAGATAACCACGTCAATATACAAAGCCTTCATGTAGACCTCAGGTGTAAACTATATAATTTTCATGCATTTTGGAGCAGGCTCTGCATTGCAAAACACATCATCTTACATGGAAAGTCCAGCTTCTTTAATGCAGTAAATGGACTGATTATTTCAGAGGAACTCCCAAGACTAAAACCTCTAGGAAGTTGTCAGAAGAAGTAGATATATCTTGCCTTGTACCAAATGTAGTAAAATGTCAGTCTATGCCCTCCCCTGCTGCTGTAATGAGGCCATATTCAGGTTGGTGAAGCAACACCTTATATTCTGTGTCTCTAATGTGATGGCATGAACCTCAATTTCTTGAGCTTTCAGTAATTGACCCTCCCCCCCACTTTCACCATTCCCCATTCCCATTTCCCTCTCTCACCTTAGCTCCTTACCTGCCCATCACCTCCCTCTGGTGCTCCTCCCCTTCCCTTTCTTCCATGGTCTTCTACCCTCTCCTATCATATTCCACCTTCTCCAGCCCTTCACCTCTTTCACCTATCAGCTTTCCAGCTCTTCACTTCACCCTTCCCCCACCTTCTTGCTCTAACTCCTAATCTTTTTCTCCAGTCCTGATGAAGGGTCTGGGCCCAAAAATTGATTGTTTACTCATTTCCATAAAGGCTGTCTGACCTGCTGAGTTTCTCCAGCATTTTGTGTGTGTCTTTGGATTTCCAGCAGCTGCATGAAACCCCTGGTTCCTTTGGCTGTGTAAGTCCGGGGAAAACACTCTCCAGTCCTGACAAACTCATGAGACTGAGCTGGCCCTCCCACACCAAACCCCAGTTTGTGTGGGTGCTGTGTAATTTTTACCCCGTTACAAATTAGAGCCATGAAATTACAGACAGTGCACTGCATACGATTATTTATGCATCTTAACTAAATGGTTAGTAAAGAAGAACAAACAGGAAACGGCTGTTTTTAATTAAACAGATAAATATACACAAGTTGGTGCTCATCTTGAATTTCTCTGTCACTCACATGCTGGGCCCTTGGTCAGCGTGAAAGCACACACTACCTTCCAAACGTCGCTTGCAATCCATCTTGAAGAAATGGGTCTCCCACCAGGTCGTCTCCTACGACCGATTCTCCCCAGCATCTTCTCTCTTCATCTCCCACTGACCAAAAAAAAATACCCAAGACTAATCTTAGTGTCCCTCACCAAGAAAACTTCCGGTTAATTTTACCATCCTAATTGGATGGCATTAGGATCCAATGAAGATCCCTTATCTTCAACAATAACCCAAGCAGGCTGAAAGCAGAACAGGCTGCTCTTACAGAAATGCTAAATGAAATACATATAGTATAACAGTAAAAATATGAACCAGGGCATTACACACTTCCCCCCTCCAAAAAAATAGTCATGTCCTCATGACTTGTAAATAATTAGCCATCCCATCATTAATTACACCGTTTTCAAAGGAATTTCATGATGTTAAAACCTCCAATCCATTTGTAAATGGTAGTGACATATCTCACTAGAGGATAGTTGTAACACTCTGCTCCCCCGGTGCTACAGAGGCCATCTATCTGGGGGTCTCCTAACTCTTTGGGACATCCTTATCCCATCATCTATGTCTTCAATTTCAGACACTCCTTGGGATACTTCTGGTCGACATGGCGAGTCCTCCCCTGGTCTATCACTTGCCTTCTGGCATCTCAGGCCCCTCTGTCACTTGGCTGAGCTCAGCTTCATTCCCAGTTACTTTAGAGCCCAGCCCCCCATCATGGTCCAGCTGCAAACCTGCTTGTTTGCACCAAGCTAGTCCACCCCCACCCCCATTTCACCTGCCTGTGTGAGAAGGGTTGGGAATCTCTTCCTCAATTAATGGAGAATTAATGAAAGGAAGCATATACCACGTCTACATGTCCTTATCCTCCGAGTCTGTATCCCATTCAGGGGCGGCAGCCAGTCTAATCTCTCCGCTGCTGGTCCTCCAGTCTCTCCACATCACTGCAGAGTCCTCTTACTCAGTGTAGGATCCAGGTCAGGCTCTGGGTCAACACGCACCTCTTGTCCCAGTGGTAGACGGTGTTTCCAATGGAGAATCTTGACAGGCCCTTTCCCGTCCTCTGGTCTCACCCGCAAAACTGGTATGTTTGGCATCTGATATAGGGCGTAGCTAGCTGCCCAGTGGTCAGTCAACTTATGCTTCCCAGGTAGCTCCAACTTCTTTATGAGGACTCAATCTCCAGGCATGAGTTGGGAGACCTAACCTTTTGATCATATCTCCTCTTATTTCCTCGATTCTGCTTGGTAGCTGAGACCTCAGCTAATTCATAAGCCTTTTTCAGCTCCCTTGTCATATCAGGCACAAGCTTCCGATAAGTCTACTGCCAGTCCCAAAACAGAGGTCAATGGGTAACCTTGCCTTGCACCCAAACATTAGATAATATGACGAGTACTCCTTAGTTTCATTCAGTGTACAGTTGTAGCAGTGGACCAGATGTCCAATATGTTGACTCCATTTGTTCTTTTTGTGATCTTCAAGGTTCTGAGCATGTCTAGCAAGCTCTGATTGAACCTCTCGGGCAGGTGACCTCGACTTCTCGACTCCAGGCATGCTGGGTAACTCTTGGATGAGCCTGCTCTCAAAATCCCGTCCCTGATCACTGTGTATTATTTATTATGGGATGAAATACTTCTCCCATAACACTTTGGCTACTGTGGACTCCCTCTGATCCTTGGTAGGGAAAGCTTGCACATATCTGGTGTAGTGATCAGAAATGACCAACACATTCCCCATGTTGTTGGCACCTGGCTCTATTGACAGGAAATCCATACACACCAGGTCAAGTGGCCCCTCTTACTGAACTGTTAAATGAAATACATACAGCACAACAGTAAAAATACAAACCAGGCCATTACACACAGATCTTCTCGTCTTTGAATAAATGTAGTAATTTAGTTTCATTATTATATTATACCAATATTAAAAATATTGTTATCTGAAATACTCAGAAAAGTCAAATCAAAAATATTTCTAACTCTGGTTGGCATTTTATCACTCCCTTATGGCAAATCAATACTCTTCAAAATATATTATGAATTTTTGATTGCAAGAAGCCCTGTAGTGTGGGCATGTAAAATGATCAATTAGATCTCAACATGATCATGCTGTAGGGATTGAGCTCAAGGATCAGTTAGCCTGTTCTTTGCAGATTAAGGGATATTATGATAAAGGAACATCAGATGGAAATTTGGTTTAACCTCTGTGCTCAAGATGGCTTTCCAACAATACAAAATTCTCCTTGTGTCAGCTTAGATTATATGATCATAAACCTATTTTACTTAGCTTGATGTACAGACATAAAAAATGAGAATAATATTGCCCTTTTGAATTAACTGTCAGAGGAATAATATTATCTTACCCCATGGCAATTATACCAATCCTGAATCACATTTCGCAATAGATTGTTTAATGGCTCAACATTCATGGAAAATGGAGTTTTCTGCTCCCAACAGTTAATCCATAATTGCTTAGTGCCATAGAAATTATACTTCCATCTGTCAGCTGCATATGTTAACATCTTTATGTCTATTCTCTAGCCATCAGATAAATCATTTTAGGAGCTCTCTATTTTTTGCAGACTGGGCGCCTGTCTTCTGTTCTCTAAAATGCTGAAGAGAAAGCAGTGCTAATTTTGAACATAGTTTCTTTTAAACTCTCCTGAAATAAAGAGGGAAACTCATGTTTCCACTACAGGGAGAAGCATCTGTGTTTTCATAGCATCCACCTATCACATCTGGGTCTTAAACCGTCCCTAAGCAGATGCAGAACCAATCAAAATAGCATCACTCCATTACCAGAATATTTGGCAGTTTATAATTGTAGGGAATGGCAAGAGATCAATGTATTTATCATTGGCTGTTACTTTATAACACAAAACCTGATAAATGAATAAGAACAAACATAGCTCACACAGATTCTGTTGATATACCATTTCTGTTATTACCTCGTACCTAATGAAAGATCCAAGCACATTCATTAAAAGATTTTTTATGGTACTTACAGAACTCCAAACAACAAATCCCGCATTATTCATTTTGGTGACGATGAGATGGTTGCCGTTTTTATGCAGTAAAGTGGCAATGTATATTTCTTTTGCTAATATGAGTGGAGTCACTGCTTCAACATGCTTTTGCCTTCCCATGACTGTGGTGCTTAATGAAAATAGGTACAGGAAAACAGCCCTCAAGTTTTTTTTTATTGTCTGCATTTATTTTGGCTGAAACTTTCTGGTTCTTGCATGAAATAGAGAATATCTTTTAATAGGGATGGGATTAATATTGATAATCCTGAACTGTTGATTCTTTCAGGGCCTTTTGCTTGGGTCTTGATAACAGAGCATGGGGCCTTTTGGAACTTTTTTCACCTTGACCAGCTGTTTATTAAGCTGAAAGTTAAAAAGAACTTGGGGCCTTTTGTGACTTTGCTACTTAATGATCTATCCAGAATTGACCCTATGAACTGTGCTGCTTTTAAGGGAGAGAGGGAAACAGAGACTGCTCGAAAGATTGATGTTATGGTTTCTCTACAAGCTTGTTTACCTTTCCACAAAGACACTTGCCTGCTTACAGAGAGGAGGATGGAGCAGGTTGATGGACGGCTGGTGTCCAGCATGTGGAGATAAATGCCAGGTCCGCTGATACACAGACAGACACATGGTTTTGGACACTGAATGAGCTTTGTTGTATCCACAGGAAGGTGGGGTTTTTGGAGGATCGATTCGGGGAAATTGATCAGTGACTCTCGCGGTGTGAAAAGGTGTGACCGGTGGAGAATTATTTGTGTGTCCACCCTTGCCTGGGTGATAATTCCATCACTGAAGAACAGTCGCATGTGTTATGGTCACATTCAGTGACTTCAACAGGTTTTCGGAGGACAACGGGGATTTCAGAAGACAACGGGAAGATCGACGGCATCAGCTCACCTCTCACCTCTCTCCCTCTCTCTCTCTCTCTCTCTCTCTCTCTCTCTCTCTCTCTCTCTCTCTCTCTCTCTCTCTCTCTCTCTCTCTCTCTCTCTCTCTCTCTCTCTCTCTCTCTCTCTCTCTCTCTCTCTCTCTCTCTCCCCAACGTTACTCAACTAACTACTTCAAACTGAACTGAACTCTCTCCATCATCGTAATACTATATCCATTCACCCCTAGGTTTGAAAAAGCCTAGTTTTGTTCCTATTTCCACACTTATGTACATATATATCATTGCTAACCTGTGTAATATATCTGCCTTTATAGTACTGTATTGCGTAGTTACTAATAAACACTATTAGTTTATAGCAATACCAGACTCCAAAGTGTTTTCCAGTTCTGCTGGTTCTTTAACCCGTCACGGGGTACGTGACAGGAGGCACTTGTAATAATCTTTCAAGAATCGTGAGATTCTAGAATGGTTGTGGAGGACTGTAAGATTGTAAATGTCATTCCACTCTTTAAGAAAGGAGGAGGCAGAAGAAAGGAAATTATAGATATTTCAGTGGTTGGGAAGATGTTGGAGTCCATTATCAAGGATGAGGTTTTGGGGTACTTGGAGGCACATGATAAAATAGGCCAAAATCAGCATGGTTTCCTTAAGGTAAAACCTTGCCTGACAAATCTGTTAGAATTCTTAGAGGAAATAAAAAGCAGGATAGACAAATGAGAGTCAGTGGATGTTGTTTGGTTGGATTTTCAGAGCACCTTTGACAAAATGCTGTATCTGAGGCTGCTTAGCAAGATAAGAGCCCATGGTATTACAGGAAAGATGCCAGCGTGGATAGAAGGTTGGCTGCTGGCATGAGGCAAAGCGCGGGATTAAAGGGAGTCTTTTCTGGTTGGCTGCTAGTGACTAGAAATGTTCCACATGGGCCTGTGTTGGGACTGCTTCTTTTTACATTATATGTCAATGATTTGGATGACAGACTTGATTGGAAGCAGGGAGTCTGCAGAAGGACTTAGATTGGGAGAATGGGCAAAGAGGTGACAGGTAGAATATTGTGTAAAGAAGTGCATAGTTATGCACTTTGGTAAAAGGAATAAAGGTGTAGACCACAGTATTTTCTAAATGGGGAGAAAATTCAAAAATTACAGGTGCAAAGAGACTTGGCAGACTTCATGCAGGATTTCATAAAGATTAAATTGTAGGTTGAGTTGGAGACAAGGAAGGCAAATGCAATCTTAGCATTCATTTTGAGAGGACTAGAATATAAAAGCAAGGATGTAATGCTGAGGGTTAATAGGACATTAGTCAGACCACACAGAGTATTATGAGCAATTACGGGCCCCATATCTAAGAAAAAATGTGCTGGCATTGGAGAGGGTTCAGAGGAGGTTCACAAGAATGATTCCAGGAATGAAAAGGTTAATGTGTGAGGAGTGCTTCAAGGCATGTATTTTCTGGAGTTTAGAAGAAGGTGGGGGGGGGGAGGGGATGGATCTCATTGAAGCCTACTGATAAAGTGGATGTGGAAATGATGTCTCCTAAAGCAGGGGAGTCTTGGACCAGAGTGCATAGCCTCAGAATGGAGGGACCTCCATTTAGAACAGAGCTGAGGAGGAATTTCTTTAGCCAAAGGTAGTAGCTCTATGGAATTCATTGCCATTGATAGTTGTGAAGGCCGAGTCATTGTATATATACTAAAGCGGAGGTTGATAGGGTCTTGATTCGTCAGGGTGTCAAAAGTTACGGGGAAAAGGCAGGGGAATGACGTACAGAAGGTTAATAAATCAGCCATAATGGAATGGCAGAGCAGTCTCGACAGGCTGAATGGCCTATTTCTGATCCTATATCTTATGGACTTTCTGGAAAACAACATGCCAGGCATGTAACATCATCATTTTAAAGTTGCATTTGAAAGATAGATTGGTTACAAAGGGTAGCAATCTCAATTTATTGACATTCAGCTTTTGAATTTTCTCCTAGAATTCCTGCTTTGGTATTAAAATTGGTGACCTTCACAACTTATCAATAAGTCAGAAAAATTGTAACTTGAATCTGTTTAGACACGTCTTTGATAATTGCAGTCTGATGCCGCACATCTGAGCTGTTAAAAATGTGTCAAGAATAAGCAGAAGTTAGCTGCCCATCACTGTTTGTATTTTCCTGTCAATAGTGCATCATCCCTGCATGACGGTCGTGAATTCTTTTGTTTGGTACTCTGCTTTCTTTGAACATCTGGGAGGCAGAGTTGGTGAAGAATAGATACCTCTGAATAATACTGGTGTGCTTCAGAGTAAGTCCAAAACTATATTCAATTCTATTATGTTTTACTGAAAGAGATTTCTAACAAGCAGATCCTCTCAAGTCCTCTCTCGCTTTCATTCATTTGTGTTTGATGAATTTGCTTCATTGGGAACTAATGCTTTTGTCATAATAAGAATCAAAAAATTCCAGATACACACAATATGCAATGCAGCATTTATGCAGAATGATAGATAGATAAAAGTGTCGGGTGACCTACATGCATTTTAATTCCTTATAATTTCCTCACGCAAATGCTTCTCCAAAATTACATGTCACATCTTCTGCCACTTCTCAAATTAACCTATGAGGATCTGTGCTATTCACCCACTCTCAGAAGCCTCGTAGGAACAGTAAGACATGATTACTAACTAGCCCAATTTTTAGATACAGTAAAATGAAGTGCAATTATTGTTTAACTTTAAAGAACATTTTGCCCCCACTTCAACCTTTTTTGTGAACCACAATTTCCATGTAATTAAATCATATAGACTGAGCTAATGAGTGCAGCAATAAAGCGTTATGCTGTTGCTATGCTTTACTAAAGAACATAGAAAATCCACAGCACATTACAGGCCCTTCAGCCCACAACATAACCTACTCTAGAAGCTGCCTAGAATTACCCTACCACATAGACCCTTGTTTTTCTAAGCTCCATGTACCTATCTAAGAGACTCTTGAAAGACCCTATTGTATCCACCTCCACCACCTTTGCTGGCAGTGCATTCCATGCACCCACCACACTCTGTGTGAAAAACTTACCTCTGACATCCTCCTTGTACCTATTTCCAAGCGCCTTAAATCTATGCCGTGTAAGCCAAAGAAAGGGATAAATTTAAAGTCAGCGACTGTATTGCAGACAGATTCAGATGAGTAAAAATCAGTACATTTGGAAGCAGCTTTAAATGACTGTGATGGTTGTCTAGGTGGAAGAGTGGCTGCCTAATTGAGGTGTGGTGATCTAACAGTATACAAGAAACCTGGAACTGTCAGGAAATGCGGAGGAGGTGTGACCCAAATGCAGAGCAATGGAGACAATTTAGCGGTGAGCGAGAACTTTAATAATAAACTGCAAAGTAACAAGCCACAAGGATCCACAAAACAATAGAGAACAGATACTTAACACAGCAGGGCAATAAAGTAACTGAAGGCTAAGAGCAACTGGTTGTGGCTACTTAGTTCAATGAGTGAACGAGGACCGTGGATGGGAGCTGGGTTTAAATAGGCTGCTTGTGATGAGTTGGAAATGAGTGGCAGGTGACTTCAGTTAGCTGGGCGTAGACTGGAGGTGTCTGCCTGTGCAGGCCTTTCAAGGAACAGGGGCCAGTGAGCCTGACGTGGGATGAATTGATAGATCTGTTGTATGGATTTGAGGTTCTGGTGGTCAGTCCAGATCAGGAAGAGCTTGGTGTTTTCCATCAGCGAACATTTCCATTCCCCCATGGCCCATTTAATAGTGAGTAGCCTCCTGAGTCCTTGTCCATAACAGTACTATGCAGGGTTGAACTCGCATGAGATGAAGAAACAAGGGTGTGTTTTCCTGTCCAGTCCTTGCCGGGAGAGTATGTCCTTGGCACCAACATCAGATGTGTCCACCTCTACCACAAATGGTCCAGAAGGGTTTGGATGGTGGAGAATGGGAGAGGTGGTGAAGCATCTCTTGAGCTTATCAAAAGCATGGTTATGATAGTAGACCAGGTTAACTGTCAGTTAGGTGATCGGGTGAGGGAGATGAGAGGAGCGGCGACTTGGCTCTAGTTTCTGATGAAACTGAGGTAGAAGTTGGAGAAGCCCAAGAAGTGGATTAGTTGTTGGAGGGGGTGCGATTGGGGTCACCCATTGGCAGAACAAAGTTTCTCTGGGTCCATGGTTATGCCTTGGGGTGAAAGGATGTAACCCAGGAAGGAAATAACTGAGGTGTAGAACTGGCATTTTTCTAACTTGCAGTACATTTGGTTTTCGAGGAGACTCTGAAGGACTGAATGGATGTGAGACGTGGTTTTGGGGGTTCTTGGAGAAGATAAGGATGTTGTCGAGGTAGACAAATACATACCTGTGTTGCATGTCTCAGAGGATCTCATGAATGAAGGTTTGGAAAACAGCTGGACAGTTGGAAAGTCCAAAAGGCATTAGCAAGTATTTGTAGTGGCCAATGGATGTTATGAATTGTGGCTTCCACTCATTCCACCTGGTAGATGCAGATCAGGATGTATGCACTCTATAGTTTCAGTTTGGTAAAGATCTTGACCTCATGGAATGTTTCAAATGATCAAGGAGAAAGGGTAGCAGTTCTTAATTGTGCTTTTGTTGACTTCATAGTAGTTGATGGAGGTATGAAGACTTTCATCTTTCTTTTTGACAAAGAGGAATCCTGTACTGGCTGGAGACTGTGATGGCCAAGCTGTACTGTGTAGGCAAATTTAGTTATTCATGATTTGGGTCTCAGGAGGAGAGAGGGAGAACAGATGGCCATGAGGAGTGATGTTACCTAGCATGAGGTCGATTGTGCAGTCATGTTGAGATGATGATGTCTGGATGATGGGGTGGTAAATTGGATTAGTAAGTATGCAGATGATACTAAGATGGGTGGCGTCGTGGATAATGAAATAGGTTTTCAATGCTTGCAGAGAGATTTAGGCCAGTTAGAAGAGTGGGCTGAAAGATGGCAGATGGAGTTTAATGCTGATAAGTGTGAGGTGCTACATTTTGGTAGGAATAATCAAAATAGGACATACATGGCAAATGGTAGGGCATTGAGGAATGCAGTAGAACAGAGTGATCTAGGAATAATGGTGCATAGTTCCCTGAAGGTGGAATCTCAAGTGGATAGGGTGGTGAAGAAAGCTTTTGGTATGCTGGCCTTTATAAATCAGAGCATTGAGTATAGGAGTTGGGATGTAATGCTAATATTGTACAAGGCATTGGTGAGGCTAAATTTAGAGTATTGTGTACAGTTCTGGTAACCGAATTATAGGAAAGATGTCAACAAAATAGAGAGAGTACAGAGGAGATTTACTAGAATGTTACCTGGGTTTCAGCACCCAAGTTACAGAGAAAGGTTGAACAAGTTAGGTCTTTATTCTTTGGAGCATAGAAGGTTGAGGGGGGACTTGATAGAGGTATTTAAAATTTTAAGGAGGATAAATAGAGTCGAGGTGGATAGGCTTTTTCCATTGAGAGTAGGGGGGATTCAAACAAGAGGACATGAGTTGAGAGTTAAGGGGCAAAAGTTTAGGGATAACACGAGGGGGAACTTCTTTACTCAGAGAGTGGTAGCTGTGTGGAATGAGCTTCCAGTAGAAGTGGTAGAGGCAGGTTCGATTTTGTCATTTAAAAAAAAATTGGATAGGTATATGGACAGGAAAGGAATAGGGGGTTATGGGCTGAGTGCAGGTCGGTGGGATTAGGTGAGAGTAAGCGTTCAGCACGGACTAGAAGGGCCGAGATGGTCTGTTTCCGTGCTGTAATTGTTATATGGTTATATGTGGTCTGTGAAGGGGCAGGGTGCTGGCTTCCCTTTTACAGAAGGCAATAGCTAAGTCATGATCTTCCTGTGAGTGTCTGATGAGGCTGAGGGTTTCCTCTGTCACCACAGATCTATGGGGTGAGGTCAACTGAGGTTGCAGGCACATGGTCCCCAACTCAGCAGCTGAATGACCAGGTGATGTGAAGATGGTGAATGGAGAGTCAGGGTGACTCAGGACGAGAAGAGTGTTGAGTGAGTCGATCAGAAGACATTGGATGGACTGGAGGAGCTTTTTGACACTCACGTGCACAGTCATTGTGCATGTATAACCATTCCAGACCCCAAGGGATGTCTGTCAATGGCCATAATGTTGAATGGGTGACAGATAGGCTTATTCGGGTATCTAAGCTGCACATTCATATCTGATCCAGAAAGCTGACTGCTGGGCCTGAATCCACCAGAGGCTCCTGTGTGTGTAGAGCTGATAGCGTGTGGAGGATGACAGAGAGAGTGAGTCGGGCTATGATGCTGGAACTAGAGGACAGGGACAGCTTGCTAGACAGAAGGTCCTTTGTCACTTCCCGGAGGCACCGTTTCCTGGAAGCAGTGAGCGATTGATGCCTTGGTGGCTGGCTGCTCCGCAGTAGGTTCACAAGTTGTTTCTTTATCGATGCTTGGGGTGGGAGGGGAGGGGATGGGTGCGATAGAGTGAGCTCTCCCTAACTGCATGTGTCTGTAGGCATTGGTGATGAGGGTCCAGCAGCCTGAAATGGTTCTGGGAATGGAACTGGGGTTCTGGCTGATGATCTGAAAGGTCAATCCGCAAAATGCTTGTCAATACGGAGAGCCAGAGCGATGAGGCTTTTGTGGTTGTTGGGCATTTCCTGGGTAGACAGCTCATCATCAAGCACTCCGAGTGGCCGTAATGGTAATGCGCCAGCAGTGCTTCTGCATTTCAGACACGATCAACTGCAAGGGTCCTGAATTCCATGGTGTAATTCAGCATAGAGCCTGAGCCTTGATGCAGGCAAAGTATCTGATCTGTTGCTTCCTTTCCACTTCCCAGATGGTCAAAAACCCGGTGCATCTCAGCAGTGAAATACTCATATTTGTTGCAAGTGGTGGCCTTATTGATCCAGTTAGAGATGGCTCATGTCAGAGCTCACCTACTCAAGAGAGAGATGAAGAAGACGATCTTGGCCAGATCCATCGGATACAGAGACAGCTGGCGTTTCAAGTGTAAGATGGACTGGGACAGGAAATTGCAGCATCGGTCGGTTTGGAGATCAGGCATGGGAATCCGGGGCTGCAAGTAAAGAAGCTGACTGGTGCGGAGCCGCTGTGCCAAGGAGGGGAGTTGGGTGAGGGTGGCAGACAGATGGTCAATGGTTTTCTGTTACTTTTGGACAATGTGCTCATGTGGGCGGACGACTTCCTTCAGGTGGGCATATTCTGCTCGGTCAGTTGGAGGTTCCCTTATCCTGTCGGGAAATATAGAAGAGATTTGACCCAAAGGCAGAGCAGAGCAGACAATTTAGCAGAAAACGAGAACTTTGATAATAGATCTCAAAATAATAAGCCACAAGGGAGAATAGAAAATACACACTACAGGCAACAAGGTAAGCTTTAGGTATGGAGAGAAGCAGCTAAGAGCAACTGAGTGAGGCTGGCTGGTCTGATGAGTGAACAAGGACTGTGGATGAAAACTGGGATCAAATAAACTGCAGGTGATGAGTCTGGAGCAAGCAGCAGGTGAAACCACTAAGCTGTGTGGACACTGGGAGGTACCTGCTTGTGCAGGCTGGGAGGTATCAGCAAGAGCAGGTCTAACATGTCTTTGTAATTTTGTCTTTGTCCATGAAATAAATGACCATTAGACATGAAGGCAGAGTTATAAAAATGTAGCCCTCAAATAAGTCCATGCAGGCCACCACCAATGACTTCTGGCAATTGCAGTTGGAAGCCTGGCTTGTTTGAAGAGGCCATGTCTGCCACAAAGGACTGGACTTCCTTAGGCTCTAACATTTAGTCAAAGAAGCTGTTCTTCCTGCATTTTTCTGTTAATTCCTGCTCTCCTTGGAGCTGAAAATACCGTTGGAGAGGAGCAGGCATATCACTAATCATCAATGTCAGTTGTATGAAATTCTATCACATATATACAATGCATGAACATGGTGGGTCTTGAAGATAGGATCAGAAGTTTATTTGAATTATTGAGATTTACTTCATGTTATTTAAAGAGTTTGTTAATATATCGGTTGCTATCAGGGAATCCAGGACGTGATTTCCATAAAATATTTTTATATCATCTTCCGCATTGATTGTGCACATGACTCCACTCAACAGTGGCTCCTCCACTCTTTACTGTTGTTTGCCCTTTGGATCCATTTCCCACTGATCTTCTTTCAATAGATCTTCTACTAGTGACTCTGATCACTTCCCCCAACATCCCCTACCACATGCTTCAAGAGCTTCACCCCAGCCCTCTCTGTAATCTTCTCCCCAGAGTTCCCAAGAACTTGGCATCTCCTTAGTTCTAATATAACATTTTCTTTTTTCCGACTGTTCACCCAGCCCTGTGAAAAATTGACCTCCCAATGGTTTTTGACCCTGGTCTGGGGCCAGTAGGATAGCTAATTTCTGAAGAGGTTCCATCTTCTTTACTTTAACTACTACATGGTGTGTATTGATCTTTTGTATAAGATTTCATACATAATGCTCAGAATTGATTATTAAGAGAAATACAGAAATCTGTGTGAGAACGATCAACCATTTTCAATTTTCCACATGGAAGGGCATGTATAATATAGAAATTCCCAACAGAGTGTAGCTTATTTGATATAATTGGCAAACTTAACGATTTGGCAAGCATAGGCCCAGAGATGGAATAGTACAGAAACATTAGCAGAGGGTGGAGCAGAGTCAAGATGGCGCTAAACAGCAACTCCTTTGCTTGTCTTTTCAGAAACAGCTCTATTTCTATCTTTGTTATCTTTTTTTTTCCTTTTTGAGGTTCTTTTGAAGACCCTGACCTGGAGTCACACTCTGACTTTGGTTCTTTGCGGGAATGGGACCCGCTGTCAGGGCCTCACAACCGGCAGCTTCTTGATATCCCAAGGATGCGGCCTGGAAGACTAGTGCGCCTTCAGGGTTCCGGATTTTCGTGGCTCTGGTGACGGGCTGATTCTAGGCCGGTGCCCCTGACTGAGGTGCCGCAGGCAAACACTAAACATTGGGAGAAGCGGGTTAGTTGCCGGCTGTGTATCCAGAGACCTGAGCCCTGGGGCCAATTCTCTGGGCGATGCAACAGACTTTTAACATTATAAATCAGCGAGTTGTTTGTTATGTCTCCCCTCTCGCTGTGAAATGGGGACATCTCTTTTTCCTTTATTAGGAAGGGAGAAAGCCTGTGGTATGTCAAATTACCGGGTGAACGAGTAGTCTTTGGGGTACTACAGCTCTGTGTCTTTATTGATGCTTTGCTGCACGCCTGAGTGCTTGGTGGAGGGCAGCAATACTTTTTTTTTGTTGGTGAGGGTGGGGGTGAGTTGTTGCCTTGCTGCTGTTTGTGTGCGGGAGGGGGGAGCTGGAGGGGCTTTGGGGCTCTAACGTTTAACTGTCATTCATTCTTTTGGGCACTCCTCTGTTTTTGTGGATGTTTGCAAAGAAAAAGAATTTCAGGATGTATATTGTATACATTTCTCTGACATTAAATGTACCTGTTGAACCTAACTATTTATTGCTTCTTGACTTGGTTATTCCTGCTACACACTTAGACGATTAGAATGTAGAATATCATATAGTACAGCACAATAAAGGCCCTTTGACCAAGGAATCTGAGCTGACTATATCTCCAACACAGACTAATCCCATCTACCAGAACACAGCCTATAATTCTTGATAGTACATCTGCTAGAGTCCGTGGTGACATACCAAGTCTCTTCAAACTCTTAATGAGGTATGGACACTGGTGTGCCTTCCCTGTGATTGCATCAAGACATTGGGCCCAGGATAGATCTTCTGAGATGTTGACACCCAGGAACTTGAAGCTGGTCACCCCTTCTGCACTGCTAACCCCTTAATAAAGACTGGTATATGTTCTCTCAATTTTCCCTTCCTGAAGTCCAGAATGAATTCCTTAGTCTTGCTGACATTAAGTGCAAGATTGTTGTTGCAATGCCACTCATCCAGCTGATCTGCCTTGCTCCAGAATGGCTCCTTATCGACACTTGAGATTCTGTCATCTAGTGTGATGACTTTGGCAAATATATAGGTGCTGCTTGTGCTGTGCCTAGCCACACAGTCATAGGTATAGGAAGAGTAGAGAAATGGGTTTAGCATGCATCTTTGAGGTGCACCTGTGTTGCCTGTCATTGGCATTATTACCAATTTGCACTGACTGTGGTCTCCCAATAGAGGAAGTTTAGGATCCAGCTTCAGAGGGAGTTATAGAGGTCCAGGTTTTGAAGTTTGTTCATTATCAGTGAAGGAGTGATAGTGTTGAATGCCATGTAGTAATCAGTACATAGAAGCCATTGTCCAGAGTGTCCAAGTGGAGAACCAGTGTGATTACATGAGCTGTAGGTCTGTTATGGAAGTAGGGGGTCTAGGTCCTTGCTCCGGCAGGAGTTCTAGCCAACACTAGCCTGTCAAAGCACTTTTTCACATGGAATCTGAGTGCTAGTGGTCGATAGTTGTTGAGGTTGTACATCCTGCTATTTTTTTGCCACTGGTATAATTGATGCCCTTTTGAAGCCGGAGGGAAACTCTGACCACAACAGTGAGGGGTTGGAGATGTCTTTGAACACTCCAGCCAGGTGGTCAGCACGGGTTTTCAGCACCCTATCAGGTACACCATTGGGTCCATCGTCCTGCAAAGATTCACCCTTTTGAAGGTTGTTCTGATGTTGGTCTCCAAGATAAAGATCACAGGATCATCATTTGCTGTGGGGATTTTCACAGGTGTAGTTCATTCTTCCTTTCACAGCATGTGCAAAAGGCATTGTGTTCATTGGGGAGTGAAGCGTAACAGCCGTTTAGATTTTAGGTTTCACCTTGTATGAAGTGATGGTATGCAAACCCTGCCACGATAATTGTGCATGTGATTGTGTCTCTAACTTCTCATGGAATTCCCCTTTTGCTCATGATGGCCTTCCTTCCATGGGTCATACCTGGATTTTTTGTAGAGTTCTGGATTGTGGGTCTTGAACGTCACAGAGCAAGCCCTCAGTAGACGGTGAATCTTCAGGGGGTTGGAATAATAATCTTTCAAATCATTAGTCTAACCCCATGAAATTCTATCTTGAACAATGTTAATGTCCACCTTCTTGAAAGATGATGTTGTGAAGGAAACTCTAAGGCATTTCCGTTCAGAACAGATTATCTGTAGCTTAATTGCAAGATGATGAAAATGTGTCTTTAAGACTATGGTTCTCTCAACAGCCATTCTTGCAAAGTCAAATGTTTATGATTGTACACATTACTCTTCTACAGGCCAATCTACTTGGGAGATATCTGAACCCTATTATACCCCTTAAAGTGCAGGCTGAAAAACTCTCTTGGTGTTGCGTGATAAAAGAGAAATAACATTAGACTGTGATCTCACTCTGTCAGAGGTAGGGAGGTTCAAGACCAGATCACGATGGACATGGTGGCAGAAAAAAAACATGAAAAAAATCAATTCTAATCACTCACTCATCTTTTCATGCAAGTTGCTCTGCTCTCAGGGAAACAGATGAAAATTCTCTTTTCAATTAAGAACAGCAGTATACAAAGTGAGCATTTAAAGAAAACTGGAGTAACAGAAATTGTACAAATTTCATTGCAAATTAAATACTGTGGAAAGAGAACATTTTGACTGAACAGATAGATGACAGAGCAATTCCCAAGGACTGCATGTAGGTTTGTTTATTCCAATTTTACTACCAAAGTGCAGAGAAGTATATAATAAAACATTTTTTATATATCACTGCACTTTGTAGAACGGGGTTTGAAGAGAAGTGATTTAAGGTTATAAGGCATGGTCAGATCTGCCTGACAGGAGCTACCTCAGGTTATGTTACGTGATCAATGATCATTCAAGTGGGAAGCTTCACCTGAGCTGCATACAAGTATAAACACAAATATATAAAGACACACAAGACATGTACAGTTTAGCGTAATCAGATTAGATGGGCAGGATATCCCCAAGGCATATCTACCAATGGTCATTTGTTACAACCAACAATAATTACTTTGGTTCAAAAGAAATCTATTTTTGATTTATGTCATTCTTAAAAAGAAACACAGCTAAATAGGTTTGTTGCTCTTTCTGTTCATAAATGTCACCCCTAACATTTCATCAGCAGTAATATCCTTGTAAAGAACATATCATCTGTCATGAACCAACTCATACTGAGAGCTTTACCTGATCTGCATGTTTATGTTGTATAAATGTTCATTTTCTCTCTATTGATATAGAGTTCACTTCATACCTGAACACATCTTACAAAGAATCTTAACAAATTCTCTTTCCGGAGGATCTTCAAAGTTGTATTTTTCCTTTTTTTACTCTTGCTCACATTTATAGGTAAACATAGAATGTAAAGCATGGAAGAAGCCAGCACGGGAAAAGGTCCTTTGGATCACCATGTCTGTGCCAACCATACTACCAATAAAGTTCAAAGCATATTTAGTATCAATGTATGTTTACTGTATATAACCTTGAGATTCAACTTCTTGTGGGCAGCCACAAAACAAAGAAACACAATGGAACCCATTAAAACACCCAGCTCAACAAAGACCATCAAGCACCCAATGTATGAAAAAAACAAATCAGGCAAACAATAAAAAAGTAAACAAATAAAACAGGGACCATTTACAGCAGAATCCCTGAAAATGAGTGGCTATGAATTTGGATCCCTGCATATCAACAGTCCTGAAGGTCCTGCCATTTATTGTATAATTTCCTCTTGCCTTTGGCCTCCTAAAATGGCACAATCTCACACTTCTCTAGACTAAGTACCATCTAAACTTCCAACTGATCTGTATCCTTTAGTATCCCTTAACAATCGTCCTCAACTATTTATAACTGCAATTTTTGTGACATCTAAAAACATATCAATCAGCTCATCTACATTTTCATCCAGATTATTTATATATATGACAAACACTACAAGTCCTAGAACTGATCTTTGTGGAGCATCTCGGATCACAGAACTCCAGGCAGAAAAGCATATCTCTCCACTATCTGCTGTATATTATAATTTGCATCCAATTTACAAATTCACACCAGTCATTTTCATAATTTCTGCAAAAAGCTCCCCCAACTTTGTAAGACAAGATCACTCCCACAGAAAGCTACAGACTTTCCCTATTAACTTTGTTCTTTTCCAAATGTGAGGGAATTCTGTCCCTAAGAATTTTTAATGATTTCCCTGTCACTTGTGGAAGACTCAGCAGCTTATCATTTTCTGTTTGTCCCTTTTGCCCTTCTTGTCTATTGGTTACTCTGCTGTCTTTTGGCATGACTTAAGAGGATGCACTTATCTTTTTCAATGTTACAACAATCTCCTTCTTTGCTTCTCTCACTAACCTGGGATGGATCTCCTCAGGCCTTAGGAACTTATTGAGTTTAATATTTTTCAAGGTCTTCAACAATTGCTCCATCTTAATATTGACATTTAGAGTTCTCCATGATTCTGACAGCAGTTTACATACCGCCAAGGGCTGACATTAAGCATGCATTCGAAGTACTGAGTGCTGCCATCAACGGCCTATCCCGGCGCCTTTCAAGACATTGTTAGGGATTTCAGTCAGGCTTGTTTGAAGAAACCTCTGCCCAATTTTCTTCAACATATCACCTGCAACTCCAGGGGTCCCAACACACTTGACTGCTGCTATACTATTCCTAGACTAGATTTTGGGAACTGGACTCCTCTCACCTCACTCACTCATGGACAACCTGATCTGCTGCTGCAGATCACATTGAGGAGCTGAAGAGAAGCCTTACCACCACTCCCAGTCTCAACCAATTGAGCCACTTCAAACCTTCTGTGGTAGAGATGGATGCAGCTGACATGGGTGCCAGAGCCACCCTCTCCCAGCAAGTACTGGATGGGAAGACACACCTTTGTGCTTTCTTCTCATGCAAGTTCAACTCTACAGAGCAGTTTTATGAAATAGAAGACAAGGAGATACTTGCCATTTAATGGGCCTTGGAGCAAAGGAAACATTCATTGATGGGAAATACCAAGCCCTTCCTGATCTGGACTGACTACCAGAACCTCATATCCATACAACAGACCTGCCAATTGAACCAACGTCAGACTCATTGGGCCCTCTTCTTCGAGCAGTTCAACTTCACCATCTCCTATAGGCCTGGCTAAGGCAGACATGCTGCCATGACAGTTCAACCCGGTGGAAACGGAGCATTCAGAGTGGGCAGCAGAGTGACAGAGTAGCAGAGTGATAGGGCTTTGGCTCAAATGGGGCTTCGGCAAAGAAGGGTCAAGGCAAAGAACTGATTTGCAGTGATTCACAGATAACAGTCTTCGACTTCCCCAGAGGGCTCTTCCCTTTTTCCTGTGGTCCTCTTCTGCTAACATCCATTGCTCTGTCATGGCAGGTGAACTCAGACCCGTGCCATGCTCCTCCTGTGCCATGTGGGAACTCAGGGAGGCTGACAGTGTTCCTGAAGACTATGTGTGCAGGAAGTGTGTCCAACTGTAGCTCCTGATAAACCGCATGGTGGCACTGGAGCTGCTCATGGACTCACGTCGGAGCACCCGAGATGCAGTGAATGTGGTGGACAGCACATTTAATGAGTTGGTAACACTGCAGTTTAAGGATCTAAGGAAAGATAGGGTGACCAGCAGGAAGAGTTGTAGCAGGAAGGTAGTACAGGAGTCTCCTGCGGTCATCTCCCTCCAAAACAGATATACCACTTTGGAGTCTGTTGGGGGAGATGGCTCATCAGGTGAAGGCAGCAGTAGCCAGGATCATGGCACTGTTGGTGGCTCTGCTGCGCAGGAGGGCAAGAAAAAGAATGGTGGAGCTGTTGTGGTAGGGGATTCCATGGTAAGGGGAATAGAGAGGAGCTTCTTTGGCTGCAAACGGGACTCCCGTATGGTGTGTCGCCTCCCGGGTGCAAGGGTCAGAGATGTCTTGGAGAGGCTGCAGGGCACTCTGAAAGGGGAGGGTGAGCAGCCAGCTGTTGTGGTGCATGTAGGTACTAATGATATAGAAAGAAAGCGGGTTGAGTCCTACAAGCTGAGTTTAGGGATCTAGGAGATAAGTTAAAGAGTAGGACCTCAAAGGTAATAATCTTAGGATTATTACCGGTGCCACAGGCTAGCCAGAGTTGGAATAGCAGGATAGCTAGAGCGAATATGTGGGTTGAGCGGTGGTGCAGGAGGAAGGGTTTCAGATTATTGGGGCATTGGAACTGCTTCTGGGTGAGGTGGGACCAGTACCATCCAGATGATCTACATCTGGGGAGGGTTGGGATCAATGTCCTAGGGAGATTATTTGCTAGTGCTGTTGGGGAGGTTTTAAGCTAATATGGCAGGGGGAGGGGAACCCACACAGAAAAGAAGAGCAAAGTGATGCCGAGACCAAAGCTAGAGTTAGTGAAGGAAAAAATAAGAGTAGAGTGCACAAAAGTAGAAAACAAAAATCGCATAGGTCACTAGATTCTGAAAGAACAATGAGTATAAGGGCACTTTATCTAAATGCCCATAGTATTAGAAACAAGGTTAGTGAACTTGTGGCACAGATCAGTACCAAGGCATATGATTTAGTGGCCATTACAGAAACCTGGTTGCAAAGTGGAGATGATTGGGAGTTAAATATCCAAGGGTATCAGGTAATACGGAAAGATGAGCAGGAAGGCAAAGGAGGTGGAGTGGCATTCTTAATTAAGGATGAGATCAGGAAGATTGTGAGAGATGATATAAGATCTACAGAGCAGAATGTTGAGTCCATCTGGGTAGAGATTAAGAATAGTGAAGGGAAAAAAATCACTGGTGGGAGTTGTCTATAGGCTTCCTAATAAAAATATTGCAGTGGCAGAGGCGATTAACCAAGAAATAACTGAGGCTTGTAAGAACAGAACAGCAGTTGTCATGGGGGATTTTAAATTCCATGTAGATTGGGTGAATCAGGTTGGTCAAGGAAGTCTTGAGGAGGTCTTCATAGAATGCATCCGTGATGGCTTTCCTGAGTAGCATGTTAGTGAACCTACAAGGGAAAATGCTATCTTAGATCTAGTCCTGTGCAATGAGACAGGTAAGATTAACAACCTTGTAGTCAGGGATCCTCTTGGAAAGAGTGATCATAGTGTGATTGAATTTTGCATACAGATGGAGGATGGGATTACACTAGTTAGACCGAAAACTAGTGTATTATGCTTGAACAAGGGAGATTACAATGGGTTGAGTGAGGAGTTGGCTAATGTGGATTGGGAGCACAGGCTATTTGGTAGGACAGTTGAGGAACAGTGGAATACTTTCAAAGAGATTTTTCACAGTGCTCAACAAAAGTATATTCCAGTCAAAAGTCAGGACAGTAAGTGTGGGGAGAGCCAGCCTAAAGAAATAAAAGATAGTATCAAATTAAAAGCTCATGTGTAAAAGTCACAAAGAGTAGTGGGAGACTGGAGGATTGGGAAAACTTTAAAAAACAACAAAGAACAGCTAAACAAGAAATAAGGAAAGGGAAGATGGAGTATGAAAGTAAATTAACACAAAATATAAAAACAGATAGCAAAAGCTTTTATAAATATATAGAGTGGAAGAAGATGGCTAAAGTCAATGTGGGTCCCTTGGAAGACGATAAGGGGAAATAGATATTGGGTGATAAGGAAATGGTTGAGGCATTGAATGACTATTTTGTGTCGGTCTTCACAGTGGAGGACATGTCTAATATGCCAAAGAATGATGTTATGGACGAAATGGGAGGTGAGGACCTCGATAAAATCACTGTCACTAAAGAGATAATGATCAGCAAACTAGAGGGCCTGAAGGTGGATAAATCCCCTGGTCCTGATGGGATGCATCCCAGGGTGCTGAGGGAATTGGCTGTGGTTATAGTAGGTGTGTTGGTAATCACTTAACAAAACTCTGTAGACTCTGGGCAGGTCCCAGCAGATTGGAAGACAGCAAATGTCACGCTACTTTTTTAAAAAAGGATGTAGGCAAAAGATGGGCAACTATAGGCCAGTTAGCTTAACACTTGTAGTCGGGAAAATGCTTGAAGCTGTCATTAAGGAAGAAATAGCAAAACATTTAGAAAGGAGTGGTTCCATTAGACAGATGCAGCATGAATTCAGAAAGGGCAGGTCCTGTTTGACAAACTTACTGGAGTTCTTTGAGGACATAATGAGCGCAGTGGATAGAGGGGAACAGGTGGATGTTGTATACTTGAATTTCCAGAAGGCGTTCGATAAAGTGCCGTACAAGAGACTTATAAATAAGATATGGATGCATGGAGTTGGAGGAAGTGTATTGGCATGGATAGTGGATTGGTTAACCGATACAAGGCAGAGAATTGGTATAAATGGGTGTTTCTCTGTTTGGCAGTCTGTGGTGAGTGGGGTGCCGCAGGGGTCGGTGCTGGACCCGCAGCTGTTTACCACTTACATTGGTGATTTGGAAGATGGGACTGAGTGTAGTGTAGCAAAATTTGCTGATGACACTAAACAGTGGAAAAGCAAATTGTACAGAGGATGTGGAGAGTCTGCAGAGGGATATAGATAGGTTAAGTGAGTGGGCCAAGGTCTGGCAGATGGAATACAACGTTGGTAAATGCGAGATCATCCACTTTGGAAGGAATAATAGAAAAGTGGATTATTATTTAAATGGTGAAAGATTGCAGCATGCTGTTGTGCAGAGGGACTTGGGAGTGCTTGTGCATGAATCGCAAAAAGCTGGCTTGCAGTTACAACAGGTTGTTAAGAAGGCAAATGGAATGTTGGCCTTCATTGCTAGAGGGATTGAATTCAGGAGCAGGGAGGTCATGCTGCAACTACACAGGGTACTGGTGAGACCGCACCTGGAGTACTGTGTGCAGTTCTGGTCTCCATACTTGAGGAAGGATATACTGGCTTTGGAGGCAGTGCAGAGGAGGTTTACCAGGTTGATTCCAGAGATGAAGAGGTTAACCTATGAGGAGAGATTGAGTTGTCTGGGACTATACTCTCTGGAATTCAGAAGAATGAGAGGGGAAATTTTGAAAGGGATGGATAAGATAGAAGTAGGAAAGTTGTTGCCATTGGTAGGTGAGACTAGAACTAGGGGACATTGCCTCAAGATTCAGGGGAGAAGATTTAGGACGGAGATGAGGAGAAACTGTTTTTCCCAGAGAGTGGTGAATCTGTGGAATTCTCTGCCCAGGGAAACAGTTGATGCTTCTTCACTAAATATATTTAAGATACAGTTAAATAGATTTTTTACATAGTAGGAGAATTAAGGGTTATGGGGTGATTCTTACCTTTGAGGTCCTACTCTTTAATTTATCTCCTAGCGCCCTAAGCTCAGCCATGATTTTATTGTATGGCGGGGCAGGCTCAATGGGCCAAATGGCCTACTCCTGCTCCTATTTCTTATGTTCTTATCAACCCTTAGCCCATCATTCCATCCTCACAGATGCTCACCCTGATTATCTAGGATCTTGAGATCTGCCAGGCCCTACAGTGTGAGCTTGCTGTGGCTGACACATGTAATAATCGCATCTATGTGCCAGCGGCCGTGCGCTCTGATACACTCCAGTGGGCCCACTCCTTACCCATCTCCGACCATTCAACTTCATGACCGACTCTAGATCTTCTGTGACACCAGCTCTGGTAACCCACCATAATCACAGATATTTGGTCGGTTCATTGCTGCCTGCCCTCAATGTGCCCAGCCCAATTCCTCCAGCCAGCAGCCTGTACCAATCCTCCAATGCCCATGGTCCAAGGTCACCATGGATTTCATCATGGGTTTGCTACCTTCTGCTGGAATCATTGTGATCATGACAGTGGCGGCCCAATTCCCCGCTTCATTACCCTCCCCAAACTAAGACGGTGGACCTGGTTCTCTAACATGTAGTTCACCTCCAGAGCTTCCCCCAGGAAATTGTGTCGGACCAGAGCCCAGAATTTGTCTCCTGCTTCTGTTGAGCCTTATGCTCCCCCTTTCGCCCCTCAGTGAGCTTATCCTCTGGCTATCATCAGCAGACCAAAGGTCAGTCAGAAAGAGCCCATTGGCAAGTGGAGAATTTCCTGTGATGCTTCGCCCTTCCAAGTAGAACACGGATCTGCTCTGGGCTGAACTGTCCTACAATCTACACACCTCCTCTGCCACAGGCATGTTACCCTTCGAAGTGCTACCAATTCCTGTTGTTCCATGCAGAGAAGCCAACAGTGGAGGTCCCATTGCCAGGCCCATGGTTCACCAATGCTAGAACCTTTGGATGGGAGCATGGAGGGCCATCCAAGCTGCCAACCTTGCCTACTGCCACCAGGATAACTGCTGTCAGAACCCAGCCAGTCTACTCTGGGCTGGGGACTGTGTCTAGCTGTCTGCCGGAGATCTGCTCTTGTGCACGACTCCAGTAAATTCTTGCCCCAGTTCTTTGCTCCATTTAATATTACCCATTGCATTAACCATTGCCACCATCCCTCAGGATCACATCTACCTTCCACAGGTCCTGCCTCAAGCATGTTGTCCATAGACCACTCAGTCCACCTGAGCCTGCACCCCAGGAACCAACGATGGTGGAAAGTGTTCCAGTGTATGCGATTCGCCGTTTGATGAATTCACATCGTCATGGACAGATTGTGTAGTACTTGGTCAACTTGGAAGGGGGCAACCTGGGGAAGAGGTCTTGGGTGCAGTAATTTTCATTTTGCATCCATCACTCATTAAGGAGCTCTACCTGACTCATTTGGATCATCTTGGGCTGTCAGTTGCCAACTGTAGGAAAAAGCATCTTGTCAGGCTTGCACAATTCAGGCACTTCCCAGTCTCCACTCACTTGTTTCAAACTCAGCACCTGCAGCCTATTTAAACCCAGCTCCCATCCACAGTCCTGGTTTATGCATCGAATGTCCAGGCTTGGCGTACAGGTTATTTTCAAGAAGGTGTCTGAGTACTCTTCAGACATACTGGAGACCAATGAATCTCATGACCACGGTCAACTGCTCTCTCTGTGCTGGGTCCATCTTTGTGTGTTCAAGACTTGCTGTACCAGGTTTGGATATGGCCCAAGTGCGGAGTGAGAGACACTGAAGAGGGTCAATAGTTCACAAAACTTTAATGTGAACAGTGTTAAAGGGAAAATACAACAATAAACACTAAGCCAAACAGGGCCATTAACTAAAACTCTCAAATGGCGAATGAAGCCTACACCGTGGCTGAAAAGAACATTTAAATATTAAATGAATACTGCTAATCTTCAGAGTCAGTTGACTTGACAGTCCAATTTCTCAGGCAAGGCCAAACGCAAACAGGCAGTGAAGGGTTGCTGTGCTGTATCCAAGTCTCGACAAGCACTGCAATGACAAGTATGGAGTTAAATACTATCAGAATTAGATAATAATTAGCTGACAGGCACATATTCACAAGTGCAATTGCCGTATCTACTGAGCTGCGGAATGTGTGGTTGTGACATCGAATCAGCCAGCCTCAACAATTGCTCCTAGCTTTCAGCTACCTTGTTGCCTCATTGTGTTAAACATCTGTTGTCATTTGTTTTGTGTGCTTGTGGCTTCTTATTTTGTAGTTTGTTAGCAGAGTATCATTTACTGCTAAATTGTCTCCACTGTCCTGCCTTTGAGTTAAGCCTCCTTTATAATTCCTGATAGGCACTCATAATAAATACAAAGAAACACAATAAAATCAAAGAAGAACTGCACACAACAAAGACAGGCAAACAACCAATATGCAAAAGACAACAAAACATGCAAAAAAGAAAAAGAAGGAAAACCAAAATTAAAATAACAAATAATTAAGTAAGAAATATTGAGAACATGAGTTGTCTAGTCCACAGACTGTAGAATAAGTTCAGCGTTGGGGTGAGTGATCCACTCTGATTCAAGAGCCTGATGGTTGAGGGGTAGTACCTATTCCTGAGCCTGGTGGTGTGGGAACTGAGGCTCAAATACATCCTTTCTCATGCCAGTATATTATAGGATCCAGTGGCATTCTCCACCAGCATCCATCAGGATCATCTTTCGGTTACTGCGAGAACATTATAGTGTCTTTGTTTTTTAATCTCTTTGTTATTTTAGTGGACTCATAGGTCAGATTGGGAACTGATATGTAAGACATATAAATAAAGATTCTACAATCCCAAATGGCAGGATTCATGAATGTCCTTTAAAGAAAAGCTGCTGATCGTACCCATCAAGGCTTATTTGTGACCTGATACAAAGTGTTGATTTCTAACAACCTGAAATGACCCGGTGAATAATTGAAATGTATAGATTATTAAAAGAAAAAAATCAGAGTTAGGTGCAGCAGTGGACAGGACAATGACCTTTCAGAGTCCTCTTACTTACTACAACAGGTTATCATCTAAAACTGGAAAAGTTGTCCCACAACAACCTAGCAGTTATATGGCAGAATCATATTCTTCCGCTAAATTCTTCCATTACTTGTCCTAGATATGTCCTGTCCGCTGGTACGGTAGGCTTGGGAAAGATTGTAGTAATATGTATACAGTTTTGGTGGAATTGCCCTTTAATGTAGAATCCAAAATCCATGAGGTCTCATAGCATTAGTTCAAACACAAGCAAGGAAATCTCATGATAATTATCATCTGTTATGCTCCCATAGCTGCAGACTCAATACTTCTCCATCTTGAACATTTCTTGAGGCATAGAAAACACTCTGGATGAAGAACTTCAGTGTCCATCACTAAGAGCAGTTTGGCAAAACCCTACTCACTCAGGGTTTTTACAGCCTGGTGGAGACTCCAGTGTACAGGATTGAAGGGGCTAGAGAGGGTTGTAGCCTCAGATGACTCCATCAAGGGTACAAGCCTCCTCACTGTTGAGGACAGCATCAAAGGTCAATGCCTCAAGGAGATGATGTCCATCATTAAGGACCTCACTGTCCAGGACATGCCCTCTTCTCATTACCTTGAGTTACAGCAACCTGAAGATGCACAGCCAATGATTTAGAAACAGCTTCTTCCCCTCTGCCAGCAGATTTTGGAATGGTCCATAAACCCGTGAACATTATTGTCTTTTGCAGTAATTTTTTTGTAACATAGTTGTAATTTTTAATGCTTTGGACAGTACTGCCACCACAAAACAAAAGTTCTACCATGCATGCCAGTGATAATAAAACCTGGGTCTGATCTCTTCAGTGATTGCTTCAAAAAGTATTAGAGCATTCTCATTACCGTGATCTATTTTCCATTTAACAGACCAACCTCTTACATCACTACTCTTCCTCAATGGTTTCTATAAAGTTATTGAATGATACATCATGGAAACATTCCTTCACCACATCTACTCCATGCTGACCAAGCTGCTTGTCTGATTTTGTCCCATCCACCTGCTTTTGGTCCATATCACTCAAAGCCTTTCCTATTTGTATACTTGTCCAAATTTCTTTTAAGCACTGCAATGTAACCTTAAAAATGTATTTAAATTTTAGTTCCAGTAAAGAGATTGTGATGAAAGCTCATTAACTCAAAATACTAATTCTACTAATCCCTTCAAACTTGTTGTCTGACCAGCGCAGTATTTGCATGTTTTGTGTTCGTATATAAGAATGTAAAAAAGTTATTCCTTAAGAGAAATTAGACATCAGTACCGAAGACAAATTTTTCTCTTTGAAGCTATAAGAACATGTATGTATACCAGCGAGAATTTAGGATGAAAGCAGGAAGTCAAAATGTTGGTGCTGCATTTGGAATCATCGTTGAAGTGTGTAAAGGAATCAACATAATCAGTCAAGCAGAGAAATGATGACAGGCTGAGAATGACCAGCTGAGGAATTCTCCGGAAAGAGAATTATTGGCTGAGTCGAATAACTCAGATGATTTCTAAGTAGTCGTGATTTGTAATCTTGGTAAGAGTATAGAAATCCTGATGCAGAGTATCAATCTGAAATATAGACAATTTTGCCCGCCACCCCCCACAAGTGTTGCTCGATTTGTTGAGTTCCTCCAGCAGGTTGTTAGTCGCTTCAGATTCCAGCATTTGTGGTAACATATGATCCAGCATATAAATAGCATGATTCACAACAGCAGATGTGTCTTGCTGTAAATTGCAAAGTCACTTCTTTAAGAGACAGATGAGTTAAAAAGGGTCTGTCCCAATCGTCATGTGGTCTGAATGAGAATCAGTTTTAATATCATTGACATATGTCGTGAAATTTTTTTGCTTTGTGGCAGCAATACAGTGCAATACATTAGGAAAGCCTCAAAATTACAATAAGAAATGTACAAATAATTAAAATAACTAAGTAGAGCAAAAAGAGAGCAGAAACGGAGAGAGAAATACAGAAGGATTGGAGTATTAGTTTGGGGTACCTTCAGTGTTAGGCTGTGATATTGGAATGGTTATGACTACAATTGGACTAGCAGGCTATCAACACTGAACTAAACACTCCAAGAGAAATGTTTTGTAAAAATGGATCTAATTGAAGCCAGTTCCCATAGACAGTTTCTAAGATTTCTTCTCTGTAAGATGTTACGTTTTGTAGCTCCAAAACATTAAACTTAATAAAAGAAAGACACAGGAGTCCGAAATGTCAGTTTAACTTTGTGTTTACATTAAGTGAAGTGTCCATGCATCTCATGACTTATGTAATTCACTTATTTTTACGTATCAACTGTAATTAAGTATTTAACAACAAAGAATGCATAATCAATGATATATTTACAAGATTACTGAAATATATTAAATGCACAACGCTCCTCCCTACTTAGGTATAAACTCCAATTCAATATAGAATGCATCTCAACTACATACACAGTTTTACAATATAATACAACTATTATACAAACATCCACAGCATAGTAAATTTTAAATTGTCTTATTCAGGCTTAAAGATTTAATCACAGTGAAGGATTTCTTACTCTTGTGGGATAACACCTTTCGAGACAAGGGAGGTCACTCTGGTTAGCAGATGAGACTTGTGGCAGTGAAAACAATCTCAGGTTCGGCAGCCTCCTCCGTGGTGATTGTAGGAGTTGACCTTGAAGCTGCAGGATTAATTCAGACAGTTTCTTCTCCTTCCTTTTATTTCTTCTAGTTTGTGCATCTCGATCTTGGGAAGGTGCATTTAGTTCACTGGATTATTCTCTTATTAATCCTTCTATTGGTCTGTTTACAATCTGATTTGTCCTCTTGGTTTCCTCGTGCACAACATTATCTGACTAATCCTCTGTTTTTGTATCTCCTTTTTGGCCTTCCATTCATCCAGCTGGGCTTTGTTTTCTGCATCTACTTTTTATAAGCAGCTTTTTTTTTCACACACTTGGAGTTCATGCAATGACCTTAATGCATGCAGAGTAGATTCTGGTTCTTTATACTCACAAATACCAAATGCTTGTGACTTTCCTAAAACTTCTTGAAATCTCTTCCAGCTTTGAACCAAGCCACATTTCGCAAGTAACCGCCTGATTAACATATCAGAAGCTTTCTCTGATATGTTGCTTACAAAAACTAATGTTGTCAGAGCTGTGTCACCTTCACAATTCCTCTGAGCAGCATGGTCTTTCCTTGGTCCAATATGCTTTCTAACCAGAGGCACAATGGTCGGCACCAGCACCTGTTTGCCCACTGTTGGGCAATGGTTCATAGTGTACTGTATGGAGATAGTTGCAGCATCTTGCAGTACCTTTCTTAATTTGCTTTCAGTTTGCTCTGTTACAGGGGATGTGGCATGCAAATGCTGGATAGATGTCCATTGAAGTTGTAGTTGTCTCAGCCAATCACATCCCTACAGTGTTGGTCCTCCTGTTTTCAGCACATACAAGCCCAATGTGGCTTGTTGGTTGTTGTATTTCACTGTTACATATGTCATTCCCACAGATGTTTTCTCCTTTATAAATTCTTAATTCCATATCTGCAGGCTTCAGTTTAGTATCTTGAAATGCCGCTCAAACTCATTTTGTGGAATGATTGAAACTGCTGAACCAGCGTCCAATTCTGTTTTAATTAATTTGCCATTCGCTTTTGGTGTAAGCCATATTGCTTGTCTCCTGTTAGTTTTCATAATGAAATCTCAAGGCTACCCAGACCTGAATCACTCTCATCATTATCAGATTTTTCATCAACAGCATGCAGGTTAGTGCTCTTTTTGAAACTGCAACTTGTCTTTTTAGCCTTTTCACTTCCTTGCGTAGTCCATTTAATTTTGTCTGCCCAACATACTCTTTGTATGTATCCTAATTTGTTGCACTTTCTGTAAGTCTCGCCTTTAAATCTGCATTTGTTTTGGGTATGTGAGTCCCTGTCACAATGGTAACGCAATTTGTTCAGCCAGGCGGGTTTCTGTTTACATGTTGCAATTTTGTTCACGCTTACTTCCATTGCTGACTGCAACTCAGTTGGATTTCTGGCTGCTGTTTAATTGATACAACTATTTCAACTGCTCTTTTAAATGCTAGTTGTGCTTCAGTTCGGAACCATTTTTGAATGCTTTCTTGTAGGATTCCACAAACTAAACGATCTTGCAGTGCATCATTAAGTGAGATGATGCTCATTCCTAATAATGATCAGATAATCTCTTCAATTCAGCCTCATATGCTGAAATGACCTCACCATCCTTTTGATTCCACTTATGAAAGCTAAATCGTTCCACAATCAACAATAGTTTAGGTTCTAAATGTTCCTGCATTATTTTCATGTTATCAGTAAAACTCATTTAGGCTGGTTTGGTTGGAGCAGTCAAATTCCCAAGCAAGTTGTATGCTTTTAATCTAATGTACTCAGCAAAATTGGCACTTGCTTCTCATCAGCTGCTTCATTTATTTAAAATACTGCTCAATTAGCTTAGTATACATGAGCTAGTTATCCACTGGCAATTGAATGTGTCTATCTTTCCAATGTAGCCAGCCATTTCTGCTTTTTAGTTACTTATTGTTATGATTAGCCGGTACTCACTGTTTATGAGCTCATGAATTCTTCCATTTTCTGCTTTTTAAAATTCAACCATCTTCCCTTTTGTGAAGAAAGCATGTTGCTCTGAAGGAAAAAAAGTGTTGCTTTTTTTTTTTAACTTGACTGTTTCCTGCTGCATTTTTTAAAAACTTGAATGCCTCGCTGCAATTCAAAAGGTAGGTAGCTGTTTTGGGTTCCTTTTAAAAATGCCCCATCACCACTGTTATGTTTCATAACTCTAAAACTTTAATCAAAAGAAATGGGAGTATGAAATGTGTGTCTAACTTCATGTTTACTTCAAGTGAGGCGCACATGTATTACGTGGTACCATCATGACTTATGCATTTCACTTATTTTTATGTATAGCCTGTCATGAATTATTTAAACAAAGAATGGTTAATCAATAACATATTTACAAAATTACTCAAATGTTACTGAAATATTAAATACACAACAGGAGGTTCTCTGAAGCTTTTAATGAAGCAAGCATCACAGAATGTGTGAAGGAATGATTTTGCAGTAGCTGCCTGCAGCATCTGTGAGCATTAAGTACGTAAGTGAAAATCATGGGAGGAGAATCCAGATCTATATTCTCCACTGTGTAATTTCAGTTAATTGAATTTTCTCCTCAGAACTTCAGATGCATGCCACACAGAAACATTTTGCTATCCAAAAACATTCCTCAACCCATTCTGTTTCCAGTCCACTGGGTCTTTTCACATGATGCAACTGCTTATTTAAGTGCATTGAAAGGAGGTTGGCGTTGACCATTTTCATCATTTCTGGCTCTTTCTCTTTCATGCCGGCAGGTCCAAATCAGGAGGCTTGGAAACGAATCCTGAAGCCCGTTGGAGTTAGTTGGTTGCAGAGACACGCACCAAGGTCATGATGAAGCCACACGCAGGTATGTGTCTGTCCATGACCTCCTCTACTGTCAAGATGAGGCCACATGCAGGTCGATGGAGCAATACCTTATCTCCTTCCTAGGTAGCCTCCTACCTGTCGGCATGAACATTCAACTCACAGACCTCCGTTGATACCCCTGCCCCCCCTTACCCCCATCCCTATCTATTATTTTAGTCTGGTTCTCTTTCTCTCTCTTTTCTCCCCCCTCACTATAATCTCCCCCAGCCCTCGCTTTCTTTCTCTTTTATTTCCCATAATTCTCCACCTTCCCCCCTAGCCCATTTCCCTCCAGCCTATCACTTCCTAGCTCTCTACTTTATCCCTCCCCCCACTTCTTATCCCCCCTCAACCATCCCATGTTACTTCACTCCTGATGAAGGGTTTCGGCCTGAAACGTCGTCACTACCTCCTCCCATAGATGTAGTCTGGCCTGCTGAGTTCTGCCAGCATTTTGTGTTTTTATTTAACCCAATGTTGTTTATTTTTACCAGAGCAATGAGTTTTCATTGCTCACTATATTATAAGTTCTAATGCATAATTTATTTTGGTCAGCATAGCTTTATAAATCTCCTAGCAAATATACAAATCTTATGCAAATTAAGTGCATGTAGTACTTGCTATTGAAAGAGAATTTTACCTATACAGTGCTTTCCTTCTGCAGGCTGATGGGAGATGGTCAATATATCCAGCAGACAGCATATGGATATCTCTATATCTATGCCCCTTTTGGTTCATTAAATCTGTGTAACTGTCCTGAGCAAATATTCATAAATATTGTAAAGAAGGTAATACCTGTCATGACTGAAGCTGATTGCTGAATGAAAAATAAATTCCACTCATGGCATGTCTGTATATTACAAAACAGAGAAATGGGGACTTCATTTTAGTTTCCCATTAAATTCCCATATCATTTGAATTCTTTTCTATAATACCATTGTGTACAAAGTAGATCCAGTTATCTCATAAGTATGTTGAAAGAGATAGCTGATTAAATTTCTAGAGCATGACAATAGTACTAGACCTCCAACATTCCAGCTAGTTTAGTAGGATCTGAGCTTAAAATTTCCATTGTGTATACTCTATCTCCAAATTAAAAAATTGAGTATGCAGTAGAAAGCTAGCTTTCTGTCAGTGTGTGAATGGGAACTTAGAACCTTGCCAAGATTTGTCACATGCTCTGGATTATACAAATATTCAGTTTGGTCAGGGAGTTGTTCAAAAATACACCATTGTATGCTGCATATTGTCTAGGTGGATTTACTGGATAATAAAGAAGCTAAATGTGAGGATCATTGTTCTCATCCTTCCCCATTGCTTAATATCCAATAATATCCACTTCCTACCTAACAATGTACCATTAGACCCACTGATCATTCACTTAATGGTAACGTAGCAGTTATCACAACATTTTACAGTGCCGGCTGTAAGACTGGGGTTCAATTCCCTTCACTGTCAGCTGTAAGATTGGGGTTCAATTCCCATCACTGTCAGCTGTAAGATTGGGGTTTGTTTCCAATCACTGTCAGCTGTAAGATTGGGGTTCAATTCCCATCACTGTCAGCTGTAAGATTAGGGTTCAATTTCAATCACTGTCAGCTGTAAGACTGGGGTTCAATTCCAATCACTGTCAGTTGTAAGATTGGGGTTCATTTCCAATCACTGTCAGCTGTAAGATTGGGGTTTGTTTCCAATCACTGTCAGCTGTAAGATTGGGGTTCAATTCCCATCACTGTCAGCTGTAAGATTGGGGTTCAATTCCAATCACTGTCAGCTGTAAGATTGGGGTTTGTTTCCAATCACTGTCAGCTGTAAGATTGGGGTTCAATTCCAATCACTGTCAGCTGTAAGATTGGGGTTCGTTTCCAATCACTGTCAGCTGTAAGATTGGGGTTTGTTTCCAATCACTGTCGGCTGTAAGACTGGAGTTCAATTCCCATCATCGTCAACTGTAAGATTGGGGTTCAATTTCTGTCACTGTCAGCTGTAAGATTGGGGTTCAATTCCCATCACTGTCAGCTGTAAGATTAGGTTTCAATTCCAATCACTGTCAGCTGTAAGATTGGGGTTCGTTTCCAATCACTGTCAGCTGTAAGATTGGGGTTCAGTTCCCATCACTGTCAGCGGTAAGATTGGGGTACAATTCACATCACTGTCAATTGTAAGATTGGGCTTCAATTCCAATCACTGTCAGCTGAAAGATTGGGGTTCGTTTCCAATCACTGTCAGCTGTAAGATTGGGGTTCGTTTCCAATCACTGTCAGCTGTAAGATTGGGGTTTGTTTCCAATCACTGTCAGCTGTAAGACTGGTGTTCAATTCCAATCACTGTCAGTTGTAAGATTGGGGTTCGTTTCCAATCACTGTCAGCTGTAAGATTGGGGTTCAATTCTACTCACTGTCAGCTGAAAGATTAGGGTTCAATTCCCATCATCGTCAGCTGTAAGATTGGGGTTCAATTCCAATCACTGTCAGCTGTAAGATTGGGTTTCATTTCCAATCACTGTCAGCTGTATGATTGGGGTTTGTTTCCAATCACTGTTAGCTGTAAGATTGGGGTTCAGTTCTCATCACTGTCAGCTGTAAGATTGGGGTTCAATTCCCATCACTGTCAGCTGTAAGATTAGGGTTCAATTCCAATCACTGTCAGCTGTAAGATTGGGGTTCAATTCCCATCACTGTCAGTTGTAAGATTGGGCTTCAATTCCAATCACTGTCAGCTGTAAGATTGGGGTTCGTTCCCAATCACTGTCAGCTGTAAGATTGGGGTTCGTTTCCAATCACTGTCAGTTGTAAGATTGGGGTTCAATTCCAATCACTGTCAGCTGTAAGACTGGGGTTCAATTCCAATCACTGTCAGCTGTAAGACTGGGGTTCGTTTCCAATCATTGTCAGCTGTAAGACTGGGGTTCAATTCCCATCACTGTCAGTTGTAAGATTAGGGTTTAATTCCACTCACTGTCAGCTGTAAGATTGGGGTTCAATTCCCATCACTGTCAGCTGTAAGATTGGGGTTCAATTCCCATCACTGTCAGCTGTAAGATTAGGGTTCAATTCCAATCACTGTCAGCTGTAAGATTGGGGTTCAATTCACATCACTGTCAATTGTAAGATTGGGCTTCAATTCCAATCACTGTCAGCTGAAAGATTGGGGTTCGTTTCCAATCACTGTCAGCTGTAAGATTGGGGTTCGTTTCCAATCACTGTCAGCTGTAAGACTGGGGTTCAATTCCAAACACTGTCAGTTGTAAGATTGGGGTTCATTTCCAATCACTGTCAGCTGTAAGATTGGGGTTTGTTTCCAATCACTGTCAGCTGTAAGATTGGGGTTCAATTCCCATCACTGTCAGCTGTAAGATTAGGGTTCAATTTCAATCACTGTCAGCTGTAAGACTGGGGTTCAATTCCAATCACTGTCAGCTGTAAGATTGGGGTTCGTTTCCAATCACTGTCAGCTGTAAGACTGGGGTTCAATTCCAATCACTGTCAGCTGTAAGACTGGGGTTCGTTTCCAATCACTGTCAGCTGTAAGACTGGGGTTCAATTCCCATCACTGTCAGTTGTAAGATTAGGGTTTAATTCCAATCACTGTCAGCTGTAAGATTGGGGTTCAATTCCCATCACTGTCAGCTGTAAGATTGGGGTTCAATTCCCATCACTGTCAGCTGTAAGATTAGGGTTCAATTCCAATCACTGTCAGCTGTAAGATTGGGGTTCAATTCCAATCACTGTCAGCTGTAAGATTGGGGTTCAATTCCAATCACTGTCAGCTGTAAGATTGGGGTTCGTTTCCAATCACTGTCAGCTGTAAGACTGGGGTTCAATTCCAATCACTGTCAGCTGTAAGACTGGGGTTCGTTTCCAATCACTGTCAGCTGTAAGACTGGGGTTCAATTCCCATCACTGTCAGTTGTAAGATTAGGGTTTAATTCCAATCACTGTCAGCTGTAAGATTGGGGTTCAATTCCCATCACTGTCAGCTGTAAGATTGGGGTTCAATTCCCATCACTGTCAGCTGTAAGATTAGGGTTCAATTCCAATCACTGTCAGCTGTAAGATTGGGGTTCAATTCACATCACTGTCAATTGTAAGATTGGGCTTCAATTCCAATCACTGTCAGCTGTAAGATTGGGGTTCGTTTCCAATCACTGTCAGCTGTAAGACTGGGGTTCAATTCCAAACACTGTCAGTTGTAAGATTGGGGTTCATTTCCAATCACTGTCAGCTGTAAGATTGGGGTTTGTTTCCAATCACTGTCAGCTGTAAGATTGGGGTTCATTTCCCATCACTGTCAGCTGTAAGATTAGGGTTCAATTTCAATCACTGTCAGCTGTAAGACTGGGGTTCGTTTCCAATCACTGTCAGCTGTAAGATTGGGGTTCAGTTCCCATCACTGTCAGCGGTAAGATTGGGGTACAATTCACATCACTGTCAATTGTAAGATTGGGCTTCAATTCCAATCACTGTCAGCTGAAAGATTGGGGTTCGTTTCCAATCACTGTCAGCTGTAAGATTGGGGTTCGTTTCCAATCACTGTCAGCTGTAAGATTGGGGTTTGTTTCCAATCACTGTCAGCTGTAAGACTGGTGTTCAATTCCAATCACTGTCAGTTGTAAGATTGGGGTTCGTTTCCAATCACTGTCAGCTGTAAGATTGGGGTTCAATTCTACTCACTGTCAGCTGAAAGATTAGGGTTCAATTCCCATCATCGTCAGCTGTAAGATTGGGGTTCAATTCCAATCACTGTCAGCTGTAAGATTGGGTTTCATTTCCAATCACTGTCAGCTGTATGATTGGGGTTTGTTTCCAATCACTGTTAGCTGTAAGATTGGGGTTCAGTTCTCATCACTGTCAGCTGTAAGATTGGGGTTCAATTCCCATCACTGTCAGCTGTAAGATTAGGGTTCAATTCCAATCACTGTCAGCTGTAAGATTGGGGTTCAATTCCCATCACTGTCAGTTGTAAGATTGGGCTTCAATTCCAATCACTGTCAGCTGTAAGATTGGGGTTCGTTCCCAATCACTGTCAGCTGTAAGATTGGGGTTCGTTTCCAATCACTGTCAGTTGTAAGATTGGGGTTCAATTCCAATCACTGTCAGCTGTAAGACTGGGGTTCAATTCCAATCACTGTCAGCTGTAAGACTGGGGTTCGTTTCCAATCATTGTCAGCTGTAAGACTGGGGTTCAATTCCCATCACTGTCAGTTGTAAGATTAGGGTTTAATTCCACTCACTGTCAGCTGTAAGATTGGGGTTCAATTCCCATCACTGTCAGCTGTAAGATTGGGGTTCAATTCCCATCACTGTCAGCTGTAAGATTAGGGTTCAATTCCAATCACTGTCAGCTGTAAGATTGGGGTTCAATTCACATCACTGTCAATTGTAAGATTGGGCTTCAATTCCAATCACTGTCAGCTGAAAGATTGGGGTTCGTTTCCAATCACTGTCAGCTGTAAGATTGGGGTTCGTTTCCAATCACTGTCAGCTGTAAGACTGGGGTTCAATTCCAAACACTGTCAGTTGTAAGATTGGGGTTCATTTCCAATCACTGTCAGCTGTAAGATTGGGGTTTGTTTCCAATCACTGTCAGCTGTAAGATTGGGGTTCAATTCCCATCACTGTCAGCTGTAAGATTAGGGTTCAATTTCAATCACTGTCAGCTGTAAGACTGGGGTTCAATTCCAATCACTGTCAGCTGTAAGATTGGGGTTCGTTTCCAATCACTGTCAGCTGTAAGACTGGGGTTCAATTCCAATCACTGTCAGCTGTAAGACTGGGGTTCGTTTCCAATCACTGTCAGCTGTAAGACTGGGGTTCAATTCCCATCACTGTCAGTTGTAAGATTAGGGTTTAATTCCAATCACTGTCAGCTGTAAGATTGGGGTTCAATTCCCATCACTGTCAGCTGTAAGATTGGGGTTCAATTCCCATCACTGTCAGCTGTAAGATTAGGGTTCAATTCCAATCACTGTCAGCTGTAAGATTGGGGTTCAATTCCAATCACTGTCAGCTGTAAGATTGGGGTTCAATTCCAATCACTGTCAGCTGTAAGATTGGGGTTCGTTTCCAATCACTGTCAGCTGTAAGACTGGGGTTCAATTCCAATCACTGTCAGCTGTAAGACTGGGGTTCGTTTCCAATCACTGTCAGCTGTAAGACTGGGGTTCAATTCCCATCACTGTCAGTTGTAAGATTAGGGTTTAATTCCAATCACTGTCAGCTGTAAGATTGGGGTTCAATTCCCATCACTGTCAGCTGTAAGATTGGGGTTCAATTCCCATCACTGTCAGCTGTAAGATTAGGGTTCAATTCCAATCACTGTCAGCTGTAAGATTGGGGTTCAATTCACATCACTGTCAATTGTAAGATTGGGCTTCAATTCCAATCACTGTCAGCTGTAAGATTGGGGTTCGTTTCCAATCACTGTCAGCTGTAAGACTGGGGTTCAATTCCAAACACTGTCAGTTGTAAGATTGGGGTTCATTTCCAATCACTGTCAGCTGTAAGATTGGGGTTTGTTTCCAATCACTGTCAGCTGTAAGATTGGGGTTCATTTCCCATCACTGTCAGCTGTAAGATTAGGGTTCAATTTCAATCACTGTCAGCTGTAAGACTGGGGTTCAATTCCAATCACTGTCAGCTGTAAGATTAGGGTTCAATACCAATCACTGTCAGCTGTAAGATTAGGTTTCAATTCCAATCACTGTCGGCTGTAAGATTGGGGTTCGTTTCCAATCACCGTCAGCTGTAAGATTGGGGTTCGTTTCCAATCACTGTCAGCTGTAAGACTGGGGTTCAATTCCAATCACTGTCAGCTGTAAGATTGGGGTTTGTTTCCAATCACTGTCAGCTGTAAGATTGGGGTTTGTTTCCAATCACTGTCAGCTGTAAATTGGGGTACAATTCCCATCACTGTCAGTTGTAAGATTGGGCTTCAATTCCAATCACTGTCAGCTGTAAGATTGGGGTTCGTTTCCAATCACTGTCAGCTGTAAGACTGGTGTTCAATTCCAATCACTGTCAGTTGTAAGATTGGGGTTCGTTTCCTATCACTGTCAGCTGTAAGATTGGGGTTCAATTCCCATCACTGTCAGCTGAAAGATTAGGGTTCAATTCCCATCATCGTCAGCTGTAAGATTGGGGTTCAATTCCAATCACTGTCAGCTGTAAGATTGGGTTTCATTTCCAATCACTGTCAGCTGTAAGATTGGGGTTCAATTCCCATCACTGTCAGCTGTAAGATTAGGGTTCAATTCCCATCACTGTCAGCTGTAAGACTGGGGTTCAATTCCCATCACTGTCAGCTGTACGTTTGGGGTTCAATTCCCATCACTGTCAGCTGTAAGATTGGGGTTCAATTCCAATCACTGTTAGCTGTAAGATTGGGGTTCAATTCCCATCACTGTCAGCTGTAAGATTGGGGTTCAATTCCCATCATCGTCAGCTGTAAGATTGGGGTTCAATTCCAATCACTGTCAGCTGTAAAATTAGGGTTCAATTCCTATCACTGTCTGCTGTAAGATTGGAGTTCAATTCCCATCATCGTCAGCTGTAAGATTGGGGTTCAATTCCCATCACCGTCAGCTGTAAGATTAGGGTTCAATTCCTACCACTGTCAGCTGTAAGATTGGGGTTCAATTCCCATCATCGTCAGCTGTAAGATTGGGGTTCAATTCCCATCACCGTCAGCTGTAAGATTAGGGTTCAATTCCTACCACTGTCAGCTGTAAGATTGGGGTTCAATTCCCATCATCGTCAGCTGTAAGATTGGGGTTCAATTCCCATCACCGTCAGCTGTAAGATTGGGGTTCAATTCCCTGCACTGTCAGTTGTACACTCTGACTTGGTTCTTTGCGGGAATGGGACCTGCTCTCAGGCACTCACGACCGGCTGCTTTTTGATACCCGAGTGATGCGGCCTGGAAGACTAGCATGCCTTCAGGATCCTGGATTTTCTTGGCTCTGGAGGCATGCTGATTTTAGGCTGTTGTCGCTGACTGAAGCATCGTGGGAAAACAGGGAACATCGGGAGCAGTGGGCTGGCTGCCGTGGGTTGTGTGTCTGAAGAGCTGTGCCTTTGTTGGGCTGACTCCCTGCATGCAGAGCTTGGAAAAAGTGACACAACAGACTTTTAACATCGTAAATCAGTGAGTTGTTTGTCTCCCCGCCCGCTGTGAAATGGCGTAACCTCTTTTTTCCCTAATTAGGGAGAGAGAGAGCCTGTGGTATGTTGAATTACTGGGTGAGTGAGTAGCCTTTTGGGTACTGCAAGTCTACATCTTTACTGATGCTTGATGCACGCTTGAGTGCTCGGTGGAGTACGCTGATGCTTTTTGCTGGTGGGGGTGGGAGTTGGGGGTCATTGCCTTGCAGCTGTTTGTGTGTGGGGAGGGGGAGCTGGAGGGGCTTTGGGTTCTAACGTTTAACTGCCATTCATTCTTTGGAGCACTCCTCTGTTTTCGTGGATGTTTGTGAAGAAAGAGAATTTCAGAATGTATATTGTATAGATTTCTCTGACATTATATGTATTTATTGAAACTTACTGTAAGATTGGGTTAAATTCCCATCACTGCCAGCTGTAAGATTGGCGTTCAATTCCCTCCATTACCAGCTGTAAGACTGGGGTTCAATTCCCATCACTGTACATTCTCAGCATGACTGCATGGTTTTCCTCCAGGTGCTCTGGTTTCCTCCCACTTTCCAAAGACATATGGGTTAAAGTTAATGAGTTGTGGGCATGCTACATTGGTGTACGAGGCATGGCAACACTTGTGGGCTGCCCACTGCACTGCTCACTGATTTGATTTGATGCTAATAACACATTTCACTGTGCAGCCCTCTCACTGGTCTTGTATACAAACTTGGCCCGTTAGCTAACTCTCCTAACAGCCACGTGACTCAGCGGTGAGAAGATCACCTTGGCTTACACAACAGTCCTTCGTTGGAGAAAATGGCTCCTTATCATTAACTGAAGCCAAAACACTCTTACTAACAGGACACACTGCTTTTGCAGAAAACTGCTGAAATAAAAATACCTCAGAGCATAGCAGTAGAAATCTTAACCAGGGCATTACTACTGTATAGTTCAATGTACTTGTGACAAGTAGAGTTAAATTATCTTTCTTTTCTCTAATTGGTACTAACCCACCAGCCTCCCTGCTTCTCCATTGTTTCCCCCACTGATACTGTCCCACTGTCTTGATCACTCCCCTTGCCAGTTGATATCTCATTACCCAATCTCCTGTCTGATCTCGATAGCCATTGAAACCAAACCCCAACAAAATTCTCCTCTTCAATCCCACCCCTTCAATCTCTTTATGCCCCATTATTCCCAATAATCCTTTTCTCTTCCCTCATACCTTTTGAATCAGGAGCTTTCGAATGGTGAAAAATTATGGCAAGTGACATTTTACGTAGTATACCAGACTGTTTCTATCATGCAGGATGCCTTGGAGTTTGAAAATAAAAAAAAACAGAAACAGGAAGAAGAAAAGACCGCTCGGCCCCTCAAGCCTGCCCTACCATTCAATATCGAGACTTCACTTCTCCTGTGCCATTTCACTGTACCATTCAATTCCTTGATTTTTCAAAGAATTATCGACTTTCTCTTTAAATATTCCAAATGACCACCCTGCAAGCACTCTGGGGTAGAAAATTTCAGATATTTACCACTTTCTTTGAGAGGTTCCTATGCATCTTAGTTCTAAATGACACAATGATTTACAGCACCACCCCACCACACAAAAAATCTGGTAACAATGTTCCCTTTTTTGAATTCTCCTACCAGTGGAATTATCTTAACATCAACCTTTTCATGGCTTCTAGGGATGTTCTATGTTAAATAATTGATCATTCTTCTGTACTTCAAAGAATGCTGATTTAATTTCTTTAGTCACTTATAATAGGACAATACTTTCATTGCAGGAATTCGCCCAGTGAATCCTCTTTGGAATACCTTCAATGCCTTTATATTCTTGCCTCAATTAAGGGGTCAAAATTCTGCACTATACTTCAGGTGCATCCTCACTAGTCCCCTGTACAATTATAACAGTACTTCCCTATTTCTAAGTTCCATCTGTTTTATGTGTGATCAAAAGTCAGATAGCTCTCCAATAGAACCAACACTACTGCTCTGGCATGCTCTTTCAGGGAGGTACGATAGTTTTTCTCAGCATCCAATAACGCAATGACATTTCAAAGCACAATCATCTTGTGTACTTGAACTCAAAAGAAGGTCTCCACCTAATGGATTCTGTTTTCCACTTAAGCACTGCCAATTCTTTGAGTGTGACATGAGTGCGGAAAGTAAAGCTCAAAAGATACAGTTCCTCCAAGACACTACGTTGCCCATGTCTGTATATATACCTGAGTTTAGCTCTGTGATCTGGGGACATCTGCTGTGGAACCTAATAATTAGAGATCTATGTACAGCTGAAGCTTCTCCCAAGAAATATCATACCCACTGCAATAATAAAATTATTTATATAATAGCAAAAATATTTATGAGTCAGTTGTATTAGGAGCCAAGGGTCAGGCTCTAGAAAAGTTGAATAGTTGCATAAACAACAATTCAATATCTGTAGTGGTGCTCTATAATAGCCTTCACATAGATAGCAGGACTTCCTAAGAAAGCAGCTGGTAACAAGGGTGCAGGTATGCTGTTTCATGTTGAGCAACCTCTGTCTGTGCTGCTCAAACATCCTGTTGAAAGGATCCACACAAGCCAGGAACCAGGCTGAAGCAGACAGCCCTTATATGTGGTTCCAACTCTTACCAGACAATTTTATAATGTCATGAAAAATGTAGAGCATTGAGGTTATCTAAATGAGAAAGGCTCAGCAAAGTCTAGCATTCAACCATCTTTTTAACTTCTTGTGGAAAGGCAGGGCGCCAACGTTTACTGAGCGCAGTACCAATTTGTGAAATTAATGTCCTGTGCTTTTATACATCAGGGTTGAGTTTGGGGTCAAGGTGGAGGGCACCAAATGTGATACAAAAAATTGGAAGAAGTACTTCTTCACTTGAAAGGACAGTCTAAGTCCTTGGGCAGTGGTAAAGGAAGTAGTATAATGGCAGGCATTGCATTGCAAAGTTGTGAGAGTTTAGCGGAGATGGCAGAGCACACTTAGAAGTAGTGGTGGCGATATTATCTTTGGCAAAATGAAAGTGGAGGAGAAGCTCTGTCTGGTGATATAATTTCTATGAAAATGGTGGAATTTACAGTGAAAGATCAATTTCACGAGGGAACTGGTGGGTGGAAGTCGAAGACACATGGAATCCTTAATTTGGCAGGGAAGAGAGGGTTGGGAGCAGATGTGTGGGAAATACAGGAAATGCAGTTACAAACTCTGACAATAAAGTCATAGAGTATTAGAATCATAGAAAAGTGCAGCACATTTAATCTGCCTCATCCCTTTGACCTGCACCTAGACCATAGCCCTCCTCTGCCATCCATTTACCTATCCAAACATCTGTTAAGCATTGAAATCAGTCTCACATACACCTCTTGCACTGGCAGCTTCTCCCACACTCTCACGACACACTGAGTGAGGAAGTTTCCCCTTATGTTCCCCTTGAACTTTTCACCTTTCATCCTTAACCCATGATTTCTAGTTGTAGTCTCACCCAAACTCAGTGGAAAAAGCAGCACACACAAAATGCTGGAGGAACTCAGCAGGTCAGGCAGCATCTATGGAAAAGGGTAAGCGGTCAATGTTTCGGGCCAAGACCCTTCATCAGGACTGTCCTATTGAAGGGTCTTGGCTCGAAGTGTCGATTGTTCATTCATTTCCGTAATGCTGCCTGACCTGCTGAGTTCCTCCAGCATTTTGTGTGTTTTGCCTCACTAACATCTTATACAACTTCAACATACCATCCCATCTTTTGCACTTAGTACTTTGATTTTGAATTGTGCCAAAAGTTTTAAGGACAATCTTATCTACTGTGCTGCTACATTCAATGAATTATAGACCTGAATTTCTAAGATGTCTTTGTTCTACCACACTCCTCAGTGCCCCACCGTTCACTGGGCAAGGCCTACATTGGCTGGTCTGATTGAAGTGCAACACCTCACACTTGTCTGCATTAAGCGCCATCTCCCATTTTCCAGCTGAAAATCACTGAAAAGAAGTCCTGGTTAAGGGCATATCAGAAGAGCTGGTGTAGAGCGTCCTGTCATCAGAATCGATAAGATAGAACTAGAAAACTAAGAGAATGAATTGGAAGTCTTGCAGGAAGCAGGGGAGACAGACATTTAATCATAAAAGCTGTGGGAGGCTGAGGATTGTAATGGCAGACCAGTGAAAATATATATCCTTTCAATGACCTTGCATTACTTGGCAGGTCTAAAAATTAATGATGGGTGTGATTCCAGACCATTTGCCAGAGATTGCATCTGCAGAATATGTGGACTCAATATATATATTGAATCATATTCAGTTAGTTTATAGGGCTATGTAGTTGCAGACTTCTCACTGTGGGATGTCCTTTCTCCTTTACAATCTTCCATTTTTCTTTGCAATGTGCATCCTAATGAGGGTCTGTGGAGGAATAATTCTTGAGAGATAATAATAGAATATTATAAAGGCACACGAGGGAGTGACAAAGGCTGCGAAGAAGCAATGAAGCTGTAGAAATGAGCAGAGAAAAATATCTCACAGTATTCATTCAGGAATGGAATAAGGATGATTCTGCTGATTCTGTTGCAAACACTTGTGTGTACAAAGATTTACAGTGCCTATAGAAAGTATTCACCCCCGGAAGTTTTCATTATTGATCGTTTTATGGCATTGAATCACAATGGATTTAATTTGGCTTATTTTTGACACTGATCAGTAGAAAAAGACTTTTTCGTGTCACATTGAAAACAGATCTCTACAAAGTGATCTAAATTAATTACAAATATAAAATACAAAATAATTAATTGCTTAAGTACTCACCCCTTTCAAGTCAGTATTTACCAGGTGCACCTTTGGCAGCAATTACAGATTTGAGTCTGTGTGGATAGGTCTCTATCAGCTTTGCACATCTGGACACTGCAATTCTTTCCCATTCTTCTTTACAAAACCACTCAAGCTCTGTCAGGTTGCATGGAGATACTGAGTGAACAGCCCTTTACATGCCACAAATTCTCAATTGGACTGGGGTCTGGGCTCTGACTTGGCCACTCCAGAACATGATCTTTATTGTTTTGTAGCCATTCCTGTGTAGCTTTGGCTTTATGCTCGAGGTCATTGACTCCCCAAGTCGCAGTTCTCTTGAAGATTACCTCAGGTTTTCCTCCAGGAGTTCTCTGTATTTTGCTGCATTCATTTTACCCTCTACCTTCACAAGCCTTCCTGGGCCTGCTGCAGTGAAGCATCCCCACAGCATGATGTGCAGTGTTTGGCTTATGCCAAACATAGTGCTTAGTCTGATGGCCAAAAAGCTCAATTTTGGGTTCATCAGACCATAGAACCTTCTTCCTGTTGTCTTTAGAGTCTCCCACATGCCATATGGCAAACTGTAGCTGAGATTTCATGAGAGTTTTTTCAATGGTGGCTTTCTCTTTGCCACACTCACATAAAGCTGTGACCGGTGAAGCACACGGGCAACAATTGTATGAGCAGCCTTGACCATCTCAGCCACTGAAGCTTGTAACACTTCCAGATTTGTTATCGGTCTCTTGGTGGCCGCCCTCACTAGTCCCCTTCATGAACGGTCACTCAGTTATTGAGGATGAGTTGCTCTAGGCAGATTTACAGCTGTGCTATATCCTTTATATTCCTTGATGATTGACTTAACTGTACTCCAAGGGATATTCAGTGACTTGAAAAATTTCTTGTATTCATTTCCTGACTTGTGCTTTTCAGTAATTCTTGTGGAGTTACTTGGAGTGTTCTTTTGTCTTCATGGTTTATTTTTGCCAGGGTACTGACTCACTAGCAGTCAGACCTTCCAGATACAGGTGTATTTTTACAACAATCAATTGAAACACCTTGACTGCACACAGGTCTCCAAAAATGTGTGTGCATATAAGCATGTGTATGCTTAGTATGTACATATAGGTAGCGGTACAATGATGGCATGTGAATAGACAAAACTGTAACATGGTTGAGTGTCTCACAAAGTTGATCCTGAATGTTGCTGCGGGCACAGAAAGATAGAGCAACTGACTGAAGAAAGCAGCAACATATTGTAGATTTCCCACTATAGCCAATGCATATTCATTGCTGAATCCTGGTGGCAAATGTTAATAATTGTTGACTTCAAGGAAAGAATTGTAAAATTAGGCAGCTCCATCTTGGGCACGAGCCTCTGTAGTATCCAAGACATCTTCAAGGAGCAGTGCCTGAGAAAGGTGACGTCCATTATTAAGGACCCCCATTACCCAGCACATGCCCTCTTCTCGTTGTTACCATCAGGAAAGAGGCACAGTAGCCTGAAGGCACACACTCAGCAATTCAGGGACAACTTCTTCCCCACTACTATATGATACTAAGTGAACATTGAACCCATGAACACTAGCTCACATATATATATATATATATATTTTTTGTTTTGCTCTATTTTTAATCTATTTAATGTATATATATGTACTGTAATTGATCAATTTACTTATCATTACTTACAATACTTTCTATATTATCATTCATTGCATTCTACTGCTGCTGCTATGTGTGGTAAACTATGTATACCTGTCTGGACATGCCCCTCTGCTGACTGCTCCTGTGGCTCCTTCCACAGACCCCTGTATAAAGGCGATTGGGGCACTGCTCCTCCCTCAGTCTTCGACATGTCATGCTCCCTTTTCGCTGTTAATAAAAACCTATCGTTCACTTTCAGTCTCCTAGAGTTATTGATGGTGCATCAATTTTATTAACAGCAATTTTAAAACATGGAGAGCATTTTATGACCCGACAGATTGGATCTCGACCCTCAATCCCAGGAAGCCAGCAATGCCTTCGAACTCTGGCTAGCATGCTTCGAATCGTACCTGGAGGAGATTCAAGTGACCGAGCCTGCCACGATGTGCAGAGTTCTCCTCTCCAGGGTCAGTCCACGGATCTACTCTATGATCAGGGACCAACCAAACTACCAGGGCGTGATGGACACCCTCAAAAGACAGTACCTGCGGCCGGTGAACACCATCTACACAAGACATCGCTTAGTGACACAGCAGCAGCGGGCTGGAGAGTCGAGCGCTGAGTTTGTCTGGGCCCTACAGACACTCGTGCGGGCCTGCGATTGCAGGGGACTGACGGCGGAACAGCATGAGGAGCTCCTGGTACGAGACGCCTTCGTTACGAGGATCAGGTCAGTGTACGTGCGCCAGCGGCTGCTGGAACACGCCAATCTTACCTTACATTCGGCGATTGAGCTGGCCAACACGCTGGAGGCTGCTCTGCACAACGCTAACATTCTCCAGGCGCGCGATCTCCCGCCGGCCTCGTGGATGCCGCAGACCGCGCAACCCGCCGGCAAATGGACCTCAGCTGCTGCCAGTTGCGAGTCCGTGAGGTCCCCGCAACCCGCTGGCGAATCGACCACGGATGCTGCCAGTCGCAAGACCGTGAAGTGTAACTTCTGCGGACTCAAGAAGCACCCTGGAAAATGCTGCCCGGCCCGAGAAGCTATCTGCTCCAGCTGCGGAAAGAAGGGCCACTTTGCCAAGGCCTGTAAGTCCAAACTGCGGGCGGGGTCGAGCAACGCCACGTGCGAGGCTTGGTCGCCGCCATCTTGCCTGCCCGCCGCGTGTGAGGCATGGGGGGCAGCCATCTTTGTTGGCGCCACCTCGCACCACCTCCGACCCATGGGTGCTTACCGGGCATCCCACCGTGCCGGGGCACGACGGCGATTCAACTCTGGCCTCCGTGACCCTCGACCAAAGCGCCCCACACCAGCTCGTAAGGTCAATGATGGACATACTGGTGGAGGGGCACAGGACTAACTGCCTGTTTGACATGGGCAGCACTGAGAGTTTTATTCACCCGGACACGGAGCGACGCTGCAGACTCGTGACACAGCCAGTAAGCCAGAGGGACGCCATGGCTTCTGGGTCGCATACAACAGACATCTGGGGGGGGTTGTGTAGTGACATTGGTGGTGTAGGGTACAGAATATTGGGATTTTGTCTTACTGGTCATGCCTCATCTGTGTGCCCCTGTGCTATTGGGGCTCAACTTCCAGAGCCACCCGAAAAGTGTGACAATGGAGTATGACGGGCCCCTCCCACCACTCACTGTCAGAAATCCTCAGTTCTGTAAGAATTCGTCACAGACCACACACACACACACCGACCTGCACATCCCACCCAGCACCATGCCAACAGCCGTGCTACGGACACCACTTGCAGCCTCTCCACCCTTAAGATCCCTCCCCCTTCGCCAACCTGACCCCCGACTGTAAACCTGTGGCAACTAAAAGCAGGAGGTACAGCGCGGGGGACAGGGCCTTCATTCAGTCAGAGGTGCAGCGGCTGCTCGGGGAGGGGATCATTGAGCCAAGCACTAGCCCTTGGAGGGCCCAGGTGGTTGTTGTTCAGAACGGGCAGAAAAATAGGATGGTCGTGGACTATAGCCAGACCATCAATCGGTTCACGCAGCTTGACGCGTACCCCCTACCCCACATCGCGGATTTGGTCAACCAGATAGCTCAGTACAAGGTGTGCTCGACCATAGATCTGAAATCCGCTTACCATCAGCTCCCCATCCGCCTGGAGGACCGCCCCTACACCGCCTTCGAGGCGGGCGGCAGGCTCTATCACTTCCTGCGCGTCCCCTTCGGTGTCACGAATGGTGTCTCTGTCTTCCAGAGGGAAATGGACCGGATGGTGGACCAGTGCCAACTGAAGGCCACGTTCCCATATCTGGATAACATCACCATCTGCGGTCACGACTGGCAGGATCACGAAACCAACCTCCAACGATTTTTCCAAGCGGCCAAAGCTCTTAACCTCACCTATAACAGGGATAAGTGTGTGTTCGGAACCACCCGACTTGCTATCCTTGGGTATGTCGTGGAGAACGGAGTCATTGGCCCTGACCCCGACCGTATGAGCCCCCCGTTGGAACTCCCTCTTCCCAACCCCCTCAGAGCCCTCAAACGGTGCTTGGGCTTCTTTTCCTATTACGCCCAATGGGCCCCTCACTACGCAGACAAGGCCAGCCCCCTGGTCAAGTCCACCACATTTCCCCTCTCAGCTGAGGCCTGCGCAGCCTTCAGCCACATTAAAGGGGACATTGCCAAAGCAACAATGCATGCGGTGGACGAGACCATTCCCTTCCAAGTAGAGAGTGATGCCTCCGACTTTGCGCTGGCTGCTACCCTCAATCAGGCAGGAAGGCCGGTAGCATTCTTCTCTTGTACCCTTCAAGGCCCTGAAATTTGGCACTCCGCGGTGGAGAAAGAAGCCCAGGCCATAGTGGAAGCTATTAGACACTGGAGGCACTATCTTGCTGGCAAAAAGTTCACCTTGCTGACCGACCAGTGCTCAGTTGCGTTCATGTTTAGCAACCAACAGCAGGGCAAAATCAAAAATGATAAAATTTTGAGGTGGAGAATACACCTACAAATATGACATCCTGTACCGGCCTGGAAGGCTCAATGAGCCCCCTGATGCCCTATCCCGGGGAGCGTGTGCCAGCGCACAGCTCGACCGGCTATACGCCCTCCATGCAGATCTTTGCCACCCGGGGGTCACCCAGCTTTTCCATTTCATGAAAGCCCAGAACCTGCCTTACTCCCTTGAGGAAATCAGGATGATGACCAGGGACTGTCAAGTCTGCGCTGAGTGCAAACCGCACTTCTACCGTCCTGAAAAGGCACAACTTATCAAGGCCACCCGCCCCTTTGAGCGACTGAGTGTCGACTTTAAGGGCCCCCTTCCCTCCACCGACCGCAATGTCTACTTTCTCAACATAATCGATGAGTACTCGCAGTTCCCCTTTGCCATCCCCTGCCCCGATACCACTGCCACGTCCATCATAAAAGCCCTACGCCAGCTCTTCACTCTGTTTGGATATCCCTGCTATATCCACAGTGATAGAGGGTCCTCCTTTATGAGTGACGAGCTGCGTCAGTACCTGCTAGCTAGGGGCATTGCTACTAGTTGGACCACGAGCTATAATCCCCGGGGAAATGGACAGGTGGAGAGGGAGAATGCCACGGTGTGGAAGGCCACACTCTTAGCCCTTAAGTCAAAGGGACTGCCGGTCTCTCGCTGGCAGGAGGTCCTCCCTGAGGCACTCCACTCCATCCGCTCTCTGTTATGCACGTCCACCAATGCCACCCCTCATGAACGACTCTTTTCTTTTCTAAGGAAGTCTGTTACTGGGACCACCCTACCGGCTTGGCTGACGTCCCCAGGGCCAGTGCTGCTCCGGAAACATGCGAGGAGCAATAAATACTCCCCGATGGTCGAGAGGGTTCACCTACTTCATGTGAACCCCCAGTATGCCTACGTGGTCTTACCTGATGGGCGGGAGGACACGGTCTCCATCCACGACCTGGCGCCCGCAGGAGCACCAGAGCCCTACCCTGAACACTCCACGGTGACTATGAACCCCGTACCCACCGAGGTATATACCCACGAGACACCGCGCACTCCAAGCCCTACACAGACTCCTCACGACACTCCCATACCGGGCACACACACGAGGGGTTACTGATGCCTAACAGGCTGACACCTCAAGTCAGGCCGGAGCCAGCACAACCACCGTCTCCGGTGCAATCACCACCGGTGCTACGTAGATCGCAGCGACGGACTCAACCGCCTGATAGACTTGATCTGTAAATATACTTGTCAGAAACTTCGCCCCGTGGGGACTCTCTTTTAAAACAAAGGAGTGGTGAATGTGGTGAACTACATATACCTGTCTGGACACGCCCCCCTGCTGACTGCTCCTGTGGCTCCTCCCACAGACCCCAGTATAAAGGCGATTGGGGCACTGCTCCCCCCTCAGTCTCCGAGATGTCGTGCTGCCTTTTTTCTGTTAATAAAAGCCTATCGTTTACTTCCAGTCTCCTAGAGTTATTGATGATGCATCAGTATGTCAACAAATCCCAGGACAAATGCTGATGATAATAAACCTGATTCTGATTCTGAATTCCAAATGATCGTATTGCCTGTGAGGCAGAACAAGTTGAGACAATCTTTTCCTGCAATTACATTTTGGATTATTGAGAATGTTAAGGTGCATTTGCAGAAATCTGTATCCTTTGTAAAAGTTTGGAATGCCTATCTCAAGTAATAGCTTGCTGTGCTAGTTTTCACCCAATGTTGTTGAAGAACCTTCAGGCTGGTGATTTTAAAAAGTGAATCTGGTATGCATTATAGTTTTGATTGATCAGATGCTAGCAATGAAAATAGCATCATATTGCATCATTGTGGATAGGGCTTCTGCCTCATCGCTCCAATGTACAGAGTCAATCCTGAACTCTGACATTGCCTGAGCAGAGTTTGATCATCATCTTTGTGACTTTACATTGTCTCTGTGTGCTTCAGTTTCCTCCCACTCCCCAAGGAAACGCAGTTTGGTAATTAAATTGGTCTCAGTAAATTGCTTTTGGTTTATAGCTGAGTGGTAGAAACTGGATCTGTTATTGAGAATGTAGTTAAAATAAGTTAATAGGCACTTGATGGTCAGGACAAATTTGATGTGTCAAACGTTCTGCTTCTGGCCTATATGGATCTATGACAGAGCTGGTAAGACGGAGCCAAGTAGATCTTGTAAAATATTCAAAAGAGTATTGAAGGGAAAAGTCTGCTGTTAATGATGAGGTAACAAAGCACAGCCATTTATCACACTGTCCAACTGAAGATGGACTTAATCTAGAGTGCTACGCTATTATAATCATTTGAGACTGCATGATGTCAGTCAGGAAATTTGGCTGGGTGCTTCCAGTCAAGACATACACTTGCATGGTTAAAGGACTCTCAGATTAGGTATGTACCTGAAGATATCAAGCCATACCCAGTGCCCCTTTTTTTTAAAAAACATTCCTGATATGGATTTGATGATATTAGTCCAGGAATCATTTGTCATTTGGCTGTCATAGGCAGGCAGGCTTCTATAATGCTGTTTCCTCACTGGCATTGACAATTAAAGGGTCACTCATATTGAAACCTGCAGCAGAGAACTTTGGGAGGCTTTTTTCACACACAGGAAATTACACCTTGTCATCGCAAGCGTTTTTACTGGGCTCTACTTGAAAACTGGCACCTGGAATGAACTTACATCGATGATTATCTGTCAGACAGCACTTTCTGAGTGTTTGCTTCAGCACAGATGTTATAAGTATCACAGGGAAAATGGAAATGTCAAGTTAGACTGAGATTACTAACATTTGAAAATCTTATCTGTAAAGTACACTGAAGTACAAGCTCCTATCTAACTGTGCTGTAAAGCAATGTCTTGACACTTGTGTTTACAAAGGCATCCAGTAGAAAGATATGTGACATTTTGCAGCAGAGGTCCAACCACAAATATGTACCTAGAGCACCTTGTCCACTGAAGTCAGACTCAACCTCATAGTCTCAGAATCATTCTGGAGAATAGTGGCTAACTTACATCATATCTCACAGTTTGCTGCTCACCACAACATTAACAGGGTCACCTGTCAATTGTGATGAGAATGTCACTTTGTGACCAAGTGAAGTTGCAGCCCTTCTTGCATCTGCAGTGCTCATATTGTGAAGAACTACAGATATATGTGCTTTGGGCTAACCTTCACAATGATAATCCTTTAGAAACACTAACTGCTACATGGGTCACAAGGAGTTCTGCTCTCAGCATATACAAGTTGTTGTTGACCAGGTAAAAATTCTTTCAGTTATCTACAGACTGTTCCAATGGGTCCTTCACGTAAATGCCCTGAAATCTTTTGCAGCCGATCTGCCCCGAGGGCTGGATTTTGAATAATCAAGTCAAGTCAAGTCACTTTTATTGTTATTTCAACCATAACTGCTATGTACAGTACATAGTAAAAATGAGACAACATTTTTCAGGACCATGGTGTTACATGACACAGTACAAACACTAGACTGAACTACGTAAAAAACAACACAGAGAAAAAAAACAACTACACTACTCCTTGACTTTTAATGGCTTCTAAATTGTGGGTAACTTATCATCTTCTGTAGCCTATGATGAAAACTATCAGGGAAAGTTGAAACTATGGCTTTCCTGAGGATATCCTTTCATTGTCCTCCTCAAATGAGAATGAAGATGTTTGGAAGGAACATTAGTACATTCTTGTTATCAATTTCTCTTAAGTTGGGGAATCAAATAACCTTTCTTGGTTTATTATATCTTCAATAACGATGCAAACAGAAGTTCTCAGCCTTAACTGAAGGACCGCTGCAAGATGAGGAACAGGAGGAGAGGAGGAGCTGGAATGAATGAATATAACTCCATAGAGGAAAAGGCAGAAGATGAAGATCAGGCAGATTACACAGTGCAAGAAAGAGGCTTGCTCTGGCTGTTCAATCAAGGACATTACCCTTCAATAGCCAACAAAATTCAAATGGTCATGTTACCTCATTTTCACACATCACATCACATAGCTCATTCCATTCATGCCCCAGGTGGCCAAAGCATTTCAATAAATGCTCAAATGGAAAAATGAACATGATTATCGGACCTAGTCAATGATCCATCTGAATAATTCTCTTCACACAAGGTGGGAAATGGAAGTGTGTCCTACTAAGGGATGCTGATCTAGCACTATGGGTCACATGACAGGCACATTACCAGATGTCTAGGGAGATGAATTAGTCTACTCGGACAATAGTGTTTCCTCCACCATTCAATCATGTCTGATTTATTTTCCATCTCAAAACCATTCCCATGTCTTCGCCCTGTAACCTTTGAATATTTTACTCATCAAGAACCTATCAGCCTCCGATTTAAATATACCAAATGATTTAGCCTCCACAGCCTTCTATGGCAATGAACTCCACAGATTCACCAGCCTCCAGCTAAATAAATCCCTCCTTATATCTTTTCCAAAGTGATGACCCTGTATTATGAAGCTGTGCCTTCTAGTCCTAGACTCTCCCACTAGTGGAAACATCCTTCCATGTCCACTTTATTGAGGCTTTTCAATATTCAGTAGGTCTCAATGAGATTCCACCCTCATTCTTTTAAAGTTCAGTGAGTATAGGCCCGAAGCCATCAAAATACTCCTCATACATTAACCCTTGCATGCCCAGTATCATTTTCATAAACTTCCTCTGGACCATCTCTGATGGCGGCATATCCTTTCTCAGATATGTGGCCAAAAGTTGCTCATATGTGGTCTGACCAATGTCATCATCCAGATCTTTAACATATAACATGAAACGAAACAATCTCACCACCGACCCCTGTAAAACACCACTAGTCACCCAAAAAGCTAACCAGAAAAGACTCCCTCTATCCCCATTCTTTGTCTTCTGCTAGTCAGCCAATCTTATGTCTATGCTAGTATCTTTCCTGTGATAATCTGGGCTCTTATCTTGTCTAGCAGCCTCTTGTGCAGCACCTTTGCAAAGGCCTTCTGAAAATGCAAGTAAACAACATCCATTGACTCTCTTTTGTTTATCCTACCTGTTATTTCCTCACTGAATACCAATAAATTTGTCAGGCAATATCTCCCCTCAAGGAAAACAAGCTGATTTTATCATGTGCCCCCAAGTACCCCAAAACATCATCCTTAATAACGGACTTTAACATCTTGCCAACCACTGAAGTCAGGCTAACTGACCTATAATTTGGCTTTTCCCTTCCAGCCCTCTTAAAGTGTGGAGATACATTTGTGATTTTCCAGTCCTTCAGAACCAGTCCGGAAACTAGTGATCTTGAAACGTCTCCACTAATGCTTCCACAATCTCTTCATCTACCTCCTTCAGAAAGCTGGGGTGTGACCTTTGTTCAGGTGATATACCTACCTTTAGACATTCCACCTTCTCCTAGCAGGGAAGACAGTGGAACAAAAATGACAGGTATTTCTGGGAATAATGCAGAAGGTGCAGGATCGGTTCATTCCAAAGAGGAAGAAAGATCCTAAGGGGAGTAAGGGGCGGCCATGGCTGATGAGGGAAGTAAAGGGCAGTATAAAAATAAAAGAGACGAAGTATAACATAGCAAAGATGAGCGGGAAACCGGAGGACTGGGAAGCTTTTAAAAAGCAACAGAAGATAACAAAAAAGGCAATATACCGAGTAAAAATGAGGTATGAAGGTAAACTAGCCAAGCGTATAAAGGAGGATAGTAAAAGCTTCTTTAGGTATGTGAATAGCAAAAAAATAGTTAAGACCAAAATTGGGCCATTGAAGACAGTAACGGGTGAATTTATTATGGGGAACAAGGAAATGGCAGATGAGTTGAACAGGTACTTTGGATCTGTCTTCACTAGGGAAGACACAAACAATCTCCCAGATGTAATAGTGGCCAAAGGAACTAGGGTAAAGGATGAACTGAAGGAAATTTATATTAGGCAAGAAATGGTGTTGGATAGACTGTTGAGTCTGAAGGCTGATAAGTCCCCGGGACCTGATGGTCTGCATCCCAGGGTACTTAAAGAGGTGGCTCTAGAAATCGTGGATGCATTGGTAACCATTTTCCAATGTTCTATAGATTCAGGAACAGTTCCTGCTGATGGGAGGGTGGCTAATGTTGTCCCACTTTTCAAGAAAGGAGGGAGAGAGAAAACAGGGAATTATGACCGGTTAGCTTGATGTCAGTGGTGGGAAAGATACTGGAGTCAATTATAAAAGAGGAAATTACGACACATTTGGATAGCAGTAGAAGGATCAGTCCGAGTCAGCATGGATTTATGAAGGGAAATTCATGCTTGACTAATCTTCTGGAGTTTTTTGAGGATGTAACTATGAAAATGGACAAGGGAGAGCCAGTGGATGTAGTGTACCTGGACTTCCAGAAAGCTTTTGATAAAGTCCCACATAGGAGATTATTGGGCAAAATTAGGGCACATGGTATTGGGGGCAGAGTACTGACATGGATTGAAAATTGGTTGGCTGACAGGAAACAAGGAGTAGTGATTAACAGGTCCCTTTTGGAATGGCAGGCCGTGACCAGTGGGGTACTGCAAGGTTCGGTGCTGGGACCGCAGCTGTTTACAATATACATTAATGATTTAGATGAAGGGATTAAAAGTAACATTAGCAAATTTGCTGATGACACAAAGCTGGGTGGCAGTGTGAAATATCAGGAGGATGTTATGAGAATGCAGGGTGACTTGGACAGGTTGGGTGAGTGGGCAAATGTATGGCAGATGCAGTTTAATGTGGATAACTGTGAGGTTATCCACTTTGGTGGCAAGAACAGGAAGGCAGATTACTATCTAAATAGAGTCAAGTTAGGAAAAGGGGAAGTACAACGAGATCTAGGTGTTCTTGTACATCAGTCAATGAAAGCAAGCATGCAGGTACAGCAGGCAGTGAAGAAAGCTAATGGCATGCTGGCTTTTATAACAAGAGGAATTGAGTATAGGAGTAAAGAGGTCCTTCTGCAGCTGTACAGGGCCCTGGTGATACCACACCTGGAGTATTGTGTGCAGTTTTGGTCTCCAAATTTGAGGAAGGACATTCTTGCTATTGAGGGAGTGCAGCGTAGGTTCACAAGGTTAATTCCCGGAATGGCGGGACTGTCATATGTTGAAAGATTGGAGTGACTGGGCTTGTATACACTGGAATTTAGAAGGATGAGAGGGGATCTGATTGAAACATATAAGATTATTAAGGGATTGGACACACTGGAGGCAGGAAGCATGTTCCCGCTGATGGGTGAGTCCAGAACTAGAGGCCACAGTTTAAGAATAAGGGGTAGGCCATTTAGAACAGAGATGCGGAAAAACTTTTTCACCCAGAGAGTGGTGGATATGTGGAATGCTCTGCCCCAGAAGGCAGTGGAGGCCAAGTCTCTGGATGCATTCAAGAGAGAGTTAGATAGAGCTCTTATAGATAGCGGGGTCAAGGGATATGGGGAGAGGACAGGAACGGGGTACTGATTGTGTGTGATCAGCCATGATCACAGTGAATGGCGGTGCTGGCTAGAAGGGCCAAATGGCCTACTCCTGCACCTACTGTCTATTGTCTATTGTCTATTAGTAAAGCAACGATACTCACTTTTGCTCCCCAACACTCCCGAATTCCAGGCATGCTGCTGTGTCTTCCACAATGAAGACTGACAACAAATACATATTCAGCTTGTCCACAATTTCTTTGTTCCCCATTACTACCTGCCCAGTTTTATATTTCTGCAGTCCAATGGCCACTCTTTTACTGTTCATATATCTGAAAAACTCTTTGATACCCTCCTTTATATTATTGGCTAGCTTACATTCATATTTCATCTTTTCACTCCTTACTGTGTTTGTGTTGCCTTCTGTTGTTTTTAAAAGGTCCCCAACTTTTCAATTAGCTTTCCACTAATTTCTGCTATATTGTATGTCCTGTCATTTGCTTTTATGCTGTCTTTGACTTCTTTTATCAGCCTTCCAGTAAGATGGCAGTGGCCTCTCAAGTCCAACAAATGGTTCAAATATGTGTTTTAGATGTTTTTTGTAATCGCAAGGTTCTGTTGGACACTAGTAATGCAAAGTACTACAAGTCTGGTTCATTGGTTAATTGACAAGACTGATGGCTGGGGAGATGTGTGGCCTCAGTTATTGCATGGATCCAGGCTCTCATGCTGCGGTATCACCCGTTACAGCTACTCTGTGGAGGAGGTGGCAGATGTGGTGTGGGAGAGAGCAGAGACATGGCATGTGCACTGAAATACGGGCTGGCTCCTGTAAGATGGCTCTCTTATCTCTGCTGCTCTCCAGTATTTGCTTCTTAGAAGACAAGCTAGTGTCATGGTCCAGTCCGTGAAATCCACATTCCGGTTCACCGTCTGGTCCCAGTTCCTTATTCCCGATTTTCCGGGTTTCCCCAGTTTCTGTTGAAGCAGGTGATTCTGGTTTGGGCTGGCTTCATAAATCACTTCAGGATTCAGCCGCTGGCTGCTGGATTGTTCCTGTCCAAATCCTCTGTCTGTATCTCTTCCCCTCACCTTCCTCCTGGAGCCTTGCCTTGTGGAACTGACTGTCTATGTCCATGCCTTCGCTAGGTAGGTCCGGCTGTTTGCCGCTACCTAGTGTTGGGAACTGTCTGTATCCATGCCTTCGCTAGGTAGGTCCGGCCGTTTGCCACTACCTAGTGTTGGGAACTGTCTGTGTCCATGCCTTCGCTAGGTAGGTCCGGCCATCTGCCACTACCTAGTGTTGGGAACTGTCTGTGTCCATGCCTTCGCTAGGTAGGTCCGGCTGTTTTGCCACTAGCTAGTGTTGGGAACTGTCTGTGTCCATGCCTTCGCTAGGAAGGTCTGGCTGTTTTGCCGCTACCTAGTGTTGGGAACTGTCTGTGTCCATGCCTTCGCTAGGTAGGACCGGCCATCTGCCACTACCTAGTGTTGGGAACTGTCTGTGTCCATGCCTTCGCTAGGTAGGTCCGGCCATCTGCCACTACCTAGTGTTGGGAACTGTCTGTGTCCATGCCTTCGCTAGGTAGGTCCGGCCATTTGCTGCTACCTAGTGTTGGAAACTGTCTGTGTCCATGCCTTCGCTAGGTAGGTCCGGCCGTTTGCCACTACCTAGTGTTGGGAACTATCTGTGTCCATGCCTTCGCTAGGTAGGTCCGGCCATCTGCCACTACCTAGTGTTGGGAACTGTCTGTGTCCATGCCTTCGCTAGGAAGGTCCGGCCGTTTGCCACTACCTAGTGTTGGGAACTGTCTGTGTCCATGCCTTCGCTAGGTAGGTCCGGCCATCTGCCACTACCTAGTGTTGGGAACTGTCTGTGTCCATGCCTTCGCTAGGAAGGTCTGGCTGTTTTGCCGCTATCTAGTGTTGGGAACTATCTGTGTCCATGCCTTCGCTAGGTAGGTCCGGCCATCTGCCACTACCTAGTGTTGGGAACTGTCTGTGTCCATGCCTTCGCTAGGTAGGTCCGGCCATTTGCTGCTACCTAGTGTTGGAAACTGTCTGTGTCCATGCCTTTGCTAGGTAGGTCCGGCCGTTTGCCACTACCTAGTGTTGGGAACTATCTGTGTCCATGCCTTCGCTAGGTAGGTCCGGCCATCTGCCACTACCTAGTGTTGGGAACTGTCTGTGTCCATGCCTTCGCTAGGAAGGTCCGGCCGTTTGCCACTACCTAGTGTTGGGAACTGTCTGTGTCCATGCCTTCGCTAGGTAGGTCCGGCCATCTGCCACTACCTAGTGTTGGGAACTGTCTGTGTCCATGCCTTCGCTAGGTAGGTCCGGCCGTTTGCCACTACCTAGTGTTGGGAACTGTCTGTGTCCATGCCTTCGCTAGGTAGGTCTGGCCATCTGCCACTACCTAGTGTTGGGAACTGTCTGTGTCCATGCCTTCACTAGGTAGGTCCGGCCATCTGCCACTACCTAGTGTTGTAAACTGTCTGTGTCCATGCCTTCGCTAGGAAGGTCTGGCTGTTTTGCCACTACCTAGTGTTGTGAACTGTCTGTGTCCATGCCTTCGCTAGGTAGGTCCGGCCATCTGCCACTACCTAGAGTTGTGAACTGTCTGTGTCCATGCCTTCGCTAGGTAGGTCCGGCCATCTGCCACTACCTAGTGTTGGGAACTGTCTGTGTCCATGCCTTCGCTAGGTAGGTCCGGCCGTTTGCCACTACCTAGTGTTGGGAACTATCTGTGTCCATGCCTTCGCTAGGTAGGTCCGGCCGTTTGCCACTACCTAGTGTTGGGAACTGTCTGTGTCCATGCCTTCGCTAGGTAGGTCCGGCCGTTTGCTGCTATCTAGTGTTGGGAACTATCTGTGTCCATGCCTTCGCTAGGTAGGTCCGGCCGTTTGCTGCTATCTAGTGTTGGGAACTATCTGTGTCCATGCCTTCGCTAGGAAGGTCCGGCCATCTGCCACTACCTAGTGTTGGGAACTGTCTGTGTCCATGCCTTCACTAGGTAGGTCCGGCCGTTTGCTGCTATCTAGTGTTGGGAACTATCTGTGTCCATGCCTTCGCTAGGAAGGTCTGGCTGTTTTGCCACTACCTAGTGTTGGGAACTGTCTGTGTCCATGCCTTCGCTAGGTAGGTCCGGCCATTTGCTGCTATCTAGTGTTGGGAACTATCTGTGTCCATGCCTTCGCTAGGAAGGTCTGGCTGTTTTGCCACTACCTAGTGTTGGGAACTGTCTTGTCATGTTCAGTGTTCTGTGTAGTGAGTCCTGGCCCTATGTCCTGTACCCAAGGAGGGGTCCTGGCTTGGTGTTCCATGTTCCTGTCTCTCCCTTGGCTCTGTTCTTGTCATGTCCATGTGCCTCGCCCAGCACAGGAGTACCTTGCCCAGCCCGGTGCTGGGATTCCCTTGTCCTGTGCTGAGGTTCCCTTGTCTTGTCCAGGAGTCGCTCGTCCTGTCCTGTGCCTCTTCTTGGCTTCCAACCTTGTCATGTCCTTGCCTAGTTCTGGGGTCTGAGCCTGAGTCAAGACCCAGGTTCTGGATCCTTGTCCAGTCTCTGGCTCAGAGTCCAAGCTCAGGCTCCTAGTTCCCAGTTCCATGTCCTGGTTCCCTATCCTAGTCAGGTCGTAGGCCAGGCCTGGAGTCCTCGTCTCGTCCGGGGCCTGTATCATGCCCAGTGTCCTTTCTTCCCCATTTTCCTTGCTTCCTTCTCACACCTAGTCCCATTCCAGGTAGTTCAGTGTCTGTGTCTTGTTTTTGGGTCCACTCCAACACCCCCCTTATGACAGCTAGATTGCCTTTTGTCTGCAGCTGATCCAGTGTGAGATGACTGTTGTGTGCATACATCTACTGATGCTTCTGGACACATCATCAGTGATGTTTCTGGAATCATCGGGTGTTTTGGGTCTTTCAACATCATACACCCTTCTCCAGGTGACCCAGCCGGGGCTGATCAGACCCCAGCTTGTGTCCAGATGACTAGCTACACATGACTCCATGGCTCCCCTCTCTTGAGCCACAGCCATCTTGAGGCCCTCTCTGCCGCATCGGTGGTACTGTGGATGGCTCTCCTCTTCCTCTCTCCCTCGATGCTCAAATTGCTGAAGGCTCTGGCTAGGGAACGGACTGCGAATCCCCTTCAACCAACTTCCACTGGGAGACACCTCGCTCTCCATCCAGCCTGCTGGCAGTTGCTGACCAGTCCTGTGAACTTAGACAGCTTCCTTTCAAAGGCCTCTTCCTAATGATCTTCCCATGGGACTGTCAGCTCCAGCATCACCACCTGCTTCGTAGACTCAGACACAAGGACAATCTCTGGTTGCAGGGTGGTGGCTGCGATATGGTCGGGGAACCTCAGCTGCCGTTCGAGGTCCATCAACAGCTGCCAGTCCCTCACAGAGGACAGGATGCCTGCAGATGATCTTTTGGTGGGTATTGGCTGCTCTCCAGCTCTGACAAAGGCAATGGTCTGCTTGGAGGGTTGGGACTGCTTCGCCCACTCCACTCCTGCGCTGATGGCTTCAGCGATGGTCTTCAGGACCTGATCATGCCTCCATCGGTACCGTCCCTCACCAAGTGCCCTTGTGCAGCTGCTGAGGATGTGCTCCAGGGTTCCTCGCTTGGAACGCAGTGGGTACGCTGATGACTCTCCCTTGCCCCATGTGTGCAGGTTTGATGGGCTTGGAAGCACATCATACACTGCCTGGATGGGAAATTGGATGCGGTGTGGCTCGGCTTTCCAAAGCTCAGCCCAGGTCACTTTCCTCTCCACTGCATTCTCCCATCTTGTCCAAGCTCCCTGTTGCTTCATTCCCACCGCCTTGCGGGTTCTCGTCTCCTCCACTGCTGCTCTCTCCTCCTCCTGAACTAGGCAGCACCTTTCCTTCCTTCTGATGGTGTCCATTTGGGGAGTTGGAAAGGATCCTAGCCCAGTTCTTCCTCGTGTGACCACTCCCACCAACCTCCTGTGACGCAGCCTTTCCTCTGCTTCCTGAACAGCTTCCTCTGCCCTCCACTTCCTGCCAGTCCTCACCTGGATCCCTGCTCGAGCCACCTTCGAATCACTTGAGTCCCTATACTGTGGCTGTGTGGCTTTTCTTTCAGAAACATGGCTTGAAGTCAACATCCCATGCACCATCAATCTTCAGACCATGTCACTCAGGGACGTGTTAATATTATTTTTGTAATTGTATCTGCACAAATGTGCTGTGTTGTGCGTGACTGTGTGCTGTGTTTTGCAGCTTAGCTTGGCCCCAGAGGAACATAGTTTCATTTAGTTGCACGCATGTGTATGATTGAACGACAATTAAACTTGAATTTGAATTGTGCCATCCTCCCTTTAGAATGTTTCTTCTTTGTGTTGAACTGATCCTGAGCCTTCCAAATTACTCCCAGAAACTCCACTCATTGCTAATCTACTGTCATCCCTGCTAATATCCCCTTCCAATCAAATTTGGCTAGTTCCTCTCAAGCCTGTATAGTTACCTTTACTAAACCGTAATACTGAGAGATCAGATTTTAGCTTGTCCCTCTCAAACTGCAGGGTGAATTTTATCATATTATGATCACTGCCTTCTAAGGTTTCATTTACCTTAAGCTGCCTAATCAAAACTGTTCATTATGTGACATCCAATCTTAAATAGCCTTTTCCCTAGTGGGCTGCACCACAACCTGCTCTTAAAAGCCATCTCATAAGCATTCTACAAACTCTTTCTTTTGGGATCCAGCACTAACCTGATTTTCCCAATCTATATGCATATTGAAATCCCCCATGACCATTGCAACAAGCTTTTTCTATCTCCCATCTAATTTATGACCCACATCCTGGTTACTGTTTGGAGACCTGCATGTAACTACCCAAAAGAATTCTACATCCTCTGATCCTATATCATTTCTTTCCAAGGATTTGATTCCATCCCATCTCTACTGTCCACCTGCCTGTCCTTTTGAAATGAAGTGCATCCATGGAACTCAAGCTCCCAGCTGTGATCTTCTTTCAACAGCTACTCAGTGATGCCCACAGCATTACACCTACCAATTGCTAACTGTGCTACAAAATCATCTTCGTTATTTTGTATTCAAATACTGCACATCAGTTTCTGGTTTTGCCACCCTTTTCACTTTTGTCTCCATGTTGCTTGAAGTTAATTATTATCCCCTTCTGAATTTTTTGACTTATTCCCTATCTCAGAGACTTCCATAAACTGACTTGCACTCTCCTACCCTTTTATTTTATTCATATTATTCCAAGCTGTTGAAACCACCTCCCTCCTAATGCTACTATTTAGTTTGAACTCTATCAACAACAATTTACGCAATTTGTTAGGACTCTGGTCCCAGTATGGTTCTAATGGAGCCCATCCAATCAGAACAGCTCCCTCCTTCCCCAATACTGCTGCCAATGTTCCACAAATTCAAACCCACTTCCCTCACACCCATCTTTGAGCCGTTCATTTAACCGTCTGAACCTCTTAACCCTGTGCCTATTTGCAAGTGCCTCAGGCAGCAATAGAGATTATTCACTTTATGGTGTCAGATTCACATTTATTTATTGTATGTGCATCAAAACAAATGGTGAAGTGATCATTTGAGTTAACGATCTAAGGATGTGCTGGTGGCAATCTGCAAAAGTCGCCAAAAATTTTGGTGCTTGCAATGCTTAGGAGAACAAAACAGGCAACAACAGGGAAAAAAAAGTAGCATACAAGCCCTTTGCTGCCTTTCCTACTAGCCATCCATTCACACTCAGAGAGAGGCCTTCAATCCAGTCTTTGGCCCTGGACTCTCAGACTCACAGACATTGGGCCTCCAACCCCCAGTCCCTGGTTTGGCCTCACAGACTTGCATACACTGGGCATCTGACCCAAGGGCTTTCACTTTCATCCTTCTACCCCAGAATTTGCCAACTCCAGCCTTGGATCTTCAGGCTTCTATCTCCAGACTCACTGACCTCTGGACTTCAACCTTTGTTTAAATTTAAACACAAAGTACACTGCAGATGCTGTGGTCAAATCAACACGTACAAACAAGCTGGAGGAACTCAGCAGGTCGGGCAGCATCCGTTGAAATGAGCAGTCAACGTTTCGGGCCGAGTCCTGACAAAGGGTCTCGGCCTGAAACATTAACTGTTTGTTTAAATTCATTCCCTGGCTGATCAAATTCTCTCAGCAGAACGCTTTTCCTTGTTCTTCCCACATCCTTAGTACCCACATGAACCATAACTACTGGATCTTTCCCCTCCCACTCCAAATTCCTTTGTAGGTCAGAAATCATTGTGAAAAACACCAGATATATACTGAATTAAAAGGAAATTGAATGACTATGTGACATGAACAGGGTATACATTGTCCCATAGTAGTACCTACAACTGGTATCATCCCAAAGTTACTACATAATAACAGTAAACAAGTAGACCTACACAGCAATATTTATGTAAATCTTCCAAAAGCCACAATACTAAACAGCAGAAGACAGTCCGAAAGTTCCTAGCAGTTGAGAAAGGAGTGTGCTTAGTTATGCCTGTAGCTCAGGTTTTACCAGCTTGAGCTGAGAGTTTATAAAAAGTGTATTACAGATAATAAGCAATAAATATTGAGAATATGAAATGAAGCGTCCTTGAAAGGACACATCGGTTGTGGGAGCAGTTCCGTGATGGGCCAAGTGAAGCTGACAGAAGTTATCCCATCTGCTTTCCTGCGACAGCATTCCGATTAGATGTGCTCAGTGGTGGGGAGGGTTGCACTGGACTGTATCCACTATTTTTTTGTTGTAGGCTTTTCCATTCAGGGGCATTGGTGTTTCCCTATCAGACCATGATGCACCCAGTCAATATACTCTCCATCACATATTTAAAGAAGTTTGTTAAAGTTTTAAATGATATGCTGAATCTTTGCACACTTTTATGACAGTAGATGTGCTGCTGTACTTTCTTAGTAATGGAACTTCTGTGCTGGGTCCTCTGAAGTGATAATATCGAGAAATTTAAAGTTGCTGATTCTCTCCACCTCTGAACCCCCAATGAGGAGCGGCTCATGGATCCTCAGTATTCTCCTCCTGAGGTCCATGGCCAGATGGAGCATTCTTATATTCTTAAGCTATGTAATCATCTCCCTTACTCTTGCTGATATCGAGTGAGATGTTGTTGTTGTGGTGGTACCATTCAGCCAGATTTTCAATTTCCCTCCTATACGCCAATTGGTCACCACCTTTGATTTGTCCAGCAACAGCAGTGTCATCAGCAAACTGAAATATGGCATCGGAGCTGTGCTTAGCCTCGCAGTTATAAGTAGAAAGAGAATAGAGCAGAAGGCTAAGCACACAGCCACATGGTGCACCTATAACAATGGAGATTGTGGACGAGATGTTTTTGCCTGGGGTCTGCAAGAGAGGAAATCAAGGATCCAATTGCACAAGAAGACATTGAGGCCAAGGTCTTAAAGATTATTGATTAGTTTTGAAGGGATGGTGTTATTGAATGCTGAGCCGTATTCAATGAAGAGCATCCTGATATAAGCATCTTCACTGTCCAAATGTTCCAGTGAGTAAAGAGGCAATGAAGTTGCATCTACTGTTGTGACAGTAGACAAATTGCAGTAGATCCAAGTCACTTCTCAGGAGTTGAAATGTTTCATTACCAACTTCTTAAAGCACTGTATCACAGTCGATGTAAGTGCTACTGAATGACAATCACTGAGGCAGGTTATTATGTTCTTCTTAGGTTCTGGTATAATTAAACCCTAATTGAAGCAGGTGGGTACCTCAGACTGTGAAAGTGAGAGGTTAAAGTTATCGCTGAACACTCCCGCTAGTTGGTCAGCACAGGTTTTTAGTACATGGCCAGGTACTCCATCTGGGTCTGATGCTTTCCATGGGTTCATCCTCCTGAAGGATGCTGTCACATCAGCCTCAGAGACTAAAATCACAGGATCATCAGGGACTGTGGGATTTCGTGAAGGCTCCTCCATGTTTTGACAGACAAAGCAAGCATAGAAGGCATTAAGCACATCTGAGAGAGAAGACTTGTCACCTATGTCACTTGGTTTCACACTGTAAGAGGAAATATCATTCGAGCCCTGCCACAGCTGTCAAGCATCCTTCAGTGATTTAAGTTTGGTCCAAAACTGCCACTTTGCATGTGAGACAGCTTTCCAGGGATTGTACATGGATAACTTATATCTTACGTAGTCACTAGACCTGAATGCCCCTGACCTGGCCCTAAGCTGATTGCAGATTTCATGGTCCATCTAGGGCTTCTGGATGGGGGAAGAATCTGAATGTTTTTGTGGGGGCAGACTCATCTATGGCTAAAAAAGGATCTTAGGCTTTCCCGGTGTATATGACTGGGAATAATCATTATTGATTATTGATCAAAACCAAAGTTTTGATGACAAACTCTGCCATCTTCTTTAGTGATACCTGAAGAAGATGGCAGAGTTTGTCGGTTATGACTGATACCTATATCTGGCTGGAAGCACGCAAAGAGTTTATTCATCATCTATGGCTGTTTTTACAAAGTTAATGACAGCAGTGGTATATTCATTCAGATCCTCTGTGTCCTTGAACAGCCCAGTCCACTGACTAGAAGCAATCCTGTAGGTATTCTTCTGTGCCTGCAACCATCTCTTGGTTGTCCTTACCTCTGGTGCCTTCCTCTTTAGGTCAACCTGTGTGCAGTTAGGTGGAGGACAGCCAAGTGATTAGATTTCCCAAAATGCAGTCTAGGCATGGAATGGTAAACATTCCTGATCATAATATAGCAGTGGTTGAGTGTATTGGGGCCTCTGGTGCTGCAGGTAATATACTGATGATAAATGAGCAGAGATGTCTTCAAACAAGCCTGACTGAAGTTCCTGACAATGATTTGAAAGGTGTCAGGATAGGATGTCTCTTGCTTACTGATGGCAGCACAAAATAACTGTGGGCTTGATTATGGAGGATAAATCTCTAGGTAGGTAGAATGGTCAGCATTTAGTCATTAGATGTTCCAGATTGGAGGAACAAAAATACAACAAGGCGGCTGCATCCTAGCACCACATATGAATTGTGAAGTCACCTTGATTGAAAGATGATTATTTTTCTTTTTATCATGTTTCATTGGATCCACTCAATTGTATTATTTTGTTCTGGCTGATAACAAAACACATACGATGGGATTTCTAGAAGGCTACATATTTCAATTCAGGAATGTGTCATCGAGCACCTTTGCTCCATCTGCCGCAGAAGGTGAGGTTTCTCAGTGGCCACCCATTTCAATTTGACTTCTCATTCCCATTCTGGTGTATCAGTCCATGGCCTCCTCTACTACCACGATCAGGCCATATTCAGGATGGAGGAGCAACATCTTATATTCCATTTGATGAGCCTCCAACCAGATGACATGAACATTGACTTCTCTAGCATCCAGTAATTTCTCCCCCACCCCCCAGCACCCCACCTCTTCCCTGTTTTTCCATTCCCCTTTATTTTTCTCCTCTAACCCCTTCTCTTCTCCTCACCTACCAATCACCTCTCTTTGGTACCCCTCCTCCTTCCCCTTCTTCCATTCTCCACTGTCCTCTCCTATCAGATTCCCTATTCTTCACCCATTTTCATTTCCACCTATCATTTCCCAGCTTCTTACTTCATTCCCCCTCCCCACACAACCACCTTCCCACTCACCCAGTTTCGCCTATCACCTGCCAGCCTGTATTCCTTCCTGTCCTCCAACCTTCTTATTCTTTCCTAGTGTAGAGTCTCAGCCAAAACTGTCAGCTGTTTATTTCTCTCCATAGATACTGCCTGACCTGCTGAATTCCTCCAGTATTGTGTACGTGTTTCTCAAGGCTTCCAGCATCTGTGGAATTTCTTGTGTTTGAATATCATTCTCAGTGATCACTGTATATTTCCTAGCAATTAAAATGAGATTGGGGTCACGTAAGTCTCCCTGGATTTTCCTTTGGATCATGTCACTGGATCAGTGGTATTGTACTCAGCCACTTAGAACCGCAGTGTTCAAGGTTTCTGTCAACTTGTAATTCTGATTTTAGTGCACTTGCTTTTCTAGGATTAGACTTGAAGATTGACGATGAAACTATTGTACCACCTATGTGGATATCATATAAATGGCTATTAGCTCTGAATAAGATCCCTTACTGTTTTATACGAGTGTGTGCCCACAGTAGATCCATAAGAAAGACGACGGAGCTGTGAAAGGTAGATTTCACAAGAGGAGCACTACCTGCACATTTCTTACCTATTCTTACATGAAGTTAAGTAATAACTAGTGGAAGCAATACACAGTGAGGTTTGAGAAAATTGGAAGGCTTGGACTAATTGTGTGATCTCTTATAATGGATGAAGAAGAGCAGTTCAGGAAGACACATTGTTTTCTGATGAAAATCTGCTTTGGTGTGCTCATTTTGTCACCCCAGGATCTATGGTTGCAAAATACACTACTACTTCATGGACACATGCAAATTAATGTGCTTATGCTGCTTCTGATTCCCTACAGAGGAAGTGAATACGTCCGGAGTAGCAGCTTTAAGCTCCTCATGTTGACCGGTCTGCTTGCACTGTCATTATTCTTTTCTTTCTTTTTTGTTTGTAGAGTCACAGAGCCCATTGGCCCATTTGGTCTGTTTCTTCTGTCTAGTCACATCTACTTGCATCCAGACCATAGCCCTCTATGCCTCTCTCAACCATGTACTGTACCTATCCAAACTTCTCTTAAATGTTACAATTGAACCTGGATCTAACACTTCTGCTGGCAGCTTATTCCACACTCGCATCACCCTCTGAGTGAAGAATCTCCCCTCAGATTTTCCTTAAATATTTCACCTTTCACCCTAAACTCATGACTTTTAGTTCTAATCTCACCCAACCTGAAGGTAAAAAGCCTATATGCATTCACCCCATCTATAGCCCTCATAATTTTGTATACCTCTATAAGATCTTCCCTCATTCTTCTTCACTCCAATGAATAAAATCCTTTCACTGTAAACCAGGATGTCAAGTGCCAGCAATATCCTTGTAAATTTTCTCTGTACTCCTTCAATCTTATTGATATCTTTCCTGAAGAATAGGTGACAAAATCTACAGACAATACTCCAAATTTGGCTTCACCAATGTCTTGTACAACTCCAACATACCATCCCAACTTCTGAACTCAATAATTTGATTTAGGAAGGCTAACGTGCTAAAAGAAACTCTCTTTGTGACCCATTCTATCTGTGATGCCACCTTCAACGAATTACGGATCTGTATTCCCACATCCCTTTGTTTTACTGCACGATGACCTACCATTCACAGTCTTACGCTGGTTTGTCCTCCCAAAGTGGAAACTTCACACTTGTCTGCAATACATTCTATGAGCCATTTTTCAGCCCATTTTTCCAGTTGGTCCGGGTACCACTCCAAGCTTTGATAACCTTCTTCACTGTCCACAACACTGCCAATCTGGTGTCATCTACAAATTTGCTGTACAGCTTACTATGTTATCGTAAGCCTCCAGTCAGGGAGACAACTATCTTCTACCACACTGGCTTCTCTCACTAAGCAAATGTTGAATCTAATTGACTGTTTCATCCTGAATGAAGCTTAACCTTCTGGACCAGTTTCCCATGAGGCCTTGCTAACGTCCATGTAAGCAACATCCACTGGTTTTCCTCCATCAACTTTTCTGGTAATGTCTTTGAAAAACATTATAATATTGGTTAAACACGACCCTTCACACATAAAGTCACGTTGATTATCCCAAATCAAGCCCTGACTCCCAAATAATTACAGTATATATCCTGTCCCCTAAATTACCTTCCAATAAGTTACTGCCTGATGTCAGGTTCACCATTTTACAATTTCCTTGCTTCATTTTAGAGCCTTTCTTTAAAAACTGAACTATATTAACTATCCTCTATTCCTCTAGCACCTCACTTGTATCTAAGGATTTTTAAAATATCTTTGCCAGGGCCCCTGTAATTATTGTTCTAACCTCCAATAAGAAGAGAGGGGACACCCTGCAGGCCTTGGGAATTTATCTACCCTAGTTTGCCTCAAGAGTGCAAGCATAATTTTTTCCACAATCCAGATACAGCGTATAAACTCACTACTGTTTTGCCTTGGCTCTCTAGACCCTGTGTTTGGCTCCTGAATAAATACAGGTGCAAAAAATTCATTTAAGACCTCCTCCATCTCTTTTGGCTCCATTCATAAATTATCACAAAGAAAATTACCAATTTTTCCCTGTAAAAAAAATTCCCGATAAAAAGTTATAAAAATCCTTGCAATTCTCTTTCACCTTATCAGCCAGATCAATTTTATGTCTTTATTTATCCTTCCTGAATTCTCCCCTAAGTGTTTTCTTACATTTCCTATACTGCTTAAGCACCTCATTTTAAACTAACTGCCTATACCTGATGTGTGTCTCCTTTCTTTTTCTTTACCTTGATAACTAAGTTACCCAAAATCTGTTGGCCTTGTCTCTTATTCTAACAGGAACACACAGATTCTTATTCTCATTATTTCACTTTTGAAGGCCTCCCACTTACCAAGCATCTCTTTGCCAGAAAACAACCTATCCCGATGAACACATGCCAGATCCCTTCTGATGCCATCAAAATTGGTCTTTCTCCAGCTTAGAATATTTTGACTTTTCCATTATGCTGCACACCTAAACATACTAGAACCTTTAAACACATAAAAGAACCCATGATTTCAGTTTATTTCTGTGAACAGTTTCTACATCAATAACTTCCCTTTGTGACAGTGCTTGTTCTAATTTATCTAGTTGATCTTTGGACTGCAACGTGAATGGGTGGTGTAAAAGGAAAGTTAGGTAGGTGACTATCATCCTGGAATGAATACACCTTCAAACACGGGAGGCACATTTTTCAACGCTGTGACTGCCAGAACTAACTGGAACTCTTCAGGGCAAAATTGCAAAGTGGAGTGGGGGGAGTATGTTTGTATCAATAATGCCGTGGCGAGATGGTTGAGAGATTCTAGATCACCAATGACTCCAGCTACATAGTTGCTCTGACCAAGAAGCAGACCATCACCTATACTTCCTGGGAATGCTAAGAAAATCTGGCATATCCCTAAAAGATGCTCACCAAGTTTCACAGAAAGCATCCTGTTCAGATGCTTAACAACTCCTTCTAAATCCGCAAGAACTTACACAGAGTTGTGGATGCAGCAAATTGATCACAAAAGCAGCATCTGTCCCTCATTCTGTCTTCTCTGACTCTGATTCTATTTACACTTTCTATTGCCTTGGGAAAAGAGCCAACAGAATCAAAAACCCCTCCTACCAGCCATTCCCTTTTCTCCCACCTTCCAAGATTCAAGATTGTTTAATGTCATTTCCAGTAAAGGAGCACAGAGTAATTGCTACTCTGGATCAGATGCAGTACAAACAAATACAAGACAAACAACACAATAAATAAAAATACATAATATAGATTGTATGGTTATAAAGTGATGCTAGGTGTAGGAGTGTCAGTACATAAGGTGACTAACAGGAAGTGATAAAATAGTGGTGGTTAGAGGTGTGGAGGGGTGAGTTAGTGAGCGGAAGTGTTAATCAGCTTTACTGCTCAGGGAAAGTACCTGTTCTTGAGTCTTCTGGTCTGGGCATGGATGCAATGGAGCCTCCTCACAGATGGAAGTGGGACAAACAGTTGGTGAGCAGGATGGGTGGTGTTCTTCATGATGTCCCTGGATGCCTCTGGACTGTGGCCTCTGCCGCCTCCCACTCGGACCTTGATTCAGTCGGATCTGCAGGTCCCACTGTCTCCAGCTCCATTTCCATCAGCCACAGATGCCTCCAGACCATGTTGTCCTCTGGCTCCAGTAACAATGGATGGCTTCAGACTATAGAACCCACTGTTGGCTACTCCAGTTCCAAGGAATTGTGTCCAGAGAGCTGCACCTTTCTGGGGCCGACTCTCTGGGCACCGAGCTCGGAAAAAGCGACGCAACAGACTTTTAACATTGTAAACCAGTGAGTTGTTAGTTATGTCTCCCCTCTCACTGTGAATCGGGGACAGCTCTTCTTCCCTTACTAGGGAGAGAGAGAGAGCCTGTGGTACATCGAAAACTGGGTGAACGAGTAGTCTTTGGGCTACTGCATGTCTGTGTCTTTACTGATGCTTTGCTGTACACTTGAATGTTCGGTGAAGGGCATGGATGCTTTTTTTCCTGGTGGGGGGGTCATTGCCGTGCTGCTGCCTGTGTGGGGAGGGAGCTGGGGTGGCTTTGGGGTTCTAATGTTTAACTGTCATTCGTTCTTTGGGGACTCCTCTGTTTTTTTGGATGTTTGCGAAGAAAAAGAATTTCAGGATGTATATTGTATACATTTCTCTGGCATTAAGTGTACCTATTGGGACCATTGAAACCTATTGAAGGAACTCGGACACCTTCAAACCATGAATTACGCGACTTCCAACCCTGATCCCTGCCGTGACTTCACCATTCCCTCTGACCTTCTCTCTGAGGAAGAATGTTCTGTCCCAGCAAGAGCCTTACCCTTGTCCTTAGCGAGGGTCTTACCTTTGCTCCTCTTTGCCCGCAGCTCAGTGACTTCCATGTCTGCCATGACATGTCTTCTTCTGTCACCTTGTCTTTGAGGCCAACTCTTTGCCAAGAATGATCCATCCCATATTGGTGGCCCCCTTCTCCCATCTCCAATCCTCCTCCTCCTCTTCTTGGGCACCCCACTCTGGTTCTCTGCTCTGGATCTTTTCATCTCTAATTGCCAATGAGATATTAATCAGCTCAACTTCAGCACTTCTCTCTGTGCTTCAAAACTTACCTCCTCTGAGTGCACTTCCTTTCACACTTTCTGCTCAAATCCCAACCTCACCATCAAACCAGCAGACAAATGGGGATTGTGACAAGTGTGGTGGATTGACTTCTACTTTGCTGAGGACAGACGGCAACACTCAGGCACCTACTCTTACTTACCTATCTGTCCAAGTAGGCCCATTGTTACTGCCTGCTCCCACTCCACTGAACCTGCATCTGCATATCTTGACTCCATTTTATCCCACGTATTAATCTCCTCCTACCTATATCTATGACACTTCACATGCTTTCGATCTCCTCAACAACTTTCAATTCCCTGGCCCTGATCACCTCATTGTCACCATGGATGTCCAGCTCCTATACACTTCTATTCCATCATCTAGAAGGCCTTGAAGTTCTACTCTTCTTTCTTGACAACAGTCTTGACCAGTTCTTGTACATCTGGCGGAACTGGTCATCACCCTCAACAACTTCTCTTTTTGCTCCTCTCACTTACTCTGAATGCAAGGAGTCGCATAGGGCCCCTGCTCTGCCTGCCATTTTGTTGGCTACATGGGCCAGTCCATGTCCCAAGACTTCTCTGTAATGCTCCCAACTCTTTCTGCACTACACTGATGACTGCATTGGTGCTCCTTCATGCACCCATGCTGAGCTTGTCATCTTTGCCTCAAACTTCCACCTTAGTCCATTTCTGACACCTCTTTCCACTTTCCCAATCTCTTTGCCACCATCTCTGGAGAAAACTGTCTACTGATTCCTTTTATAAACCCACTTCCCACCATCATCTTGACTGTTTTCCTTCCCACCATGTCTCCTGTAAAAATGCTATTACCTTTTCTCAGTTCCTTTGTCTCTGCCACATTTGTCCCAGGATGCGACTTTCCTTCCCAGGACATCAGAGATGTCCTCCTTCGTCAAACATTGGGGTTTCCCTTCCTCCACCATTGATGCTGTCCTCACTCACGTCTCCTCCATTTCCTGGACATCAGCGTTCATCCCATTTTCCCACCTTAACAGGGATAGAGTTCCTCTTGTCCTCACCTACCACACCAGGTATCTTCAAATCCAACGTATCATTCTCCACAACTTCTGGTACCCTACCACAAAACACATCTTTAACCCCTCCACTCACCCACTCCACCTTCACTCTCTCCATAATTCCCTTATCTATTCATTCCCCCCCATCTGGAATTTATTCCTGCAATTGGCAGAAGTGCTGCACCTGCCTATTCACCCCCATTCAGGGCTCCAAACAGTCTTTCCAGGTGAGGCAACATTTCACACGTAAATCTATTGGGGTTGTCTACTGTATTCGATGTTCCCAGTGCAGCCGTGTCTAATTTGCGAGGCCTGGCTTAGATTATGGGATTGTTTCGTTGAGCACCTCAGCTCCACCTGCAGAATTTACCGATGGCCAACCACTTCAATTCCTATCCCCATTCCCTTTCTGACATGTCTGTCCATGGCCTCCTCTTCTGTCATGATGAAGCCACTCTTAGTCTGAAGGAGCAACACCTCATATTCCTTTTAAGTAGCCTCCAACCTAATGGAACGAACTTAAATTTTTCCAAATTCTGGTAATTTATTTTTCCCTTCTCTTTTCCCTTTTCTTCATTTCCCCAATCTGGCCTCTTACCTCTTTTCCTCAATTGCCTATCACCTCATAGTGCTCCTCCTCCTTTCCTTTCTCCCTTGATCCACTCTCCTCTCCTATCTGATACCTTCTTCTGCAGCCCCTTGCCTTCTCCACCTATCACCTCTGAGCTTCTTAATTCATCTCAGTCCCCCACCTACCTGGCTTCAGCTATCACAATCGAGCCTGCCCTCCTCGCCCTTGCCCACTCTTCTTGTTCTGCCCCCTTCCTTTCCAGTCCTGATGAAGGGTCTGGGCCCAAAATATTCACTGTTTATTCATTTCCATAGCCGCTGAGATCCTCCAGCACTTCTAAAGTGTGTTGCTCTGGACTTGCAGCATCTTCTGGATTTCTTGTGCTCTTCTTGATGTTACTGGCCCTTTTCTGGCTTAATTCTATATACTGTATACAGTCGGCCCTCCTTATCCATGGGGTCCGCATGCGTGGATTCAACCAACTGCGGATCGGGAAAACCCGGAAGTTCTCTCTCCAGCACTCGTTGTTTGAGCATGTACAGACTTTTTTCCTTGTGATTAGTCCCTAAACAATACAGTATAACAACTATTCACATAGCATTTACATTGTATTAGGTATTATATGTAATCTAGAGATGCTTTAAAAGTACAGGTGGTCCCTGGGTTATGAACGAGTTCTGTTCCTGAGTCCATCTTTAAATCGGAACAGGTACATCCGGTATTATTTACCGTCAGTTAGTCAAACGTTTGTCTTAGTATATGGTATATATTTTACCTTTCTATGCATATAAAACACTTAAGAAACATATGTATTTCAATAATTAAACCACTGCGTTGCTTAGTAATAATTGTAGCATTCATCGGGGCAGGACCTTTCAAATGCTCCATTAAAATTGTTCTGATTGTTGACCGACTGTAGCCAAATGCTTTTCCAATGACCGACGGTGTTTCACCTCTTTCCGATTGCTTTATTACTTCCACTTTATTTTCAATTGGGATTGTGATTATTTTCGTGAACAGAAACACTGTGGATTCAGAACTGTGCTAGGTCCTAAAGTCCACCGCACTGAGACAGGTTAAAAAAGGGACTTGAGCATCCACGTTCTTTGGTACCTGGGGGGGTGGGGGTCCCAGAACCAATCCCTCGCGGATAAGGAGGGCCGACTGTATAGTATATCTTTGATGATGGTGCCAGAGTTGCATTGAGCAGTTTTGACTACACGTTGACATTCGGCACAAGATACAGAAGCTTGAGATCACACAGTACCAGGCCTAAGATCCTCTTCCATCCAACTGTTATAAGACTTTAGAACAGACATCATGGATGATGAAGACAAACTCTTGATCTCTCAATTTATCTCTCATGGCCTTGCACCTTGTTTACCTGCACTGCACTTTCTCTGTAACTGTAACATGTATTTGCATTCTGTTATTGTTTTTACATTTGTATTACCTTAACATAATTGTGTATGGAAAAATCTGTTGGGATAGCATGCAAACAAAGCTTTCCACTGTATCTTGGTACATGTGACAGAAATAAACCAATTACAGATTACCAATGATAGAACATGAACTTGCTTCACTGGAGCTAAAAACCCAGATGATTAACTCAGCGGAGTCTGTAGGATGTGCTCCACATAGGCGGAACAACTAAGTTATTAATAGTCTTAAAACTCAAGCAATATTGCTTCCAAGACAGGAGTGTCTATTTCCTGAAGTATATGCCTAAGTTCTTCATAGCTTCATTTGCAATCTTCTTAAGAGGATGCAATGTTGTGTCTGGTTCTACATTACTATGGGTGGCCACAAGGGTGCCACTTCATACAGCACAGTATTTCTGCCTTTCATAGAGTTTCGTAATACTCAAGGACTAGCATAAACATTTTATTATATTTTAGGTAACTAGAAAACATCACTCTCTGCAAATGGTAAGGATTATGCTAGCACCTTCTGTTACTTCATTGATTGGCTCCTGAAAAGTTCGGAATTCCAGGAGCCAGAGTATTATTTCCCAACTGTTAGACTGGGAGTGTTGGAAGGTCTTTCCACTGAGAGAGAGTTTTTGTGTCATAAAGAGGTAACATACGTATGAATCAGGAATAGCAAAAGGGCAGGTTTACAAAATCCATTACAAAAAATGGTGCTTTGGAACAAATATTATTGAACCAGTTCCATTATGGGTGGGCTTCGGGTTTAAAGAAATAAGGTGTTTAATGAACCATCCGTGTGAGGCTTCAGTAACTGTGCTGTTGGCCTGTTGCGTTACTGGTCTCTGCTCCCTCAGAACAGAGGAGCAGTGGTATAAAGCTCATCAGTGCACCTAATTGAACAGAACGTGTCTAATGTGCTGAATCTCATGCAGGAAGTGCTGACAACTTTCTAGGTTCTTCCTCCCAGTTCACTGATTAGGATTAGATCTAGTTCATCTTATAAACAGTGTAATGCGAGGTCCAACAGAACTCTTTCATAGGAGGAATTTTAAGAATTTGTGCTTCAGTAATGGTTGGGCAAATCTACACCACCTGTGAGTTAATAGAAGTGATAAAGCACATATGTAAACTGAAAGAAACAACTATGGTGTTCAATAAACCTTCTGTTCAGCACCTGCCCTGTTGCCAATAATGACAGATATGAATCATAATCTAAAAATTTAGTTGCAAAGTGCATGTTTTTTATACGTTTTGGCTGTCATTTAGCACAGCACACTATTGGAAGATTCACTTTGTACTAAACAGAAAAAACCGTCTCAAGTATGCTGAGCGTTTATCAATTGCTGTGTGACACACATTTGATACTGATCCAATCAAATTCATCAAATTTTGGCTATGCACAAAGAATCCAAAGTTCTATTGTTAAGGGGATTACTTGTAAGTTTGATGGAGAGTCAGTAGGAGAAGAGCAATCTAAGATGAGCTGTGCTGTATCTAGCATCTTCAATAACTGGCTGTCGATCGTCTCTTGAGGTTATGGATTTATTTTTATTCCTGAAGTCTGGAAGTTTTAATAGTGAATGAAACAAACACAGTAAAAGCTGGAAGTCCTCAGACTCTCAGGAAGTATCTCCAGAGAGAGAAATACAGTTAATGTTTCAGTTCAATGACTTTCCTGCAGAATTCAGGAAAGTTTGATGTGAAACAGGCTTTAAAATATGGAAAATGATAGGAGGGAAAGAGAGAACAAAAGAGAGGTTTTGTGGTTTGGTGGATGAAAGAAAGATAAAATGACACAGTTGGTGATGGTGTCAGCTGAAAGAGTGGGGGAAGATGCATCCAGAGGACACTTTATTGCCAGGATTGGGGGCTGAGGCGGTTCTGTAGTTCTTATTCTACACAGATTGATGATTTTCAGTGATAATAAGGTATGGCAGGAACCTGGTGCTGAAATAGAAGTTCAGCTGTGACTTTAGTGAACAGTAGAGCAGGCTTGAAGCGCTGAATGCCCAAGACATTTTATCATTGATTATATTCCTTTGCCGGAAATTCAGCTTCCCAGTCCTATATGGAATTGTTGGGGCTGGTGGCTAATCAGGAAGATGACTCCTCCAGCAACATGAGACAATGGATATAGAAACATGATGCCCCATAATAGTGCAGATTTTATGTTGTCATCCATTGATTAATTATCCTCTCTGTCCTATGTGCCTCAGAGAGCCAGACTGCCTACCACAGGCATTTCAGAACACTGGGAAGATATCATCAAGGTAGGTTTTAGAATTGTACCAATAAAATAAGAAGAATTTTAGTTTGAGTAAAGAATGACATAGTAAGTTTGTAGCGTGACTCAGAAATCTGGCCTAGATTTTGAGAAGTGTGACAGGACTGTGCTGTTTTTATAAGATTGACAGCTATTTGTGAGGGATTGCTTGTGATGAGCCCAGTGTTGTAATGCATAATACATCTTTAAGCAACTAAGCTAAATCAAAGCTCCATTAAGGCTATGAAATCCGATTTCAGTCAAGCTTTTCTGATAACTTTCAGGGTATCTGTAGTTTGAGTCTTCAAATGAAAAATATAATTACAGGTTGACCACCAATTTTCCGGCACCCTTGGCTCCTGAGCCTTGCTGGATTAATGTTTTTCCCTGATTAAAAGAAGTCATGCAATCATAATGGCGAGGTACTGTAGAAGCTTTAGAAGGATTATTAATTAAACAAAAATTAAATGTAAATTTATTAATTACTAGGCTTAAAAAGAATGTTGCTTGTCGGTTATTTTTTTAAACATTTCATCCAGGCAAACTTGTTTCATGTGTTTTGATCTCTCCCTGTGTAATTTTTCCTGCATCAAATAAAAATTCATTAGCTCTGTTCTGTCATGAAGGTACAATTCTGTAACCCTTTGATTAAATCACCCAACAACTCAATTAAGTTGTCAATAGTAAATCTTTGTTTCATCTGTTTCATCATCATCACTGCCATCTCCATCACTTAGTGTTTTCACCAGCATTCAGAACGCTGTCTGCAATTTCCGAGTCGGTGAGGTGTTTCATAGTCACCAATCATCCAATCACGCCGATCTTTATTAAGACTACTCGTTATATTTTTGAAAGCAGGTTCTGTAGCACTTTTTGCATGAGAGGGAGAGCCTATTGAGATACTGCCTGGCCCACTCTGGGGCTCCGTGCGTGAATGACTTCACCTATTGGCCAAGGTTTGTGTGGCTTTCTTTGTGCACCTGACCATCTACTGTCTTGGATGTTTGATACCGTGGCAGCATCGCATCCAACTCAGTTTGGTGCAGCGACCTAAATCACCTTGAAACACAACTGCTTGTGCTGTTGCAGCTGTCATTGTATGCTCTCACATACTGGTACTGGCATGTTGTTGACTGACATGATTTGAATGGAGGGATACTCCAGAGACCAAGCTTGTCCATCCAGTTAACACCAAGGACATTTAGATCTGGTGGGTTTGTCAGGTAACCCATACCATTGACTTGGTTGCCAATCAGCTTCCCCATGCAGTACAGTCTGCCAATCAGCTGGACACTTCCCCCGATACACTGAAAGTGGAATGATGAATGATGAGTTGTTTTGACTGGTTGGGACCCAAGTACCCGTCACGTGCATTTGGAGATAGTCATGATGTCTGACACTGTACCGTGTTAGCTTGACCAACTGTCTATTGATAAATACTTTGAAGTACCGTCTCCTAGTGGTGAAGTCAACAATGAATGTGACCATTAAACTCCTTGTAGACCTTAACAGCTTTTGAAACCTTTTGCCCTTGTGTTTTACTGACATAGAAAACAGTGAAGGATGAAAAAGCCTCCTTTGCGACCAGGACATTGACATTAGCTGAAAAATGTTTGTTGTATTGGCAGGTTTTTACATAATGCTATACACCACAGTTCCAACAAGCTGTGGCTGACCACAGTGAGATCTGCTGAGTGATAATGCATGGACGCAGTTCTGTTTGACCAGGTTGAAATCATGTTTCAGATTGATCAACCACCGATGTTCTTGGGTGACAGCTTGTGGGGTCACATCAGGGTTTTGCTCCAGTTTGGCCAGGAGTCATTTGCAAATGTGTGCATCCCTAGGTGCCTAAAGTCCGCAAATAAATATCAGACATTTGAACTGTGATTCCGTCTTGTTACTCAGTTTGAACTTCTCAAATACATGATTGAAGACATTGGTATATGAGATGAAGTCATTGGCATGACGTCTAACAGATTTTAGGCAATGTTAGTGAACACTAAAGAGCAATGACTGCTCTCCAAAATTGCTTGTTAAATGTTGGACAGAACACCCATGTTTAGCAATACCCAATTTTTGGAGCAAAGTGCGTCTCTTCCACGAGACATCTTTACTGGCAAACTTGACCTGGAAGAGATCTTTGTGATGTTTGAACCAGGATTCAAATATAACTGCTGATGTGGCATTGAACTGGAAGTTGGTAATGGACACACCAATTACTCAGATACGTTCTGTTCAGCATTTGATACCAGTGTCAAAGTTTTTAAAATCAGCTTGATAACTGGGCAAGAGAGCTCTTTATGTAGGAAATGTTGTATTCATATCATATTATCCCTGGCTTTCACAAACCATCTGGTATCTTAGATGATAACATGGCATAAGTACATATGTTTATTATATGCCCTTGACATGTATATCTTTTGAGGATGGCTGTTCAAATCAAGATGGATGTATTCCAAGTATCCTGTTACCTCTGAATGAAAATTCTCGATATAAAGGCACATCTAGGTGAATTTGAGGAATTTCTTAGAAGTTCGTGTAGATTTGGCATATCAATGTCTATACATGCACAGTGGCGAGTGTAAATGCCTGCAAACAAAAACAAATCTTAAATGGTATGTGGTGACATATATGTACTTTGATAATAAATTTATACCAAACTTATTATAAATAAGTAACTTCTGATAGATACTGCCAGCCTTTTTCCCACCTCTTGAACTCAGCACAACCTATACTAATGAAACAGCAAAGAGTTATTTTTCAAGGGAGTTGAAGATTACTTGTGAAATAAGCATCATGAATTATTTTGTTTGGTGAAAATATTTACTCTTGGTCAGAGTATTTTACTGCTGTACAAAAAGCATTTTGTGTATCGTTGGGGTTGCAACTTCAATAAAGTGCCATTCTTGAACAAGTGTGATATTTCATTTTGAGACACCAGCCATCCCATCTAGCATATTGAAGAGAAATTGAAAAACAATATAGATTTTGTGCCAAATTGAATATAAACCCTGATGCACTAGAAAGAAGACTATAAGCCTATAAGAAGACAATGAGGTGGAGAGGCAGGTGGCAGTAGTGGCCTCTCTGGACCTGGTGTTAATTTAATTTAATTTTTTTTTAACTAGGGCACTAGGGCACAATTTTTTAATTTCATGTGGACAACAGAGCAACCAGTGTTTGTATCTACCATTGCCAGACACTGCTGCAGTACAGACATTGCCCAACAACAAACCTTCATGAGGATCTGGTGCACAAGCTATGCAACCTCGGCCTGCTTTGGAGACCAGGCCTACAGTCCTCGGTGTCGCCTGATGCCGGGGGTGGGGACATCGTAAGCGGTGTGCGAGGAAGCGGAAGCGTGGCAAGCGGGCAGGGGTCCGTGCTAGGCTAAAGACAAACCCTGGCCAGCCGGCTCTCCCGTCCATTCTGCTCTCCAGTGACAACTCCCTGGACAATAAATTGGACTACATCCGCGGACTACTCGGCGGGAGTTCAGAGTCTGCTGTGCTTTCGTTTTCACGGAAACGTAGCTTAGCGACAGAGTTCCGGACGCCGCCTTTCAGCTAGACAGGCTGGCCTAGTTTCGGGCCGACAGAGATGCAGCTCTGTGTGGTAAGGCTCGCGGTGGTGGCTTGTGTGTATATACATCAACACGGAATGGTGAAAGAACTGTGTGCTGGTCTCTAGTTACTGCTCATCGCTGGTGGAGTTTCTGACTGTTCGATGCAGACCATTTTATTTACCACAGGAATTCACCACTGTCCTTATAGTAAGTCTGCACACTCCCCCCAGTGCTAATGCTAAGGAAGCACTCTGTGAACTGTACAGGGCTATTAGCGAACTGCAGAACGCACACCCTGATGGATTGTTTATTGTCGCTGGAGATTTTAACCTCAAGTCAGTGCTCCCGAAATTCCAACAGCATGTGGACTTTGCAATGAGAGGGGCGAATGCATTGGACCTTGATGATACAAACATCCCCGATGTGTACCGGGCAGAGGCCCGCCCCCACCTCGGTTACTCAGACCACATCTCTGTTATGCTAATTCCAGCATACAGACCGCTGGTCAGGCGCTCCAGACCAGTTCTGAGGCAGGTGAAAACCTGGCCAGCAGGAGCCATCTTTGCATTTCAGGATTGCTTTGAGCACACTGACTGGCACATATTCAGGGAGGCTGCAACCGATGGCAACTCTACCAACTTAGAGGAGTACACAGCTTCAGTGACCAGCTACATCAGCAGGTGCATTGATGATGTTACTCTGTCCAAGACCATCACTACACGCACTAACCAGAAGCCATGGATGACTGTGGAGGTGCGTGCGCTGCTGAGGTCCCGCGACTCCGCCTTCAGAGCAGGTGACAAGGCAGCCCTAACAACAGCAAGGGCCAAACTGTCCTGGGGCATCAGAGAAGCAAAGCGTGCACACGCCCAGCTAATCCACAGCCACTTCCAGGACAGTGGCGACACGTGGCACATGTGGAAGGGCATTCAGGACATCACCAACTACAGGACAACATCACCTGCCTGCGCTAGTGATGCCTCCCTCCCAGATGCATTGAACAACTTCTACGCTAGTTTTGAGGCAGAAAATGCCATGGTGGTGAGGAAGGCCACTCTTCCTTCCAATAACCAGGTGCTGTGTCTTACCGTGGCTGATATGAGGAAAACTCTATGCAGGGTCAACCCACGGAAGGCTGCTGAACCAGACAACATTCCTGGCAGAGTGCTCAGAGGGTGTTCAGACCAGCTGGCAGATGTTCTCACTGACATCTTCAACATCTTCCTGAGCAGTGCCATCGTTCCAACATGCTTCAAGGCCGCCACCATCATCCCCATGCCGGAGAAGTCTTCAGTGTCCTGCCTCAATGACTACAGTCCCATTGGATTCACATCCATCATCATGAAGTGTTTCAAGAGGCTCATCATGAGGCACATCAAGACCCTGCTACCTCCCTCACTGGACCCCCTGCAGTTCTCGTATCGTCCCAACCGCTCAACAGAGAACACCATTGCCACCACCCTCCACCTGGCTCTCACCCACCTGGACAAAAAAGACACCCACAAAGCTAACAGTATTGTGAAGGACCCCACGCACCCTTCATGCAAACTCTTTTCCCTCCTGCCATCTGGCAAAAGGTACCGAAGAATTCGGGCTCTCTGACCAGACTGTGCACCAGTTCCTTCCCCCAAGCCATCTGACCCCTCAATACCCACAGTCAATCTTGACGTCATTTATTATTATATTGAAATTTGTCCTCTACTGTGCTTATTGTCTTGTTTATTATTAATTAATTAATTACTGTACCTGCACTATTTTGTGCACTTTATGTAATCCTGTGTAGGTCTGTAGTCTAGTGTAGTTTTGTGTTGTTTCATGTAGCACCATGGTCCTGGAGGAACGTTGTTTCATTTTGCTGTGTACTGTACCAGCAGTTAATGATCGAAATGACAACTAAAAGAGACGACTTGACTGAATAAGGCCAGTTCTGATGAAGGATCTCAGCCCAAAATGTCAGCTGTTTATACCTCTCCATAGATGCTGCCAGACCTGCTGAGTTCCTCTAGCATTTTGTGAGTGTTACGAGTGCCTTCATTTCACATAAATGGTCTGTTCAAGAAAGGAAGCTATCATCTTGATAGTCTGGTCTGGACTGGAATAAAGATAGTGTTAAACAGAACATGTGCATGATCTGTATTAACCACTACCTTAAAGCCTAACAATTTTTTTCAATCTGACTAATGCTCTTTCAGCCTGAATAGCTTCTGTATGTCACTCACTGGAGTAGTGCAGCTGGCAAGTTCCTGGAGTTAGAGGAGCAATGACAACCCTCTTCTACAACTATCATCATCAACAATGACACAACTACCACCAACACATAAAAACACCACTGTCAACAACAGCACCACTTCGGTCAACAACACCACCGCTGCAAATCAAAGCAATAGAAATAGAAAAGAAATGTTGGAGAACTCTTTTGGGTGTTCAGTGAGGATACATCAAGAACATTCTCAGTTTTAATGCTCCTTTGCTGACTGTTAATTGAATCATCCCAGAGTAGTTGCTATTCACGCTTTCTTCACTACTATCATGGTGCTGTCATCCTTGTGGACCTTAAGACTCAAACACGGTGCTCGTTTCTCCATCATTCTTCTCTCCCTTGACCATTTCCTCATCAACTACATGATGGATCTGTTACCCTAATGAGTCTGTTCCTGAATTAATTAGTTCAATCTAGTTTGAATTTTTCTCTTTCTCTGTAAGTTAACTAATATAATTTTTATACATAGCTGTAAATAAGTTTCTTTAGGCTCAGTTGACACATGGTGTCCACTTTGCAGGCTTTTTTATTAAAGCTAAGAACCATATAGCACACCATATAACCATATAACAATTACAGCACAGAAACAGGCCATTTCGGCCCTTCTAGTCCGTGCTGAACGCTTACTCTCACCTAGTCCCACTGGCCTGCACTCAGCCCATAACCCTCCATTCCTTTCCAGTCCATATACCTATCTAAATTTTTTTTAAATGACAAAATCAAACCTGCCTCTACCACTTCTACTGGAAGCTCATTCCACACAGCTATCACTCACTGAGTAAAGAAGTTCCCCCTCATGTTACCCCTAAACTTTTGCCCCTTAACTCTCAACTCATGTCCTCTTGTTTGAATTTCCCCTACTCAATGGAAAAAGCCTATCCACGTCAACTATATCTATCCCCCTCATAATTTTAAATACCTCTATCAAGTCCCCCCTCGACCTTCTACGCTCCAAAGAATAAAGGCTTAACTTGTTCAACCTTTCTCTGTAAATTAGGTGCTGAAACCCAGGTAACATTCTAGTAAATCTCCTCTGTACTCTCTCTATTTTGTTGACATCTTTCCTATAATTCGGTGACCAGAACTGTACACAATACTCCAGATTTGGCCTCACCATTGCCTTGTACAATTTTTACATTACATCCCAACTCCTATACTCAATGCTCTGATTTATAAAGGCCAGCATACCAAAAGCTTTCTTCACCACCCTATCCACATGAGATTCCACCTTCAGGGAACTATGCACCATTATTCCTAGATCACTCTGTTCTACTGCATTCCTCAATGCCCTACCATTTACCATGTATGTCCTATTTTGATTACTCCTACCAAAATGTTGCAGCTCACACTTATCAGCATTAAACTCCATCTGCCATCTTTCAGCCCACTCTTCTAACTGGCCTAAATCTCTCTGCAAGCTTTGAAAACCTACTTCATTATCCACAACGCCACCTACCTTAGTATCATCTGCATACTTACTAATCCAATTTACCACCCCATCATCCAGATCATTAATGTATATGACAAACAACATTGGACCCAGTACAGATCCATCAGGCACACCACTAATCACTGGCCTCCAACCTGACAAACAGTTATCCACTACTATTCTCTGGCATCTCCCATCCAGCCACTGTTGAATCCATTTTACTACTTCAATATTAATAGCTAATGATTGAACCTTCCTAACTAACCTATTATTCATTTTTTAAATAAAAATCTATTTGATTTGCTGGTTTGAATTTAGCATGCTTAGTCCCTGAATCACAGATAGATTTATTTCCAGAATAGATCTCGTAGAGTTGGTAGATTTGCAATGACTGAAGGCAGGATGCACAGGTGAATATGGTGAACAGAGCCCATCACATTTGCTGAAGCCCATTCCATATCCTTTCACCACTGTCCTTTTTCTCTTCCTGTGAATGCTGTTTCTGCTTCAGAGAGACAGTATTTCAAGGTTGTGATACCACAATCAGGAAGGCCTTGTAGAAAAATGCTACCATTCTCTGCTTGCCTCTTGATTGTACGAGGGTTTCACAATAAAGTCTATCTCAGAGTAGACCAGTGATGTGGAAGAGTGTTTGATTTACAGGGCGAATGCTAAAGTGTTCAAATGGCAGAGCCAGTTAGCCAGCAACAGTATTGCTTCCCAAACCAACATCCTACTGTTGTCTTAATTACCCCATTGGCTCCCAAAGGAAGGCCAAGTTGCTCACAAGCTTAACACCAGGCTACCAAATACAACACCTTTCTCGAGGTAATGATTATAGAAAGATAGAAGAAAAGGTTCATTGTAACACACAAATTGCTGGAATTTTTCTACTCCAAAAGAAAGTTATACGAATTGTAAATAAGACAAGTTATTATGAGCCAACCAATCCACTATTTATTCAACTAAATACTTTAAAATTCAGAGATTTTGTGGAGTTTAAAATAATACAAATTATGTATAAAGTGAAAAATGGACAGCTACCACGAAGTATCCAAAGGTTGTTTAAAATGAGAGAAAGTCAACATAATTTGATAGGAACATGTATAATTTCAAAACCAAAGGATAAGAACAAATGTAAAAATTATGAAATCATCATTGTAAATGATGCTTTTTGTTATGTTTGTACTGACAGAAATAAATTAATTTCATTCATTCATTCATTCATTCAAGAACTCAGCTGGTCAGGCTGCATCAAAGGAGAGGAATAAACAGATGAGGTTTTGGGCCAAGAACATTCATCAAGACTGTTTCTATTTCTGTGTTTTGCTGCCTGACCTACTGAGTTCCTCCAGCAATTTGTGTGTGTCACTCTGGATTTCCAGCATCTGCAGAATCCCTTTGCTGTTTACTGAGAAGTCTCTTTGAGGTATGTCTACCATGAAGAAAAGATTCAATCATGTTCTCAATGCCTCCTTGGAAAAACGTAATATCCCCATTTAGTCCAGGACATCCCTGGCTCATGAACTGTCTAAGTGGAGTAGGAAGACTCAAGATGACACTTTGAGTCGCAAGATCATATGGCAGGGGCACACAGAAGCATGACTTAGACATCAGATGTCACTAGGTTGAGATATGGCCCAAGTGTGGAGTGAGGGACACTGAAGCAGGTCGATAGTTCAGACTTTAATGTGAACAGTGTTAAAGGGGAAAGAAAATGATAAACGCTAGGTCAAACAGGGCTGCTAACTAAAACTCTCAAATGGAAAATCAAAGTCTACACTGCGGCTGAAAAGAACAACTGAAATAAAAGACAAATACCACTAGTCTTCAGTCAGTTGACTTGACAGTCCAATTTCTCAGGTAAGGCAGAATGCAAACAGGCAGCGAAGTGTTGCTGTGCTGTGTCCAAGTCTCGACAAGCACTATGATGACAAGTATGAAGTTAAATATTATCACAATGAAATAATAATTAGATCACACTTGCATATTCACAAGCGCAATTGCTGTAGATACTGTGCTGCCGAATCCATGGATGTGACAGGCCCCCACCCCCCAGGTGCAGCCCCTGAGGTGCCACAGACCTGTGTTTGCTGGAAGTCCCAGATCAGCAACTTGTCCATGATGTCCTTCACCGGGATCCAAGTACAATCTTCTGGACCAGTTCACAAGGTACTGGACCTTACCATGTACATGGCGAGATGCCAGGAGGTGCCACACCGCAAGGAAAACATCTACCGAGGAGGGGAAGGGGGAGGTGGAGTGACTGGGGCCAGGGGAGAGGTAGTAACTGGCTTGAGCTGGGAAAAATGGAATACTGGGTGGATCTTCAGTGATGCTGGTAGACGCAATCTATAGGACACCTTGTTGATAGCCTTTTCTACTGCAATAGGTCCCACGTAACACAGTGCTAATTTCCGGTTCTCGATTTTCAGGGGAAGATCTGTTGATGCCAACCAGACCTCCTCTCCTGGCTTGAATGGCCCTACCTGTCGATGGAGCCGATCAGCCACCGGGAATGCTGTTTCTGGGCATGCAGCAGAGAAGCCCTGGCTCGTCTCCAGCTGCGCTTGTAGCGCTGGATTAGCTGTTCAGCAGCAGAAACTCCTACACTGATCTCCTGATCAGGGAAGAGCGGGGGCTGGAATCCCTTCTGGCATTCAAAGGGAGACATACCGGTGGAGGACAACTGGAGGTTATTGTGGGCGATCTCTGCCCAAACCAGCTGGGAGCTCCAGGACGTGGGGTTGGAAGAGGCAAGACAGCAAAGGGTTGTCTCCAACTCCTGGTTCACTCTCTCAGCCTGGCCATTAGATTGGGGGCAGAACCCAGATGAGAGGCTGGCTGCGGCTCATACGAGAGAGCAGAAAGCCTTCTAAAAGCAGGAAGTGAACTGTGGTCCATGATCAGACACTGCATCTTGAGGAAAGCCATGGAGCCTGAACGCATGTTGAACTATGAGTGTGGCAGTCTCATGAGCCAATGGGAGCTTGGGGAGGGCAATGAAGTGAGCAGCCTTGGAAAATCGATCCACAACAACCAAAATGGGGTTGTTTCCATTAGACAGGGCAGACCAGTGATGAAATCTACTGAGAGGTGGGACCAGGGGTGGTGGGATACAGACAGTTGACATAACAGACCCGCAGGACACTGGTGTGATGTCTTGTTCCGAGCGCAGGTGGGACAGGCAGATACAAAGTCATGGACATCCTGGGACATAGATGGCCACCAAAATTGTCTCTTTATAAACTCCTGACTCCATTGAATTCCCAGATGTCCAGCCAGATGGGAGGAGTGACCCCATTCCAACACTTTAGAATGCACTGCAGCAGGGACAAACAGCTGGTTGGGAGGTCCCCCATCCGGGCCTGGATCTGATTGTTGGGCGGCCCTCACATCTGCTTCTAATCCCCAGATCACTGGAGCAGCGATACACGAAGAGGAAGAATGGGCTCTGGATTGGCATTGTCCTCAGATCTGTCGAACTGCCGGGAGAGAGCATCGGCCTTTGTATTCTTGCTGCCGGGATGATAAGTGAGGATGAAATTCAACCGTGTGAAGAAGAGAGCCCACTTGGCTTGACGAGAGTTGAGTCTCTTAGCATCCTGAATATAGGAGAGGTTCTTGTGATTTGTTCAGACCAAGAATGGATGCTCTGCCCCCTCCAGCCAGTGTCGCCATTCCTCTAGGGCCTCCTTGACAGCCAGAAGCTCCTGGCTCCCAACATCGTAATTCCTCTCGGCCGGAGTCCAGTGACAAAGGCACAAGGATGCAGCCGGCTATCACAGACGAGCGCTGAGAGAGGACAGCTCCAATGCCAACATCGGATGCCTCCACCTCGACAATGAATGGCTGAGACGGGTCTGGGTATTGCAGCAGTGAAACATCGCCTTAGCTCAGAAAATGCTTGGTTGGCATCGTCTGTCCAATGGAATCCTGCCGAGGTCTTCTTGGTGAGTGCATTAATCGGAGTCACAACAGAGCCGAAATTCCAGATGAAGTGGCAATAAAAGTTTGCAAACCCCATGAAGCACTGTACCTGTTTGACTGTAGATGGTTTGGGCCAGTCTGCAACTGCCTGAACTTTACTAGGTTCCATTTGAACACTGGATGGGGTAAGTATATAACCCAAAAACGACACCTGGTCTTTATGGAATTCACATTTATTTGGCTTGGCATACAGGTTATTTTCAAGAAGCCGTCTGAATTTGGCACCCCTATCTACAAAAGATAGGATTAAATATATAGGTCCTTTGAAGATAAAATTATAAGTTATTTGGGGAAAATAAAAACTGAAGTTATTTTGAACTCCATGGAGCATGTGGGGATCCTCCGATATCCAGGCAATCTTTCTATCTTTCTTCTTTCTTTCTTTTTTCTTTATTTTTCTTTTCTTTTTTTTCAGATAGGGGTTTAAGGGGGGTAGGGTTAAGGGGAGGGGGAGGGCCAATATTAATTTTTCACTATTCTAATATTCTATTCACTTTATGTAATTCTCTTAAAAATTTAATTAAAAAAAAACAAAAAAAAGAAGACATCTGAGAACTCTCTGGACATGCTGGACGTGCTCCTGATGAGAGCGGGAATAGATAAGGGTGTCATCTAAATACGCAAACACAAACTGGTTCAATTTGTCCCTGAGCACATCATGAACCAGGGCCTAGAATACATGGGGCTGTTGGCCAGACCAAAAGGCATCACCAGGTATTCATAGTGGCCATTAGAGGTGCTGAAAGCCGTTTTCCACTCATCTCCTTCTCTTATGATTATCAGATTGTAAGCATTGCACAGATCAATTTTGGAAAATATTGTTGCTCCCTGGAGGTGTTCAAATGCAGATGCCAGCAAGGGAAGAGGGTAGTGGTTCTTGACAGTGATGTTGTTCAGGGGCCGATAATCAATGCAGGGTCGGAGCTTGCCATCTTTCTTGCTCACTAAAGAGAGCCTGTTCCTGCCGGTGAGTTTGACAGATGGATAAACCCCATGCTCAATGCCTCCTTGATGTATTCCTCCATGGCCACCGTTTCAGAACGAGGGCGGGAAAAGAGCCGGCCCCGGGTAGGACTAGTGCCAGGTAGGATGTCTATGGCACAGTTGTATGGCCAATGTGGGGGCAGGGTGGTGGCCTTTCTTTTACTGAAAACCCCAAGGAGATTCAGCCAGAATCCCAGACAGGTCCACATCCTTAGCTGACACAGGAGGGGATTTATGGAATGGAGCTTGATCTGGACCCAGACAGGTAGACAGGCATGCCGGTCCCCACTCTTGGTGTACCTTCAGAGACCGATCGACCTGTGGGTTATGTCTGGATAACCAGGGGAGACAAGTACCAGTGGCAGTTCAGGTGAATTAGCCAGACAGAAAGATACTTCTTCATGATGGCTGTCTTCGAGCACCAGTTGGAGGGGTTGGGTGGAAAGGTCAATCTGGCCGGTTCCCAGAGGTCGACAGTCCAGCGCCTTTTCTCTTAATTCCTGAGTTGGAACTCCCCATCTCTGAGCGAGAGAGATGTCCATAAGATTCCCGGCTGCACTGGAGGCAATAAGTGCCTTAAGTTCATGGGACTGGGACCTCCATGACAAGGAAGCTGCGAGTATTACAGGATTAGGGGAAGCTGACTGAAGAGGGAACTGACCCGTCAGGATTCCCCTCCCTGCTGACGGGTATTCTCTTTTACTGGACGCTTGGAACATGCTGCCTGGAAGTGTCCTGGATCACCTGTTCTCCGGTGCCGCTCTCGTTCCTCTGAGACAGGCGCATGCGCCCCACTTGCATGGCATCCTCCGTGTCCATGGGCTGGGTGATGGGTGGTGAGGGCGAGGAAAGATGGTCATCAGGCAGTGTGTAGGAAGCTTGAAATATTCTTTCCCTGCGCCACTCAGTCACCCGGTCGTCAGCTCGAATAGCCAGATTAATCAGGTCATCCAGACTATTCTGCTCATCCCGGACAGCGATCTCATGCCGGACCCCTGCGTTCAGTCCATGCTGGAAGGCAGTGGTGAGAGATTTCTCATTCCAATCTGTCTCTACTGCAAGGGTAGGGAATTTAACTGTGTAGGCTCTCATTGTTCCTCTGTCTTGGCACAGGTCCAAGAGTCGGTGGGCAGCCTCCTGACCCCATATTGGAAGATCAGAAACCCTCCTTAACTCCACCATGGAATGTCGGAATGACTGGGCTGCGGGATATCCTTGCTCCCATAAAGCATTGAACAGGCGGAATGGAGGTCCGTCAAGAAGATTGACCATGTACGCCAATTTTCACGCATCATCACCAAAACGACCAGGCTGGGCTTGGAATGTCAGCTCGTATTGGGTAACAAAATTCCTGCAACCATCGGGATCCCCAGAATATCTGCCTGGTGGTGGAATACTCGGTTCCTGAATGGTCGTGGGGGTTGGATCTGGTCTGGGCGTGGGAACGGGAGCATTAGTAGCAGAGATTGTTGGGGCAGCATGAAAGGAGGTCCTGCGAGATGCTGGGAGTGGGACTGGAGTGGCCTGAAGCTGCCGAATTGAGCTGGCAAGAATGTTAATGGACGCCAGCTGATGCTGGCTGTTCACAGTAAGTTTGTAGACGGCGGCTGTGAGTGCAGAAATCGCAGGCACCTCAGTCCAATTGTCTGTGGTGACCTGTTGAACAGTTGTGGCTAGGGACAATACCTATGAGACTGGGCTTGTTGACACGAGATTATCTGCCTCGTTGCCTCCGTAAATTCACTGAGAACAGATTCCGTTGCCTGTAGTTTGTCTCCTACCTGACCAATGAATCTCACATCCAGGGTCAGCTGCTCTCTCTCTGCTGGGTCCATCTTTGTGTGTTCAAGACTTGCTGTTACTAGGTTTGGATATGGCCCAACTGTGGAGTGAGAGACACTGAAGCAGGTCGATCGTTCAGACTTTAATGCGAACAGTGTTAAAGAGGAAAGAAAATGATAAATGCTAGGCCAAACAGGCCGCTAACTAAAACTCTCAAATAGAAAAACAAAGCCTACACCGCGGCTGAAAAGACCAACTAAAATATAAACTAATACCACTAGTCTTCAGAGTCAGTTGATTTGACAGTCCAATTTCTCAGGCAAGGCCGAATGCAAACAGGCAACAAAGCATTGCTGTGCTGTGTCCAAGTCTTGACAAGCACTACGGTGACAAGTTTGGAGTATTTAATTAGATTGCCGTAGATATTGCACTGCCGAATCCATCGATGTGACATCAGAAGGTGCATGTCATTTCACAAAAAACCCACCTGACTGACACACAGGCACTTTCTGCCTAACTGTGGTACTCCTTGGATCCCACCATGACTTCATTATCCACCCGATAACTCACTGACTAGAGAGGAAGTTAGTCCTTCTCATTCCCCAGGAAATGCCTCACTGAGGTTAAGAGGGGTTTAGAATTTTTCTAATACTTGGGAAGAGTACAGAGAATAGATCGTTGTATTCGATTTCTGAAACCATTTAAACAATGGGATGCAAAAAGATGTGAAATAGAAACAGGCACTGGAAAATTATTCACCAATGAGTTTTATGGTTCCTGTTCTATTTAATATCTCTTTGTGCATGTCAAGCTTCATTACTTTATGTCTATACACTTTCGTTCTGATGCTTCAATCTCTTGGCTTCTAATAGCCAACTACTGCTCAGTTGAGACCACAAGTAAGTGTGATTACTGTCACTTGAATGTTGTTTTGCTGATGGCGACATTCATCAATATCTAATGAAGTTGGAATAGGTGAAGTTAGGAGAGAGTAGGGAGCAGGGAAGTAATTCTTATTTTAGTTATATCCTTTGAAAGCCTTACAAATGGAAATGTTTACTGCCCCTCCAGTGTCTCTTCAAACCAGAGTGAACCTATACGTTGAGTTCACTTTAAAACACCAGTCAAGTGGTTTTCACATTGCTTTAAATCACAAATTTATTATTTTCAATGTTGCGGACACTGAAGTATTACGAGGACTGTGTTTGCTGCAGGGATGACGGGCATTACTGCTATAACGATTTCATTGACTTGGTAGTTTTACTTCTGGTTCGTGTACTTGGTTGCAGCCTTCATCCCTTTCAACACACACTGCACTTGGCCAGCATCCCAGGTGGTAGTGGATCAAGTCAGATCGCCTAGCCCTAGATAACGAATGAACCGATTAGTTTATATCACCCGCAATGTAATTGAAAATAGAATCGATGAACATAATAATGACTCTCTTGATAATGCCACCCGTGGAGCAGTGATCATGGGTAATGGCCAAAAATTTCTTCTCAACTAGTGGAGTTTCACCTGTACCAAGGGAACATCACTATTGCCTGGTAGGGTCATTGGGAATTTTGGCTCACTATAGTCATTATAAAACAATGAAGGTAATCCTAGCTACCTGTGACTTGACTACATTAAGACCCTTTTAAATGCAAATAAGCACAGGCAAAGTCACTGCTCCAAGATAGTCAATTACTCTCAGTACAAGGTGAAGAAACTTCTCAAATCCACAAGCAGACTGAAGTCTCTCTCATTAAATTTTGGTGCTTCTTGACTTAGTAGCCATCTTTGGTGCAACTATATTCAGTAGAAAATTCTTACAAGACATAAGTGACTACACAAACAGTGTCGTAGTTGAATGTGCATAGAATACTAGTGAATACACACATTTCATGGGTTTACTTGAAAAAGTAGCAGTGCTTGCTGTTAATTTGGTGAGGTGGCAATTTCAGACTAAACTTGAATCAATGAAGAATGCTTTCCAGTTGTGGCATGGCTTGAATACTATCACCTCTTATAAAGTTAAAACAAACAACAAGGCTTCGCTTCCAGATGAGCTCAATGCCTTCTATGCTCACTTTGATCGTCAAACCATGGAGGAGCCATCTGAAACTCCTACAGCCCCTGAGGATTTGGCGATTTCAGTCTCTGAGGCTGACGTGCAAGCAGCCTTCAGTAGGGTGATCCCATGAAAAGCATCCGGTCCAGATGGGGTACCTGGCCAAGTTCTAAAGACCTGTGCTGATCAACTGGCTGGAGTGTTCACTGAAATCTTTAACCTCTCTCTTTGGCAGTCTGTGGTACCCACCTGCTTCAAGCAGGCTTCAATTATACCGGTGCCTAAGAAGAACGTGGTAACCTGCCTCAATGACTATTGTCCAGTAGCACTTACATCTACAGTGATGAAACATATCATCTGAGAAGAGACTTGGATCTGCTTCAATTGATCTACTGGAGCAACAGATCCACAGCAAATGCCATCTTATTGGCTTTTCACTCAATCCTGGAATATCTGGACAGTGAAGATGCATACATCAGGATGCTCTTCATTGACTACAGCTCTTCATTCCATAACACCATCCCTCAAAACTAACCAATAAGTTCCAAGACCTTGGCCTCAATACCTCTTCGTGCAATTGGATCCTGGATTTCCTCACTTTGGGACCCGGGTCAGTTTGGATTGGCAACAACATCTCCTCCACAGTCTCCATCAACAGATGTGCTTCACAAGGCTGTGTGCTTAGCCCCCTGCTCTACTTGCTTTACACTTATGACTATGTGGCTAAGCACAGCTCCAATGTTATATTCAAGTTTGCTGATGATACCACTATTGTGGGCCAAATCAAAGATGCTGATAAACCAGCATATAGGAGGGAGATTGAAAACTTTGCTGAGTGGTGCAATAACAATAATCTCTTACTCAAGGTCAGAAAAATGAAAGAACTGATTATTAACTTCAGGAGAAGGAAACTAGAGGTCCACGAGCCAGTGCATTGTAGGAATAGAGGTGGAGAGAGACAGCAACTTTAAGTTCTTTGGTGTTATTATTTCAGCATGTAAGTGCAATTATGAAGAAAGCATGACAGCGCATGTATTTCCTTAGGAATATGCCAAGATTTGGCATGGCATCTTAAACTTTGACAAACTTCTGTTGATGTGTAGTGAAGAGTATATTGACCGGCTGCATTACAGACTAGTATGGAAACACCAATGCTCTTGAATGGGAAATCCTACAAAAAGTAGTAATTATGTCCCAATCCATCACGGGTAAAGCCCTTCCCACCATTGAGCACATCTACACGAAAGGCTGCTGCATGAACACAGCTTCCATTATCAGAGACCCAGCATCCAGGACATGTTCTGTTCTTGTCACTGCCATCTGAAAGAAAGTACAGGAGTCTCAGGACTCTGTCCACCAATTTCAGGAACAGTTATTACTCCTCAGCCATCAGGATTTTGAACCAAAGGGGCTAACTTCACTCAACTTCACTTGCCCTATCATTGAAATGTTCCCACAACCAATGGACTCACTTTCATGGACTCTTCATCTCATGTTCATGATATTTGTAGCTTATTATTATTTCTTTGTTTTTATATTTTCATAGTTTGTTGTCTTTTGCTCACTGGTGAACACCCATTGATTCTGTTATGTTTATTATTCTGTGAATTTCTTGAGCATTCCTGCAAGAAAATGAATCTGAGGGTTGTATATTGTGAGATATAGTATGTACATTGACAATAAATTTACCTTGTATATTATTTCTCTGTTAAGCTGGAACAGTCATTACAATTGTCTGAACTATTGTCTACATTCAGTATCAATTAAATTTCTATGGTGGAATGTATGGATCTATTTCTTTAGTGCAATGACTCTCCTTAGCTCTATGTATGGACTAATAACTGCTCATGCACATTGATGTGCTGTCTATGCATGCACATTGTTTTCTCTCTCTCTTTCTGCAACGTGAATACACCAATTAATCTCACCTCCTGCGTGCATGCTTTTATTTAATTTATATGCAGTTGTACAGACAAAATTGATGACGAGTACGAACCTGAATGCAGCGAGTATTACTAACTGCACCGACAGTTATGGGTCATCGGACTTTGGAAAAAGCTTGAGTTGGCTATATCTAAATCTCAACCAGATGATGATTCTGGGTTGAAGAAGAAGAGGTCTAATGTTTTGCTAAAGTGAGCTATGAACATTAAGGAGAATAAAAAGATGCTTGCCAAGCTAATGGCAGAACTAAGAGTGCATAGTACACAGTGAAAGACGCACAACTAGCAAAGTTGAAGTGAAAATAATGTGATGATGGCTTTAGTCAGGAAAGATGATAAATTTGATAGTGCTAATGAGGAATGGGAATCGTACATCAAGTTGAATGGTATTGTAAAGTGAACAATGTATATGAGGAAAATAAAGTATCCATGCTTCTTAGCTTAATGGGTGCTAAAATGTACAGGTTTTTACACAACTAGTAACTCCTGAAAAGCCAGAAAGTAAGATGTTTGATGAATTTATGATTTTTCAAAATCACTTGAGCATTAAGCTGCTGGTAATAGCTGAAAGATGTAGTTTTTACAAAAGGAACCAGTCAAAGGATGAAAACATTTCTGAATACATTGCCGAATTGCGCAAACTTTCCCAATACTGTGACTTTAGAGATGGAGTTTCTGATGCATTAAGGGACAGGCTTGTATGTGGCATGCATAGTCAAAGCACTCAAATGAGGCTACTGGCAGCAAGTGTCCTAACTTTAGAGCGGGCATTGACTATTGCAATATCAGTAGCGACTGCAGCAAAGGATGCAGCAGAGCTATAGAAAAAGATGGTGCAAAAAGCCAAAAATATTATCAATGTAGCAAATCCTCCCATGATGCAAATGACTGTTGGTTCAAAGAAAAAATTTGCAGAAAATGTCACAAACAAGGTCATGTAGAGAGAGTGTGCGAGTTAGACAAAAAGCACAACCGAAGAGTAAAACAACACAGAGTGAAAAGTTTCAAACACGAAACGAAACAAATGCATTGACATGACTAAATGTGAAACAGAATCAGACAACACAGAGTCTGACAAAGGTGAGCTGTCATTTCTAGAACGACACAGCATTACTGAAGCAGATCACAAAACCATCTGGATCACAATAGATGTGTCCGGTGTAAAACTGAAAGTGGAGCTGGATACAGGGTCAGCTTTGTCTATAAATTCAGAGGCTGACCACAACAGGCTGTTTTCTAAGCTATCATTAGAAAAGACCTCAGTGATACTAAAGACCTACACAGGCAAAGAAGTGTCTCCTAAAGGCAAACTAAAAGTAAATGTGATGTATGGAGGCCAAACACAGCAGTTGGAGGTTTTTGTGTTAAAAAGTGGAGGGTCAGCACTTTCTGGATGTGAATGTCTGAGAGAACTTCAACTAGACTGGCATACATCAAAGCTCTCAATGCGTCATCAACAGGCAACTGTGGCCCAAATGGTAGAGGCTGTTACAGCTGTTTAATGCTAATGCGAAGGTGTTTGAGAAGCGTATTGATAAACTCAAAGGCCTAAAGGCCAGAATTGAACTGGATGAAGCAACAACACCAAAATTCCATAAAGCAGGTCCACCTCCTTACACACTATGTCCTAAAATGGATGCTGAACTTCAGTGCTTGGAGGCACCTGGCATTCTCTTCTATGTTGAATGGAGTGATTGGGCCACCCCCATTGTCTCAGTGATCAAGAACAGGGGTCACCAACCTTTTTTTGCACTGCGGACCGGTTTAATATTGACAATATTCTTGCGGACTGGCCGATGGGGGGAGGGGGTGTGGGGTGTGGTGTTAATCATGACCAGAATACAGCGATACTCGAAGGGGGTTCCTTATGTCCAGTCTATTCCGCAATTTAGTTTTCGTGGCTATCAGCACTTGCTTCTGTCCCGCTTGCTATTGTTTTTTCCGCTCAAAAAACTCAACGGGTTTGTCTTTAAGTGCAAGGTGCTTGGACTCAAGGTACCAAAGCAGTTCTGAGGGCTTCATTACCACATTAGACAGCCTCCGGGCCTGAACTCCAGCTTCCCGTCCACCCACCGCCAGACGCCTTGGCCAGGTGCGGCTGGTCGTGGGTGGGGTGAGAGGACAAGGTAAGGGCCGGAGGTCCCTGTACCGGGGCCGCGGCAGTCGCAGTCTGGTGAGTGTGGCCGACCGAGCGAGGAGTGTGACAGGGCCTGCCTCCTCCCTCCTGTAGGTAGGTAAGATCAATCGGCCAACAAAAGTTTGTCTCGAGGGATGACTTTCAGTAGGTCGCAGTGAGGTAGCTGCTCTGCTACTTACGAAACCCTGAGCCCGAGTTAGGTCGTCTGCAAATATCCTAGCACCGGGTTCCCCACAAACATTTGGTGTGCTAAGCAGGTTTAGATGGTGCCCATCTTTCCGCGCTCCAGGCCAGTAGCAACGGCACTTCTCACCGGCCGCGCGAGGGTATCACTGCATTTACGCAACTGATAACCTCACGTGCATTCAAGTTCAACAGTGGGCGTGACAGGGAATGAGGAAAGGTACAACTGAATCACATCATTTCATATCGCCAAATCATATTGTTTCCTCGCGGCCCTGTAGCACATGCTTTGCGGCCTGGTGGTTGGGGACCAATGATCAAGAAAGGGAAGGCAGACTGTTTGCAAATGTGGGAACTTCAAAGTAAGCATCAACTCTGTGCTGTGTACTGTGCAGTATCCCCTGCCATTAATAGAAGACATTTTGCATCTTTGGCAGGCAGGGAGAGGTTTTCAAAGATTGACTTGTCACAAGCCTATCTGCAAATGGGGATTGAGGAGTCAAGCAGGAAGTTCCCCACAATATACTCTCATAAGGGACTGTACCAGTATAATCATCTTGTCTTCGGTGTTGCATCAGCTTCAGCAATTTGGCAAAGAGCAATGGACCAAGTGCTCCAAGATATCCCAGGATCACAATGTTACCTTGATGATATCATCGTGACCAGCAAGAATGATGAAAAACACCTCCAGGACCTTGGTAAAGGGCTTACCTGGCTGAGTGAGTATGGGCTCCGCACAAAGACAGAGAAATGTGAGCTTTTTAAGATGAAATCTCATTTTGTGGATGTCATCGACAAGCAGGGCTTACGTAAGTCACAAGAGAAGATTGAAGCAGTGCTGCAGACACCCAAAACGGAAAATGTGTCACAACCCAGACATGTCGTACTTGGGCTTGGTGAACTACGACCACCAGTTTCTCCCAAATATTTCCACAGTGCTGCATCCATTGAATGCACTGTCGCAGACAGGAGCAAAGGGGGAATTGTCAGAAAGATGTGGAAAAGCATTCAAAGAAACAAAGAGACTAATAACCTCAGATGAAGTGTTCACGTATTATGACCCATTTCTGCCCGTCAGACTAGTGTGCGATGTGTCCTTTTGTGACATTGGTGCCATTTTGTCCTGCACTACGGGAGATGGATCTGAATGTCCAATTGCATTTGCTTCAAGATCACTGATGAGCGCAAAACACAAATATGCTTAGATTGAATGAGAGGCCCTTAGTCTAGTGTGGGGAGTAAAGAAGTTCCACCACTACCTCTATGGACAAAAGTTTACTCTAGTGACAGACCACCAGCCCCTTGTGTCCACTTTCAATATCAGGAAGGGAATCCCAGTGATACCTGCTACCCGATTGCCATGTTGGAGGCTTTTCCTAGGAGCCCACTCTTATGACATAGGGATAAGGGATACCAAACAGCAGAGCAACATTGACAACTTGCCATGTCTGACACTGTTGGCAACTGGAGAAGAAAATCTTCATTCTGTGACACAGTGGAAGTGTTCCACACAGCACTGGTTGACCAGTTGCTGGTAACAAATTCTGAAATACAAAGAGAAACAAGGAATAACTTGACATTGGCAACAATCTATGACATCACCTTGCCAAGGTGGTCAGCTCATGGTAATCCTATGTTTCCAGAGTTCACAGTAAGATGAGACCAACTGTCAATATCTCAAAAAATGTTGGTGTGTGGTTCTTGTGTTGTGATTCCCTGTAAACTGTGCACCAGAGTGCTAGGGAATCCTCATGAAGGATACCTGGATATAGTCAAAATGAAGAGTCTTGTCAGGAGCTATGTGTGGTGTCTGGGATAGATGAATTTCGAAGTCTTGACCTTAAGGATGTTCGGGATGCCACACTGTTCAATATGCACCCGCACATTCACCATTACACCCATGGGAGTGGTCTTCGTTACCATGGCAAGGAGTACATATTGACTTTGCTGGGCCAATCATGGACTCTATGTTTATAATTCCTGTGGATAATCATTTGCAGCGGCCGGAGGTCATACCAATGAAGTCAACCACCTCAGAAACGATGTTCCACTTTGAGGACTATATTCTCCAGAAATGGCTTATCAGACTAAACCGTGAGTGACAATGGACTACAATACACATCAGAAGTGAAGAAAAATGGCATCAACTTTTCAAATCAACCCCTCACCACCCACTAACAAATGGGTTATCCAAACCTTCAAGAAGTCCGTTAAAGGGAGAGGAAGTGTAATGTATGGATCTATTTCTTTTAGTGCAATGACTCCAGAGGAGGTTCACAAGGATGATTCCAGGAATGAAGGGGTTGACATATGATGCACGTTTAGCAGCTCAGTACGTTTAGTACTCACTGGAATATAGAAGAATGTGGGGGGGTTCCCATTGAATCATACCAAATGTTGAAAGGACTAGATAGGATGCATGTGGAGAGGATGTTTCCTATGGTGGGGGTATCCACAATTAGAGGGCACAGCATCATAATTGAAGGAGGTGACATTTTAGAACAAAGGTAAGGAGGAATCTTGTTAGCCAGAGAGTAGTGAATCTGTGGAACGCTCTGCAAACTACGGTGGAAGCCAAATCTGTGCATATATTTAAGGTGGAAGTTGATCATTTCCTGATCGGTCATGACATCAAAGGACATGGCGAGAAGGCAGGTGTATGGGGCTGAGTGGGATCCGGGATTAGGCATGATGGAATGGTGGAGCAGACTCGATGGGCTGAATGGTCTAATTCTGCTCCTATGTCTTATGGTCTTATGGACTCTCCTTAGCACTAATTATTGACTGATAACTTAAGCATGCACATTGATTTGTTGTCTATGCATGCGCATTGTTCTCTGCAACTCTGTCAGCCCCTTCTCTCTCTCTGCAACATGAATACACCTGCTAACCTCACCTCCCCTGTGTGTGCTTTTATTTAATTGATGTGTAGTTGTACAGAGACAACATATGCTATTGAAGTTCAGAGTTGTACTTCATGTTACACAATATTTTAAATGAAAATTACAAACTTAGATCCTAGGAAGTATCGAAAAACTCTTAAATATTTTCCATTTTGCTAACAAACTTCTAACAAGCTTTACAGATATCCAATGATCTATGAATAGTCAATTTATGAATTATTGCTATAATGTAGTGAATCCTACAGGGAACATGGTCTTGACTTACAAAGTCTGTTTACATTTTCAAGTCCTATTCATGTCTTGCCGGGGGACATTGCGTATATGCAGAATGGCAAGTTCTCATATGATGCTAGGGCTTGTGTGAGGTTATGCTGTCACATGGGGAGGCCAGGACCAGTTTCATTCACAAAACACCAGGGAAAAAAAACTTCGACAGCTGGCTAAGTTACACCCTTGCACCCTGCTGGCTGTTAAACCTGCCAAGGATTCAAAATACTTCAAAGTGCCTCTATTAAAATTAAGCTGCCAACATTTTTAAATGACTCTAACAACACTGCAAACTGATTATTAAAACATTGAAGCACTGAAATTTAATTAATTCAGCAAATATAAATTACCTTCTATTTTCACCACATTAAGATGATTGGGCTTGCTCTTTAGTAGGCTAGGTCTAAATCAGCAAGGAATTCAACAGTGGAGCACAGGAGAACACTGGAAGTTGCTTGTGGAGGTTAGCTAGCAGATCTGGGGCCCCATGTAACCCTTTCATCGTAGGCTTGTAATGAGTTAGCTGTTAATTGTGAATGTAAACTAGCAGCAACATAACTCTACAATGCACGGGAATAATGACGAAAAGGTCATTTTTGAAAAACAAACAAGTCTATGGTAGATATTGTTTGGTAAGCACAAACTATAAAAGATTGAACGTTTCATCTAAGAGAAAACGTTACTTCTATGAACACTGACACGACCATGCAAATTTACCGTTCACCAGGAAGCAATAATATAGCTCACATCAGTATAAGCTTATATCAAAATTGTATTGACAAAATATTTTAAACTATAGCAAACAAAATAAAGAAAAGGGCCCATCAAATATATATCTTAGTCTATATTGTGTATGTAATTGTTGGAGCTCATTGTCACAGAAATTGTTGCTTTACTTCATTTATTCAATGAACCAAAATGGTTCTGACTTCAAAAGCCAGTCCAAGCAAAATAAATTCCCATGTAACTTCGAAATTTCTCCAATGCTTTTCTTAGTTGCTAACTGAAAGTTATCTACACATTCTCTGTGAAACTATATCTGGATGAGGATTTTCTAACATCTATATCTGTCCTTCCAAATTGGGTTCTGTGAACATTTCACCCTATTCTTTCAACATATTCGATGTTCGTTTCCATTCTCCATCTTTCTCGAAACGTCTTCCTTCCTGCACTCTCTCTAGAGAAAAAGATGGCTACCCAATTCTTTTTCCCCACGTGTCTTATTTACCAAAATGTTAAGACATATCCTATCAGCTAATTCATCAACTGTAACTTAATTAACTATTCTTTAATTTTAAACAGCAAAATGAAATACCCGATTGTATAATATAATTAAAGGAACACGTTTTATATAGCTTTGCATTTTGAGATCTGTGGAAAATAAAACACCCAACAGCATAACAACATTAGTGAAATAAAGCATGGTCTTAAACCAGGCCAACACATTCTTTCTCCACCAAAGCAGACATGTGCCTATGATGTTGTAAACCTTTGGAACTTATCAAACTCATTATTAATAACACAACACATATTCGGTAACTGTAACAGTTATGTGCATATTTATGTTCTGATAGTATTCAGGTGTATGGCTTACAGAATCTCTAATCCATTTATAAATGGAAGTAACATATCTCCCCATTGGGATTGACACAACACAATACTTCGATTTTCAGATGCATCATATGCCAGCCCATCTGCAGGTTTCCTGACTCTCTGAGATTTTCTTATCTCAGTTTCAGTTACTTCAGTTTCATCTACCTTTAACAGTTGATTCTCACTCACTATTTCATCAGTTTGAGTCTTTTCTTGTGACTTTTCATGTTTACTTTGAGATGTCTCATCCTGTCTAAGATTTGTCCCTTCTTACAGCTCAGTTTCCCTTGCCCTCTGACTAGACCTGGCTTCATCTAGATAGATAGATAGATAGATACTTTATTCATCCCCATGGGGAAATTATATTGGAGTCCATTTCTCTTTCTCTATCCAATTTCACTTCTGGTTGTCTGGTGATTGCATTCCTCACTATACCCAGGTCTAGACTGAAAGGTTCTGACATTGCTTCCTCAACTCCTCTTGGGAGGTTTGAAAAAGGTAAGCCATACCACACTCCAATTTCGTTATCTCCTGAGCCTGTACAGTGTTCAAAGGATTTGTCTGGTTTCTCTTTTACAATTTCTTCTTCATGTCTTTCCACCAAAACTATACTACTGCCTGACTTATTTTCAGCTTGTTTCTTTCCTTTTCCCCCTTTCCTTTGTAGAGTTCTTTTACTAGATGTCGGTTCTATGGCAGACTCTGGATCAATATGTAGTCCCTGCCCTAAAGGTAAAAGATGGTTCCGATGGAGAATTTTGACAGGACCTTTCCATCTTCTGGTTTCAACTGAAAAACTGGCAAGTTTGGCATCTAACCCTTCACTCCATGATGTGTACAAACCCAGCTGTTGGCCAACTTAGGCTTCCCTTGTAGTCCTAAATTTCTCATTAGAACTCTCTCCACGCATCAGTTAAGAAAATGCAATCTTTTGATCTTATCTCTTCTTATATTCATCATTTTGTTTTCCAGCTGAAATCACTGCTAGTTCATAAGCTTTTTGCAGTTCTTTTTTTCATAACGGACAGATACCTGACTGAAGTTTTCTGTGGCATGTTCTCACGAAAGGTTCCAGAACAAAGATCCGCAGGCAATCTGGCTTCACGTCTGACATTAAGTAACATGGTGAGTAGCCAGTGGCTTCATTCTGAGTACATTTATAACAGTGCATCAAATGTCCAATACACTGATTCCACTTGCTCTTTTTCTTGGCATCAAGAGTTCCTAGCATGCCTAACAATGTCCTGTTGAATCTCTCAGACTGAGGATTGCCTTGAGGATGATATGGCATGGTCCTTGACTTCTTGACTCTAAGCATACTCAGCAACTCATGTATAGCTCTTAAAATTCCTGATCACTGTGCATCCTTCTTGGGAGGCCAGAATGAATGAAGTATTTCCCCACAACACTTATGCAACTGTGGATACTTTCTGATCCTTTGTGGGAAAGGCTTGGACGTATCTGGTGTAATGATCAGGGACAACAAATATATTTGCAGCGTTACTTGAATCGGGCTCCATGGAAAGAAAATCCATACACACTAGATCAAGTGGTCCAGCAGGTCACTGTCAACATGTTCTGCATTGTGATGTTGAGGTAATTTCTGAAAAAAATAGCTAGAATACTGGAAAGTTCTCCTACTCATCTTTGTAGTATTACCATAAGACCTGTTACATTAACTTGAGCAGTCGGGAGTCTAATATCTTGTCCAGATAACAGCATCTTTGAGAATGCAGCACAATGTCAATTCTGCAGTAGGACATCCATCATAATTTTGTGCTCAGATCTCTGGAATAGAATTTAAATGCACAACCCTTTGTCTTGGTAGTGGGGTAGGTGGGAGGGGGCAGAGTCTTACAAAAGAGAATATTTGACACCCATAAGAGTACGTGCGTAAATGTAACAATTATTTCATGTTCTAACACGGGGAAAATAATTTGCAGTAATTGATGTCTGTTGGAGACTAATGAGAAAAAGATTAGCTTCATTTGTCACATGTACATAGGGACATCTAGTGAAATGCATTGCTTATCAGCCAGGATTGTGCTGGGCAGCCCGTAAGTGTTGCACACTTCTGAGGTTAACATAGAAAGGCCACAACTCACTAACAGCAACCATAACTGTACGCCTTTGGAATGTGGGAGGAAACTGGAGCATCTAGAGGAAACCCACGTAGTCATGACAAGGGCGTACAAACCCCATACAGGCAGCAGCAGAAATTATACCCCAATCTTACAGCTAGCATGGTGGTAGTGTTATGCTTATGGCTATACGGCCATCGTGCTCATCATTTGATTCAAAAGTCATGTCTTAAATCTCTCATTACAAACAAGAGAAAATCTCCAGAAGCTGGAAATCCAGGCATCCTGAAGGGTTTCGGCCTGAAATGTTGACTGTACTCTTTTCCATAGGTACTGCCTGACCTGCTGAGTTCCTCCGGTATTTTGTGTGTATTGCTCTTAAATCTCTCATGGGATATTCAGCTCTGTAGGAAGGCAATGCAGTCAATTCTTATTCAGGAATCACTCACTTTGAGGGTGTGCTATCACAGAGCAATGTGTGCCAAGCACAAGCTTAAATATTTATGCTCCTGTTGGTACAGTGAAGGATAAATGGGTTGTCACTGGGTGAACAAGAGCAGATGGTGGAGACAGACCGCACAGCGGGAAGTGCGAGTTGGAGGCTGCAGCACTGCTGGATCTCTGCTCAGATGCTTCAACAAGACAAGCAGATAGCGATACAGATCTACTGAACTTTCCACAGGCTGCTGCAGCCACTCTGTGCACCCCCTGATAACGTCTCACCTGGAGTGCGTGCATGCAGGCCTTCACGTGCTGAACAAGGGGGCATCACCCTTGTCTTGCTTGATCATCATCTTACTAATTCGCAGAAGACTCAACGGCAGCAGAGAAATTCAAAATAGTCTTGAGATGGAAGAGAGGCTCTGATCACCTGACAGCCAACCTGCTCAGATTCAACAGCTAGCAAAATCTGTATTATTACAGTTCAGCAACAATATCACCACTTGATCACTTTGCACTAAAGTGGGCTTTGTTTTCTCAAGGCTCTAAGTATGCTATGTCTAAGTATGCGATGTGGAGTGGAGAGTATATTGATTGGTTGTACCATGGCCTGGTTTGGAAACACCAAAGATCAAAGTTCGAAGTAAAATTAATTATTGGAGTACATATATATCACCACAAACAACCCTGAGATTCTTTTTCCTGCCGGCATACTTAGCAAATCTACAGAGCGGTAATTGTAAACAGGATCAATGAACAACAAACTGCAAAAGAAAATATAAATAAATAACAATAAAAAGTGAGTATGTAATAACAAGATAAAGTCCTTAAAGTGAGATCATTGGTTGTGGGAACACCAGAAATAGAATGAGTGTAGTTCAAAAGCCTGATGATTGAGGGATAGTAATTGTACTTGAACCTGGTGGTGCAAATCCTGAGGCACTTGTAGCTTCTCAGTGAGAAAAGAGCAGGACCTGGGTGGTGAGGATCTTTGATGATGGGTGCTGCTTTCCTATGGCAATATTTCATGTAGATGTGCTCAACGGTTGGGAGGGTTTACCCATGATGCACTGGGCCGAATCCACCACCGTTCTGTAGGATGTTTGACTCAATGGCATTGGTGTTCCCAGACCAGACAGTGATATTCCCTTACCAGGAAGTAATGATACCAATACCCTTGAATGGAGAATCCTACAAAAAGTGGTGGATGCAGCCCAAGCAACACACACATTTCTAGCATCTGTAGATTCTCTCTTTGTGGATACAGGTAAGGCCTTCTCCACCATTGAACACATCTACATTGTCACAGGAAAGCAGTAGCCATCATCAGGGCCCCCAACATCCAGGCCATGCTCTCTTCTCACTACTGCTATCAGGAAGAAGGCATAGGAACTTCAGGACCCGCACTGCCAGGTTCTGGAACAATTATTACCCCTCAACCATCAAGCTCTTGAACCAGAGGGGATAATTTCACTCAACTTCACTTGCCCCATCAGTGAACTGTTCCTGCAACCTATGGACTCACTTTCAAGGACTCTTCATCTCACATTCTCAATATATTGCTTACTTGTTTTTTAATTATTTTTTTTCTTGTGTGTTTGGATAGTTTGTTGTCTTTTGCACATTGGTTGTTTATCCTTCCTGTTGGGCGTGGTCTTTCATTGATTCTATTGTGTTCTTGGATTTACTGTATGTACCCGCAAGAAAATTAATCAAATCAAATGGTTCAAATGGTTCAGTTTAATGTTGGTGAATGTATACAGTATACAACCAGAAATTCATATTCTTTATAAAACAAAATAAAAACAAAGAAATACGGACAGCAATGTTAGAACCCTATAGCCCCCTCCTCTCCCATATGGCAGCAAAACATTAACCCTTCACCCTCCCCCTCCCCCCACTTGTTCCAGCAAAGCACTGACACTCCCCACCACATAGCCCAGAGACCATGATCTCGAGTCCATCAAAAAACTACTGTCCCTCCCAACACATCGACATCTCAAACAGGCTCTCTCTCACTAGCGACGGAGAAAAGAAATTGCTCCTGCAACAAATGAGAGCTGGAGACCAGCAGTTTGCTGTTTTGAAGTTACAGTCTTCCGTATCAGTTATCCAAGTCCCTTGACCTGAAGACCAACGGACTCTCACTCACCATTGGGAGAGAGAGGGATCACTTGAGTGCAGTGTTTCACCATAGCAGTGCACACTGCCTGCTGTCTCGTTGTTTCAAACTCCCGTGATGCTTCAGTTGTTGACAGTGGCGAGGAACTCAGTCGTCAAAATGGCCGCATCCCGAAGGCACACATCTTCCAAGCTGCAGCTGGAGATATCAAAACTCCAGGCTGCTTGGCGAGTCCGAGAATGAGAATCCATGGAGAACTGTAGCTTGAGCTACAGCTGTAGAGCACGGACTCTGACAGGACCCCCACCACCTTGAAAAGAAGAGAAAAGAAGAAAAAGAAGCTCTTTCACAGACAAACTGGAAGAAGTTGCTTGGGTCTGCAAAAAAAACATGTTTTTTCACGTTTGTGTAGGTGAAATATATGTACTTCAATAATAAATTTAGTTTGAACTTTGAACTATGCTCTTCCTTGTAAAATTATTTATTTTATGTTTAATTTCTGATTTCCTTGTGAATGCTGCTTATGTGATGTTATGTGTCTGTGATGCTGCTGTGAGGAAGATTTTCATTTCACTTCTGTATACATGTGTATATGAAAACAAACTCGACTGGACTTGATCCTTCATTGACACCGAGCCTAAACTCTGGAAATGCTTATCCATGAACACTGTAGGAATATCACTGTTAGGTTTAGCTCACTGCCACCTTCTCCAGGGGCAATTAGAGTTATGCAATTAATAGTGGTCTTGTTAGCAATGCCCAGATCCTAAAAGTTAATTAAAAAGTGAATGTATCTTCACTCACTCTGCCTTTTCTGTTGTATGTTTCAGTAGTATTTTGAATATATTTTTTGATAAGCCGTCTTGTTCATTTAAATAATTCATTATGGGTTCCATGTAATAATACATGAATTACATGCATCATGATGCTACTATAAGATATATACATGCCTTGGTTAAAGTAAAAGACGAAGTTGGCCTCACATTCCCAGCTCTCTTGTTTTTCTTCTAATTAATTGCCTGTTTTGGAGTTACAAAATGTAACAGTGGTGATGAGGTATTTTTGAAGCGAACCCGAGAGAGGTACCAATCTGTGGAAGCGCAGCAAGATGCTCAAATTCAAAAAAGGGCAGTGCAGCACATGCCTCTTTGGAAGGGAAGGCATTATCAAGTTTAAAAAAAAGCAGATAAAAGAAGAATATAAAGGTTCCTTAACAGTGAGTACTTTGTGATGATGATGATGATGATGATAATAATAATAATAAAGACCAGAAATGGCAGGCTACATCAGAAAGATTGACGCATTTGATTACATAAAAGGCAACTGGATTTTAAAGCAAATGAATAACCAATAAGAAGCAAGTGCTGCCAATTTTACTAAGTGCAATAGATTTAAAGGCATACTGGTTGCTTAGAAAATTGACTACTCCAACAAAAGCAGCTGAAATGAGCTTTGCTGATACTGTGAAAGTGTTGCAGGAATATTTAGAATCAAAATCATCATTGATTGTTTTTTCATAAGCGGAATGAAAAGGAAGGGTAGTTTATTTCAGTGTATGTGACTGAATTGAAGAGTTTGTCCAATCATTGTCAGTTCAGTCATGGGCTTAATGATGTACTGAGAGATCACTTAATTTATGGAATCCTACAAGAAAGCAAACAAGATTACTCCTGACTGAAACACAACTTACATTTAAAAGTGCAGTTAAAATAGCTGTATAAATGGAAAGAGCAGAGAGAGGCACAATTGAATTGCAGTAAGGAATGGAATTGAGCCTAGTTGAACAAATTGTGCTACTGTTGTGCCACACACATCAGACACATGCAGCTTTAAAGTTGAAACTTGCAGAAAATGCAACAAAGTAGGACACATACAAAGAGCATATTGGGCAGACAAAAATAAATGCACTGCGCAGGGGAGAGGTAAAGATAAAAAGTCAAGCTACAGTTTCAAGAAGAACATGTTTGATGTTGTTAAAAGACCATCAAGAGGGGGAAAAGTGATAAGCAGGCAGTGCAGAATACCCCTGTGACCGTTCCACTTAATAATAGATAGACTGATTTGGATTCAGTTGTGGGACAATGACAAAGCAGAGGAAAGCCACAGTAGTCAGGTCTCTGGCACTGAGTCTGGCTCTGGGGTTCAGAATGGAAAGGGGAAGAAGAGATGAGCTGTAGTGATTGGGGATTCATTGGTTAGGGAAAGGAGGTTCTGTAGATGAGAATGAGGTTACAGGATAATTTCTTGCCTCCTGGATGCCAGGATCAGGGACATTGCATATCAAATTCATGGCATTTTTTAGTGGGAGGGTAAGCAGCCAGTGGTCATGGTCCACATTGGTTCCCTTGACATAGGTAGGAGTGGTGACAAGGTCCTGCAAAGGGAATTCAAGGAATCAGGTACTAAGTTAAAGGACAGGACTTCCAGGGTTGTAATCTCAGGACTGCTACCGTGCCATCTGTTAGTGAGGCCAGAAACAGGACGATCTTGCTAAGGAATTGGTGCAGGAAGGAGGTCTTCAGATTTTTGGATTATTGGGCTCTCTTCCAGGGAAGGTGGGAACTGTACCAAAGGGATGGTTTGCACCTGAACTGAAAGGGAACTATTATCCTAGTGGGAAGGTTTGCAAGTGCTACAAGGCAGTGGGTTTAAACTAGAGTTGCAAGGTATTGCAACCCAAACACCAGAACAGATAGTGGAGTGGTTGTGGAGAAAAATGTTGTTAAGCCTACATACAAAGTCAGGAACTGAAAGGCTGAACATGGTGGGACAAATGTTCTGAGTTTTGTGCATTTCAATGGAAGGAGTATTGTAGGAAAGGTAGATATGCTTAAGGCGTGTAATTATGGCATTGTAGCCATTAATGGGACTTTATTGCAGGAGGGGTAGGACTGGCAGCTCAATGTTTTGAGGTTCTGTTGTCTTGAAGCAAATTAAGGTGGATAAATAGCCTCCTGACAATAAGCTTCCTCAGAGTTGTGGGAGGCTAGAAATTGCAGAAGCTTTAGCAGAGATATTTAAAACATCCTTAGCCATGTGTGAGGTGCTGGAGGATTGGAGAAGAGTTGATCTTGTTCTGTTGTTTAAGAAAGGTCCTGAGAGTAAGCCAGGAAATTATAGGCCAGTGAGCCTACAATCAGTAGTGGGAAAGTTATTGGAAGGTATTCTAAGGGATCATATATATATATATATGTATAAGTATTTGGATAGATAGGGACTGATTAGGGATAGTCAACATTTCTTTGTGTGTGGTAAGTCATGTCTAACTAATCTTATAGAAATTTTTGAGGAAGTTACCAGGAAGATTGATGAAGGCAAGGTAGTGGATATTGTCTACATGGACTTTAGCAAGGCATTTGACAAGGTCCCGCATGGGAGGTTAGTCAAGAAGTTTCAGTCACTTGGTATTAAAGATGAGGTAGTAAATTGGATTAGACATTAGCTTCACAGAAGAAACTAGAGAGTGGTAGTAGATGGTTGCCTTTCTGACTGGAGGTCTGTGACTAGCGGAGTGCCGCAGGGATCAGTGCTGGGTCCATTGTTGTTTGTCATCTAGATCAATGATCTGGATGGTAATGTGGTTAACTGGATCAACAAATTTGTGGATGTCACCAAGACTGGTGATGTAGTGAACAGTGAGGAAGGCTATCCAGGATGTGGACCACCTGGGAAATAGGCTGGAAAATGGCAGATGGAATTTAATGCAGACAAGTATGCGGTGTTGCACTTTGGAAGGACCTACCAGGATTCATCTTACATGGTGAGTGTAGGGCACTGAGGAGTGTGGTAGTACAGAGGGATCAAGGAATACAGATTTATAATTCATTGAAAGTGGTGTCACAGGTAAATAGGGTTGTAAAGAAAGCTTTTGGCACATTGGTCTTCATAAATCAATGTATTGAGTACAGAGTTGGGATATAATCTTGAAATAGTATAAGACATTTGTGAAGCCTAATTTGGAGTACTGTGTGCAGATTTGGTCACCTATCTACAGGAAAGATGTAAACATAGGCATCAGTTAGTCTCGTGAGACCATGGATTTGCGCCTTGGAAGGGTGCAGGCCCGGGCAAGGTTGTATGGAAGACTGGCAGTTGCCCAAGCTACAAGCCTTCCCTCTCCATGCCACTGATGTTGTCCAAGGGAAGGGCACTAGGACCCAAGTAGTTTGGCACCAGTGTCGTCACAGAGCAATGTGTTGTTAAGCGCCTTGCTCAAGGACACAACATGCTGCCTCAGCTGAGGCTCGAACCTGTGACCTTCAGATCACTAGACCGATGCCTTATCCACTAGGCCACGCGCCAACACAAAGATGTAAATAATATTGAAAGTATGCAGAGAAAATTTACAAAAATGTTGCCAGGACATGAGGACTTGAGTTATTGGAAAATGTTGAATACGTTTGGATTTTGTTCCCTATAATGAAGCAGATTGAGAGACTTGATAGAAGTATATGAAATTATGAAGGGTATAGATCGGATAAGTGAAAGCAGGCTGTTCCCTTTGAGGGTGGATGAAACCAGAACCAGAGGTCATGGATTAAGGTGAAATGTTTAAGAGGAACACAAGGGAGTACTTCTTTGCTCAGAGGGTGATGAGACTGTGGAACCACCTGCCAGCACAAGTGGTGGATGCAGGTTTGATTTCACCATTTAAGAGAGATATGGATAGGCACCTGGATGGGAAGGATATGGATGGCTACGCTCCAGGTGCAGGTCAATGGGATTAGGCAGATTAATGGCTTGGCTCAGAATAGCTGAGCCAATTGCTGTTCCTGTGCTGTGGTGTTCTATGACTCTGTGACTCTATATATTAAAGGAGTAATCCTTCATGCATGCTGGTATGGTGTGAAATTCAGCGACAGTAGACAGACGAATGGAATCTCTGCATGAATGTCTCACAGATCCATATGAATGTCCATCCGTGGGTGCCTGATGAAAGATGTTAATGTGCTTCTCCTCTGCTTCCTTACCCAATGAAGACGCATCGCTTTCCTTCCTTCTCCCAATAATTATCATCGTTATTAAGTAAGTTATCACAATTCCAGGCTTTGGACTTAGGTCTCCTGAAGGAGACTGTTATGTTTTGTAACTCCAAAGCATAAAACTAATCGAAAGAAAATATGGAGCTGGGAGTAACGTGTGTATTTTGTTGTTTATTTTAGTGAGGTGCTCACATATGACATGTTGGCATAATGACGTATGCCATTCATGTACTTTTTACATATAACCCCATATGCATTATGTAAGCAAACAAATAAATAATGCTTAATCAAGCAATATGTTTGCAGTATTACTTAAATATTACTGAAATATTAAATACACAATACTCTTCCCTGGGTAGTTATAAACTCTAACTCAATGTAGAATGCATCTCAACTTATAAATATGCAGTATATTCTATAATACTACTATATAAAGATATCAATAAATTAGAGAGAGTGCAGAGACGATTTACTAGGATGTTACCTGGGTTTCAGCACTTAAGTTACAGAGAAAGGTTGAACAAGTTAGGTCTCTATTCATTGGAGCGTAGAAGGTTGAGGGGGGATTTGATCGAGGTATTTAAAATGTTGAGAGGGATAGATAGAGTTGACGTGAATAGGCTGTTTCCATTGAGATTCAAACGAGAGGACATGATTTGAGAGTTAGGGGGCAAAAGTTTAAGGGAAACACGAGGGGGTATTTCTTTACTCAGAGAGTGATAGCTGTGTGGAATGAGCTTCCTGTAGAAGTAGTAGAGGCCAGTTCAGTTGTGTCATTTAAGGTAAAATTGGATAGGTATATCGACAGGAAAGGAGTGGAGGGTTATGGGCTGAGTGCGGGTACGTGGGACTAGGTGAGATTAAGAGTTCGGCACGGACTAGGAGGGCCGGAATGGCCTGTTTCCGTGCTGTGATTGTTATATGGTTATATGGTTAATAAACATATGATAGCTACTATATAAACTTTTGCAGCATAGTAAATTTAAAATTGTTCCGTTGAGGCCTAAAGACTTAGTGGAGCAATTTCTTGCTCTGGAGGGATAGCATTTTTCCTGACAAAGGGAGTTCACTCTACTTTTAAGAGTGGACTCTGGGACTGAAGGAAATGGTTCTGACAGCTCTGAACACCATTCTCCTCTAACAATTGAGTCTGTTCTCAACTGTGCAATATGTCATCTCTAGATAATATCAAATGCAATTTCCACTGTTTAGGAGAGTGGTTTAGCTCTGTCCTTAATCTTTCCAAGTCACCCACTTTTGATCACCTCTGTAGTCCCTCGTCAAGACTCCTCACCCAGGTGAAATATCAAAACTCCTTGTTTGAAAAGCCCTGAATTTGTCTCAGCTGTTGGTCCTGCATACTCCTTCTGAGACTGGGTTGAAGGAGATCCAAGTGTGAGCACAAGGGATGACCCAGGAACAGCAAAGCTGGTGAATTGATGGTTGTGGAGTTTGCTGCATTGTGAGATGCAAGGAGGAAATTGACGAGCTACTGATTCAATATCAGTGTAGTGTGTTCCGCTGACATTGCTCACAGTATGTTCTTTAGACATTGGACAAACCTTTCCACCAAGTCATTTGTAGCTGGGTGGCACAGTGCAGATGTAATATGTCTTATTCCATTCATTTTCAGGAATTACTGAAACTGTTCCGCAACAAATTGTGATCCATTGTCACTGACTAAGTGTTCTGGAACTCCAGTCCTGGAGAAGAGGCTTCTCAATATATTGACAGTGTGTGAGACTCTAGTAGAGGCGATTGGGAACAATCTGGCTACTTTCTAGTTGCATCCACTGCTACTAAGAAACTTGTGTCTATGAACGGTCAGGCAAAATCCACACAAATCCCCTGTTGGGCAATGCAGGCCATTCCCAGAGAAGGAGGTACTGCTCTTGGCATCTTCTGGAGGTGTTAGCATCTCAAATAGTGCATAGCAAGTTGCTTGATCTGCTGATCTATCCCAGGCCACCAGACAAACCAACACTTTCATTTTGACCATGCCTAGATGAATAGCTTGCAGCTCCTCCATCACTTTTGCTCTCAGCTTGGATGATACAACAACTCACAATCCCCACATACAAGGTAAACCCTGTCAAGGGTAAGTTCATCCCAGTGCCAGTTAAAATGGGGGAACTGAAACTTCTGTACTTTCTAATCATCTTGTATGGCCATGTAGACCTCAGATGGTGAAAGGTCTATTCTGATTTCCCTCTGGATCATTTCTGCCGTAAAAAGGGAGACTATTGATTTGCATTAGGGAGAATATGTCAAAAGAAGTGTCCTCTTTAGTAAATCTGTCAAAGATCAAAGTTCAAAGTAAATTTATTACCAAAGTACATATACAGTATGTCACCATATAAAACCGAGATTCATTTTCTTGTGGACTATCACAGTAAATACAAGAAGCACAATAGAATCAATGAACAACCTCACCCTCAGGGCTGACAACCAGTGTGCAAAAGACAACACACTGCAAACACAAGAAGAGAATAAAAAGGAAATAGTAATAATAAATAAATAAGCAATAAATATTTGGTTGTGGGAACAGTTCAGTTTTGGGATAAGTGAAGTTATCTTCTCTGGTTTAAGAGTCTCATGGTTGAGGGGTAATAACTGTTCCTGAACCTGGTGGTGTGAGTCCTGAGACTCCAGTCCCTTCTTCCTGATGGCAGCAGTGAGAAGAGAGCATAACCTGGGTGGTGGGGGTCCCTGATGGTTTCTGCTGCTTTCCTGCAACAACTGTCCATGTAGATGTGCTCAATGATAGGGAGGGCTTTACCCATGATGGACTGGGCCATATCCACTACTTTTTGTAGGATTTTCCATTCAAGGGCATTGGTTTTCCATACCAGGCTGTGATGCAGCCAGTCAATATACACTTCACTCAGCCAGATTTTCAATCTCCCTCCTTTGTGCTGATTCAACACAATCTTTTATTCAGTCTACAAGAGTGGTGTCATCAGCCAACTTAACTTTTTCAGGTATTTCCTTTCCCATGGGTAAGCTGGACAACCCATGATCATTTCCGTGATTAGTTGTCCTCTTGACATTGTGTCCTCCAAGAAACAGAGCCCAACTCTGCATTCGTGTTGCTGCTGTTAGTGGAACACCCTTCTGTGGATTGAAAATGGACACCAGTGGTTAACGATCAGTAATGAGGGTAAACTCTCTCCTATAGAGGTATTGGTTAAAATGTGTTATACTCAGAACCAGACACAAGTTCTTTATGTCAATCTGTAAATAATTGTTCTCTGCAACGGTAAGGGAACATGATGCCAAGGATATGGGGCGTTCACTTCCATCACTCATAACATGTGACATAACTGCACCCTATGCCATAAGGTGGAACACTGCAGGCAAGCTTCACTGGTCGATGTGGATTATAATGTATGAATGCAGCGTCTGATGTCACCGGTTACTTTGCCTTTTGGAAAGCCACCTCACACTGCTTTGTCCATTGCCATTTCTTCCTGATCTGTAGTAATGAGTTCAAAGGGTGGAGTGCAGCTTTGTCAGGGACCTGTTACATTAACTGACAAATCCTAAAAAGGACCACAACTGTGACACATCCTTCGTCCTTAGGGCATCCACCACGGCTTGAATTTTCTCAGCAAACTTGTGAAGCCACAGAAAGTGACTCTTGGTATAGAACTCACAATTGTTGCATCATATTCTGAACTGATAATCTTCAAATATTTTTAACATTGTCTTGAAATATTGGAGATGTTCCTTGTCATCCTCACTGGTAACAATGATGTCATCCAGGTAACACTGAGTGCCTGGGCAGCCTTGCGGCACCTGGTCCACAGCTTTCTGTCAGAATGGAGGTACAGATGCTACCCCAAGAATAAGCCTATTTTAGCGATAAAGCCCTTCGTGAGTGTTTACGGTGAAGACCACTTTGGAGTCTTCTTCCATCTGTAGGTAGGCCTCAGCTAAGTCCACTTTGCAGAAGTGTTTTCTTCCACAAGGTTTGCAAAGGTATCATTTATCCTGGGCAGAGGGTATTCATATACCCTCAGTAGTGGGTTGATGGTGAATTTAAAATCACACAGTTCCTAACAGAGCCATTCTTCTTGACCTCTGTTTCGAATGTCATGATGTCATTCCCACAGGAGTTTTCTTTTCGCCAGTGCAATTTCTTAGTTGGACAGCTATAGGTTTCTGTTCAGTATCTTTGAAATACCATTCAAGTACACGTTGAGGAATGATTGAAACAGCTGAGCCAGCGCCCAATTCCATTTCAATTAATTTGCCATTCACTTCTCGTGTAAGTCATGCCACTTGCCTCTTGTTAGTTTCACACTGTAGATTGCAAGGCTACCTAGTCCTGTGTCACTCTCATCATTATCAGATTTTTCATCAACAGTATGCAGATTAGTGTTCTTTTTGATACTGCAACTTGATTTTTTAAAAATCTTTTTCTCTTCCCTGTGTCATACCTTTATTCTTGTCTGCATGTCATGCTCTTTCTATGTGTCCTACTTTGCTACATTTTCTGCAAGTTTTGCCCTTAAACCTGCATCGATCTGGTGTATGGGAGACCCTGCCACAATGGTGACACAATTTGTTGGACCAGGCAGGTTTCTGCATAGACATTGCAATTTTATTCACATTAACTTTCATTCCTGACTTGAACTCACTTTCATCTGTGACTGCAGTTCCATTGATACTGCAATTTCAACTGCTCTTTTAAATGTGAGTTGTTCTTCGGTTAGGAGCTGCTTTTGAATACTTTCTTGCAAGATTCCACAAGCTAGGAAATCTCTCAGTGCATCATTAAGCCCATTTCTGAACTGTCAGTGCTCAGACAGCCTCTTTAATTCTGACAGGAATGCTGAAATGATTCTCCTTCCTTTCACTTCTGCTAATGAACCCGGAAGTGCTCTACACTCAAGAATAGTTTTGGTAAAAGTTAGGTCAAACAATGTTATTACCGAAACCCAATGAAATAGAAACTTTAATTCAAAAAGGAAAGATTAAAAAATTTATCTCTTGTATGTATAATTTGATTCAAAAACAGGCAATTAAACAAGGAGTCCATAAGTCAAGACAAAAATGGGAAAGTGACTTGAATATCAAAATTGAAGAAAAAAAACTGGTCAAGACTATGTCTTGAGTATGACAAATACAATAAACGTTCGATTAAGATTAGTGCAATACAATTTTTTTTACATCAACTATATATTACACCACAAAAAATAAATAAATTAAACCCAAATTTATCTGATCAGTGTTTCCGATGTAACCAAGAAATTGTTACTTTTTTTTTTTACATTCTACTTGGTCTTGTTCTAAAATTCAACCTTTTTGGACAAATTTAAGAGTTTTATTGGAACAAATTATTGGAATACAACTTCCACACAACCCAATATTACTTTTACTAGGTGATATTGAAGGGATAAAACAGATATCCAAACTGAATAAATATCAGAAAGAATTTATAAAAATTGCATTGGCAGTAGCCAAAAAAGCTATTGCAGTGACTTGGAAATCGGATACATATCTAAGTATAGATCGTTGGAAGAACGAAATTTATGGCTGTATTCCACTTGAAAAAATTACTTATAATTTAAGAGATAAATATGAAACATTTTTGAAAATTTGGTGCCCTTATTTACAAAAGACAGGATTAAATATATAGGTGCTCTGAAGATGAAATAATTGGTTACTTGGGGAAAGAAATAAATATATATACTAAAGTTATTACGAACTCCATGGAGCATGTGGGGATCTTCCAATATCCAGGCACTCTTTTTTTCTTTCTTATTTTTTTTTTAAATAGGGATGTTAGGGGGGGAGGGGTTAAGGGGAGGGGGGCTGGGTAACACATTTTTTCATACACATTCTGTAACTATTTGAAAACAATAAAAAATGTTTTAAAAAAAAGAATAGTTTTGGTTCTAAATTCTTTTGCATTATTTCAAGGCTAATTTTGGCTGGTTTGGTTGAAGCAGTTAAACTTCCAAGCAAACTGTATGCTCTTCCACCAATTACACTGAGAAAACAATCTGGCACTTGTTTCTCATTGAAGAACATGCTGAACTTCAACAGATGTTTTGGGTTTGTTTTAAAACTTAATTGTCACCACTGTTATGTTTTGTGACTCCAAAACAAAACTAATTGAAAGAAAAACATGGAGCCGAGAATAATGTATCTACTTCATTCTTTACTTTAGTGAGGCACAGTCATATGATGAGGTAGCCTAAAGACATATACCATTCATGTAGTTCTTACTTTCAACTCATAATGGATCATGTAAACAGACAAATACTTAATCAAATAATTCATTTACAATATTACTCAAATATTACTGAACTATTAAACACACAAGAGACCTCCAGCTTTGCCCAAGCACAATGAAGTACATTTTCACCATTCCAAATACTGGGGGCAGGTGGCTGGTGAGATTTCACAGCTTTGTTCATGCCTCACACACTAAAGCTCCTCATGGTTAGCATCAGGCAATAGTCAAAGGATCAGCTCTGGGCTCCCAACACACATTGGTATCAACCTGCTCTATGCAAACAGATTTAGTGAGGTGCATTCCTACAGGGTCATGATAACATGATATTGGCCAGGGAAGCTCATGATGTTTGCTCAGATTTCTGTCCTGATGCACAGCAGATGCATATTTAAGTGGAAATGTTCATGCTTTGTAAGCACTCTACAGTGATTTGAGTGCAGCAAGCCAGTCAAATCTGCAAAACAAGTGTCCTTTCATCTGACAGATTAAATTGATCATAGAATAATCTTAACTTTGTGATTCTGGCAAGTTGCCATCTTAATACCATTGTATGCCTCAGTCAATTCACCACTACAGTATTGGTACCATTTTTATGTGGTTTCTTGGAAAGGTGCCATGATGCACTCACAAAGGAGTGTACCCAGGTGTGTGCACTCACAAAGGAGTGTACCCAGGTGTGGAGGAACAGCAGGATCCCCCACAAAGAGGTGGGAACAAAAGGATAGACATCATAATCAGCCCCTCAGCAGCACACCTAAACAACACCACAAGGGGACCAGACCAGTCCCCCTAAACTGAATGGGAGTCCTCTTTAAATAATCACAGAATGCAAGAAACATGTGCAAGCCACAATCAACTTAACAAGATTAAACTGAAAATGCAAGGGCTTAACAATTCTAGTTAAGATATTGATTAGTAATTCCAGGTGCTCAAAAGACCTGGAAGCTCAACGCTCTTCGGCAAGCCGCAGGGCTTGTGACAAAAGAAGCATAAAATCACCCCTTTATATCTCTGATTCAATGTCTGATGATATAATTGCACTTGATTTAGCAGTATGATGGCCAAAAACCAACTACCCACAATGCTGTTCTGCAGCCTGATCTTACATGATATCAGTATAAAAGTACCTCAACTAACACATTTGAAATAATTTCATTCTGCTTAATTTAGTTCCAGACAAACAGGTAAGTTCATGTGTTATGATGACTGAGAGAGAAAAGTAGCCGCAGATGATTGACAAATATGTCCAACGATGATAGGAACCCTGTTGTGCAGGAGAGTTTTTAAAGTGGAAAAGCTGGAGCAGTTCTACTCTCTCGACCTGAGGAGTCCAGGTCCAGTGGTACAAACAAGCATCTTCCTTGGTTACAGTGGATGACCATGATGTCTTCTGTGCCTTGTTAATGCACTTCTCTCTCCACAGTGTGTTGCTTGCAGCACCACTTTGCTGGCCATTGGATCTCACTGTAGATCTCATCCACCCAGTCCACTGAAGCTGAATTCACAGGCTAGGAGTGGCATGCTTCTATCTCACCTGGGTATGAGGCCGCTGGCTATCCTCACCTGGTTTAGCTTGCCTGGCGATGCAGTGGCCACTGTCATGTGCAAACCACTACTTGGAGCCACAGGTGAGAGTTGAGTGTCCGGCGGAGACCAGAGGTGAGGTAGCTTCCCAGGAAATAGACACAACAAACCCTTTCACCAGAGTTGCTACCCCTCCCTGGAAACCCCATACACCCCAATCGATAAATATAAGTTAAGTATAAATGCAAAAACATTAAGCAATTAAATCATTGTGTACACAGTTGCTTGGAGATATTAAGCAGTTAAATTAACACAACAGTGGGGAAACACAACAGTACATTCAGGTGAGAAAAAATTGATTTTAATGGTAGTAATGTCTTTGATATATTGTGCAGACTTGAAATAGTGATTTCCTGTTAAACTCTGCTAACAAAGTGATTATTTTTAAGTGGAGTTATAGATCTGGAGCTGTCCTGGGTCCTACGCACCAGAAACAAGATTTGATATGAAGATAGTTTGACATTTTATTCACAATACTGGTAAAAAAAATGTTAATGCACAATCAAGCATCTGAGGCATGTTCACAAAAGTTAAACAGATTGATTTATTCCAGGGTACAATTATTACTTAATTAAAGACCATCGATAGAGCATCACATGCAATCTTCTTAAAGTGACCATCCATTGATGGATTCATCTATGCCTTTTGTAATTACATATGGCACACAGTGTGGAAACACACCAGCCAGCCCAACTAGTTCACGCCCATGTTTACACTCCACCTCAGCCTCCTACTATATTTTCTCATCTAAATCTATGAACACTCATGTCTTGAAATAAAAGCATAACCTGCTAGAAAAACTCAGCAGGTCAGTCAGCATCTACAGAAACAGTTATCATTGAAGATCTGTAACTTATTGTCAGTTCTGACTTTGTTCAGCTTTATTTTATCTCGGATTTCTGGCATCTGCAGTTTTTTTTTGCTTTTCATTTGACCTCCATGTGCTTGTTGATCCTTGTCTCCAGTACATTTGTACAATGTGCCTCACCACTCTCTGTTGTGGTGAGTTACAACTTCTCCACATTTTTTTTGGTGTAAACAAGTTTCTTTCAAATTCCCTGTTAGATTTCTTGCTGGCCACTGATGGAACATGGTTATACTCTTCCCCAGGGGGAAGTGTAAAATTATGTGGCATGACTCAATCATTTTGGTACTGGGCATACATAACACTGAATATTGTTTGCACATTGTTCTGCATGTGTTATGATGCGTCCAGGACTGGTTCCAGGGTTTTTCAGAATGAGAGGAGACTTTTGGTTGGAGCCCAATTGAGGATTTGAGTGAATGGTGGGGTGACAGATAGCTAGCGATTAGGACCCTTAACGAGGTGCCTGGACTTGAGGGCCTTCAGAAATGGGAAAAGAAGACAGGTTGTGCAAGACTTGGGGAGGTAATCAGGAGGCTGGGGCATGTGGAAAGGCACTGTGGTTGCCAAGTAGAGTAGGTGCATTTAAAAAAAATCAGAGTCACAATCACAATCAAGTTTATTATCACCAGCATACATCGTGAAATTTGCTAACTTTGCAGCAGTAGAACAATGCAATACATAATAACAGAGAAAAAATGTGAATTGCAGAATTAATATGTGTACTAAATAGATAAATTAAATAACAGTGAAAAAATAGAAATAATAAAGTAGCAAGGTAGTGTTCATGGGTTCAATGTCCATTCAGAAATCGGATGGCAGAGGGGAAAAAGCTGTTCCTCAATTGTTAAGTGTGAGCCTTCAAGCTTCTGTAGTTCCTTCTTGACGGTAGCAACAAGAAGAGGTTATGTCCTGGGTGATGGGGATCCTTAACGATGAATGCTGCCTTTTTGAGGCCCTTTTCCTTGAAAAAGCCCTGGATGCTATGGAGGCCAGTGCCCATGATGGAGATGATTAATTTTACAACTCTCTGCAGCTTACTTTGATCCTGTGCATTAACCTCCCCCACCCCCATACCAGACAGTAATGCAGCCAGTTATAATGCTCTCCATGGTACATCTGTAGAAACTTGTGAGTGTCTTTGGTGGCAAACCAAATCTCCTCAAACTCCCAATGAAATATAGCCACTGTCTTGCCTTCTTTGTAGCAGCATTAATATTTTGGGTCCAGATTAGGTTCTCAAAGATTTTGACAGCCAGGAACCTGAAATTGCTCACTCTCTCCACTTCTGATCCTTCTATGAGGACTGGTGTGTGTTCCCTCATCTAACCCTTTCTGAAAAGGCATCTAGGTAGGATATGTTTTATTTCTTGATCAGTACCTACTCCAACAGGCCTCCTTTAAGTGGTGCTGGTGCCTGAATAGAAACATTGTTGTCCACTGTCATCTTCAGCCCTTTACCTCTTCCACCTATCACCACGGAGCTTTTTACTTCATCCCCCCATCCCCACTCTCCCACCTTCCACCTCACCTTGTCTCTCCTATCACCTGCCCGTTTGCACTCCTTCCTCTCCTCCCACTTTCTTAATGAGGCTTCTGATTACTTCCTTTCCAGTCCCGATGAAGGGTCTCAGCACAGACTGTTTATTCCCCTCCATTAAAGCAGCCTGATTTTCAGAGTTCCTCCATCGTTGTGTATGTGTTATTCAATGATGAGTGCTGCTGGGAACAATATAATATAACTTCCTGGCTGTGGGAGAAATTAGAACAGGAATGTAGCTAGGATGGAAATCCTATCATATGAGCAGAAGTGAATTGGGTTCAGAAATAGTTGCAACTACTTTCTGCTCAGGAAATAAGTGAGTTTTCAGGCAAATGGATGGCGGGATGGAGATCTGTCTCTACAAAAGGAGGTGTAAGGCTTTCCTTTCCTCTGCTAGCCTGCAAGTCACCCTTGGGCAGGGTATAGCACTTACGCCTCCCTCCGATCAGGGACACATGAAGCCATGGGAGCAGGTGGAGGATGGTGGTATGAGCAGCTGGTGCATATCACAAGTTCTGGTTTTGCGACCACTGACGCTAGTTAGACAATCTCTGGGGTCACCTGATTTGTAAAGACACTGTCCAGAAGAAGGCAATGACAACCCACTTCTGTAGAAAAATTTGCCAAGAACAAGCACGGTCAAGACCATGATCACCTATGTCATGTGCCACGACACGTAATGAATGAATACTGACAAAAACGGTGCTGAATCATGCTATATTTTGTTTTGTATTGATATTGAATGATACCTCTTATATTCTATTCTAAATGGGCTATCTTTCAGAGTATTAATGTAACAATTTGTTTTATTTCTATTGCATAGAATTCCACAAAACGAATCTCATCACGTTTATATTTATTGGCAAGAACTGGTGTGACCAAATGTACTGTCACTGTAGCAGTGTTATGGGAATACATGTCCCTTCACTTCTATTATTCAGACTTCTGAATCCTGATTTCAAAGACAAAATGCTAATCCAAGAACATCCCCCAGTGACTTGCTTTTAAGTGCTTAGAGCATGATTGTAGTTAGCCTATTATCATATTTCACTTAAAAGGGAGTATTTCAGAAATCCACTTGCTTTGATGTAAAATCTGTTTTTGTTCAGCATTTTAAATTTTTTGTACTGGCTATGATACTTCGTGATTAAGTGAGTGTCTCAAAGACTTTCAAGTTGTCATTTGCATCTGGACATTTAGGCACACAAATGTAAACATATTCCTGATCCAAACAGAAAACTACTGATTTCACTGTTATGACAATTCAACTTTGCCTCTAGGGATGTTACCATAGAAGCACTAGATAAGCAAGATGAATCATCCTAACGGGTCATAGAGAGCATGTGATAGTCTGGGTTTCTCCTAAAAAGTAGGGCAATTCATTTCATTGCAATCATTTCGGTCATTATAGTGCTGGCTGAACATAATATTCTTTGACATTATTCTCTGAAAGATTCTCATGAAAAGTTAATCAGTGTTCTTATCCATCAGATGTGAGTGACGTGTCCTCAACCCTGTAATGAAGCTGTTTTGAAGCTCTCTTGCCTCTTGTTAAGAGGCATAAGGAGTTAAGCTGAACACTGTCAAATGTATTCCCACATACAGTTACAAGGCATAATTTAATAGCATCACTCGAGATTTTGCCCCTAGCCATCTGTGCATTCGTACATATTTTATAGGTGAGAGCAAGTGTGAGATAGCGAGATGATGTGGGAAAACTGAAGGATCAGATGGTTATATGGAATGAGATATTGAGGCTATCTACAAACAATGCATTTTATTGAGAAGTAGTAACTTACAACTTTTCAACATCTCTTCTCAGATTTAAGCAGTAGATAGCTGATCATTTCAGTTTTAGTTCAAACCTGAAGACAATGCCATTGGCACTGGCACTGCATGCACATTGATGATTGGTATTGTAATCTTTGGTTCACTGTAATGGTGTGCGCTGGCAAAGTCAGAACCCGAGTGCAGAGGAAAGCAGAATTTGATGTTGGTACAGCAAATACAATTTATTCATTGGAAGTCCAAAACAACTTTGGTTGCTCGGCCGAGTGACACTGCGAGACGTAACGTTCTCAAAACCAAGATCCTGTGATTAGCTCTAATTGCTTAAGTAATACAAGTAATATAGAATCTCTGAGCCTATTAAAATGAACTTACCAAGTTTAAACAGAACGTGTCAGGAGACCGCATTACAAAGAGTGAGTCATTCAAGAAAATCACAAGGAACTCTAAACAATTAATGTCACTTATTAAACAACAATTAACCAATTCAGGTGCTCTAAAAACCTTGGAGCCCGACACTCTCTGATGCTCTACACAAGCTCAAAGAGGTAATTATATCTACAAAGTCAATGAAAGAATTACTTAAATTTATCTACAAACCTGTCTAATTAACCTTCAATTAAACAGATTTAGACAACAAAATCTTGTTATATAACTCACCCAAACTGTTGATTTTGCAATGTTGTTTACATGTAGCCAAGCTAGTTGTAAAAATTGAATGTATTGTATCTGGACCAATACATAGAGGATATTTATGAACATAATCTGTTCTATGTAAGTAGACACTTTTAGCATTTGTTTAAACTTCAATAATTAGCTACCATCACAGAATCAACAACAAAAGAAAATTATGAAATGTATGCAAGATTTCAGAGGTTGAAGGATATAAGTACAGTGTGTCCTTATGCTATGGAGGTTCTGGTTATGGAAATTTAATGTACATTATGAGGGATATATATAGGGTAAATGCAAGAAGGCTTTTTCCACTGAGGTTGGGTAGGACAACAAGTAGAGGTCATGGGTTAAGGGTGAAAGCTGAAAGGTTTAAGGGGAACATGAGAGGAAATTTCTTCACTCAGAGGGTCATGAGAGTGTGGAATGAGTTGCCAGTGCAAGTGGTGCATGCAAACTCGATTTGAACATTTAAGAGAAGTTTGGGCAGGTACATGGATAGTAGGGGTATGGGTGGCTATGGTCCGTGGTAGGTCATGTTTAACCAATCTATTGGAGATTTTTAACAGGAAGTCAAAGAATTTAAGAATTACAGGAAGGATATTAATAAAGTTGAAAGAGTGCAGAGAAGGTTTACAAGGATGTTGCCGGGACTTTGAGAAACTGAGCTACAGAGAAAGGTTGAATAGGTTAGGATTTTATTCCCTGGAGTGTAGAAGAATGAGGGGAGATTTGATAGATGTATATAAAATTATGATGGGTACAGATAGGGTGAATGCAATCAGGCTAGGGGAGGTAAAAAACCAGAGAACATGGGTTAAGGGTGAAGGGGAAAAAGTTTAAAGGGAACATTAGAGGGAGCTTCCTCACACAGAGAGTAATGGGAGTGTGGAATGAGTTGCCAGTTGAAATGGTGAATGCAGGCTCACTTTTAATACTTAAGAAAACTTGGACAGGTACATGGATGAGAGGGGTATGGAGGGATATGGTCCAGGTGCAGGTCAGTGGGACTAGGCAGAAAAATGGTTCGGCACAGCCAAGAAGGGCCAAAAGGCCTGTTTCTGTGCTGTAATGTTCTATGGTTCTATGGTCCGGGTGCAGGTCGATGGGACCAGGCAGTTTAAAAGTGTCAGCACAGACTAGATGGAACAAAGAGCCTGTTTCTGTACTGCACTTTTAGAACATAGAAGAGTACAGCCCAGGAACAGATCCCTCGGCCCACATTGCTGTGCTGAACCAGCTAAAAAGCAAACCAAAAACACCCAAACATTAATCAATGTTCATATCCCTCCATCTTCCTCATTCATTTGCCTATCAAATTTCTTTTAAAAGCCTCCTGTGTATTTTCCTCTACCACCATACCAGGCAGTGCATTGTAAGCATCCACCACTCTCTGAGTAAAGAACTTGACCCTCTCTCACCTTCAATGCATGCCCTCCAGTATTAGACATTCCAACCCTGCGAAACAGATATTCCCTGTCTACTTTATCTATGCCTCTCATAAACTTATAGATCTCTATCAGATCTCCTTTCAGCCTCTGCCACTCCAGGGAAAACAACCCAAGTTTATCCAACCTCACCTACCCTCTAAACCAGGCAGCATCCTGGTAAACCTTTCTGCACTCTCTCCAAAGCCTCAACTCCCTTCCTATAATGGGGCAACCATAAATGTGTGTAATACTCCAGATGTGTCCTAATCAGAGTTTTATAAAGTTGCAACCTAATCTCTTTCCTATAATCCTATGACTATAAATGCTTTTTATATCCAAATGGTGTTGCAGAAAAAGCTGTTTGTGAACATTGCTTTGAATCATGATTAAAATTGCAACAGAATTTTATAGAATTCAGGAAACAACAGGCCTTTGGAGTATTTGTAATACTGAAAATGTTAACCATGACAGACAAATGTTTAATAACAGAGCTCTGAGAATCAGTAGATATTGAAAATTTTCATTAAAGTCAATTATTTGTGCCATGAATCTCAGCAACTGCTTTGAGCTATGTGCTCTCTGTTAAATGAACTGAAGACAGTTCAATTGTTTTAAACTTTGAGTGTCAGTAACTTCTACATGTCAGTTTTCTCCAATGGCCTCATTAATCCTAAATATTTGAATAGCTGTCCAAAATATCAAGAGAAAATGAGAGGAACGTGCCAAAATAAATCTATAATCACTTGCATACTAATTTCTTTCATTGACTTTTTATTAAATTCTTTCAACCTCAGTGAAAATCCATCATCGATTTTATGACTTTATCAACATACGCATATTCATTAACAAATATACTTATTTTTGATGAACATTTAAGCTGTGAAGAGCTATACACTCCTGTGATATAGAAGGGCATACATTAGCTGGACAGCCTGATGTTAATCATTACTCTGGGATCTGTTCCGGAAGATGTTCCTTTATCAGAATCAAAATGGGGTTTATTATCACAAACCTTCCCTCTAGTGTTTTTTTACGGCTGTGCGGACTAGCCATTGCTCCGAGCAGGATTTCTGCACACGGCATGAAAATTGTGTCGCTCTCTAGTTTAGCATTCCATAAAAGAAAATTCTAGCTGAGGGGCAACATAGGCGATCTGTGTGGAGGCATCTTAGTTGCTGCGCGGCCAAGCACCTGCGCAGTTTGAGGAAACAGTGAGTATCTCTGAAATACTGTATATATGTCATGAATTTGTTGTTTTGTGGCAGTAGTAAAGTGCTATTCATAAAATATTACTGTAAGTGACACAAAGAATATTAAAAAAATAAATAGATACGGCAAAAAAGAGAGCAAACCAGTGAGGGAGAATCATGGGACATTCAGGAATCCAATGGTGGAGAGGAAGATGCTTTTTCTAAAACATTGTAGTAATCAGAAGAAAGCATGTCCTGAACAATGAGGGTCTTTATAATGCATGCTGCCTTCTTGGGGCATTGGTTTTGGAAGATGTCCTCAATGGTGGGGAGGCTAGTGCCCATAATGGAACTGGCTGAGTTTAAAACCTTCTGCATCTTAATTAATCCTGTGCATTGAAGCCCCCATATCAGCTGGTGATGCAGAATGCTCTCCAAGATAATTGTATAGAACTTTGCTAGAGTCTTCGAAAATGTACCAAATCTCTTCAAACTCCTAATAAGGTGTAGCCACTGCTTTGTGACCACATCAGTATATCAAACTCAGGATAGATCCGCTAAGATCTATTCCCAGGAAATTTGAACAGCTCACTCTTTCCACTGCTCACCCCCTTGATGAGGACTGGTACTTGTCCTCCCAACTTACCCTTTCTGAACTCCGTAATCAATTCTTTGGTCTTACTGATGTTGACTGCAAGGTTATTGCAACACCCCTCAGTCAGCTAATCTATCTCAGTCCTGTATGCCTCCTTGTCACCATCTGAGATTCTGCTAACAACACTGCATGACTACAGCAGTAGATTTAATTAAATGCCCTTTGTAGTGAAATGAATCATTGGAAAAGATATTTTGATTCCCTTAAAGGGGAAGCAGTTCTGATCTGAAGCTCGAAAAGAACACCTGAACATTTGTTATTATTTCATAACATTTCCAATATTGTATTAGAATGCTGTTGGTTTACTATAAAAAGGAAAAATATTTGTGCAGTAGACACATGATCAGAGTCCAAATAGATTATCATTGGGAAAATGATTAGATGAGAGACATAACACCTCAAAATGATAACAACTGAGCAAAATTAATCTAACAAGTTAGACACTGGTGACTGCAAGAGTGAGTCCAGGAGTTAAGGATGCTTATTCACACTAGCAAAAGGGAGACTAGTGTTGTGACAACTGATATTCATAATTTGTATTAATCATTCATGACTTGGACAATGAATTCAGAAGAAATTTTGAAAAACATCAAATTTTATATAAAAAAGAAAAAATGGATTTCAATATAGCTCTGTGAATTTTAATGATGCTGGTGCTAATGATGCATCATGAAGGGAGTATAGTTCCCATTTGTGTACAGGAAACCCAGAAGGTAGTGTAATAGATCTGTCAGCTTTCCAAACTGAACTGCCTCATTATAACTTTACTTTAAGGTTTCTGTGCAATAATTAGCAGCCACATACAGTTGAATGAATTAATCTTAACTGCAATACTTAAAGATGCATTCCAAATATAAAATTTTAAAGAGTTTGGGGAAAATAGCAAAAGGAATTGTGGCTATAGCTCTTTTTAGCGATGTCTTTTGGGGGCTGTGCTGTGTGGAAGGGAAATGCTTTTCCTCATGAAGGCAGAGAAGGGGCTTGCAGCAGAGAGAGTGAGCAGTAGGGGTGTTGTGCTGGAGTTGATGCAGTGGCCGTCTATGTTCAGTATGTATTGACCAAGGTTTCCATGCCACTCTGTGATCTGTATTATAAAGCCCATACCACCTGACCAATTTTTCCATTCACGTCATGCTACCACTGCAATTGTCCAGGTTTTGATTCAGATTTATTACACAAACATTGAAGCATGCAGAGTAATGTGTCATTTGAGTTAACATCCTACACACCTGAGGATGTGGTGGGGACAGCAGCAAGTAATGGCAAACATCCTTTTGCCACAATCACCGTGCGGAAACATGGGGAAATCCTCGGTAAATTCTGGTTTAAGATGACGCTGGTGAAGCACAGCAATGACTAGCATGGAGCAAACAAAACTACTAACTACTTATTTAATCTGGATAATGATCATTGCAGCCTGTCACTTCCCTTATGGAGTTGACCTGTATGACCTGGCACTTTTGAGGCGTAAACTGAAGTCTCCAAGGTGCAGGACAGTTGTAGCATGGTGTGTACAGGCCAAATCAATCCCAGGATTCAGGGAGAGGAACAAGCCAATGTTGGACCATTGCTGCAGCAGACATGGAGCTGAACCGAGGCGAGGCACAGTCAAGGTGGTGGGGCCTGGACACGAAAGCCAGGCACAAGCCAATGTTTGACTAGTTTAAGCATTGGGCCAGATTAGAAAGGTCCGGGTATCAGGGCTAGAGGAACGGGACGAGCTGGTGTTCAGCTCACTGCTCAGCAAGGTTTAACCATCTCTGCACTGAAGAGAGGCTGCAACCCTCAACTACCGGGCTTCTGGATCAGCTGTGGGACTGTGGACTCATTTCTGTGAACTTCAGTTCTGAATGATATTTGCATACTTTTATTATTTGCGCGAATTGCTTTTCTCTGCACATTGGGTATTTGACGGTCTTTTTTAATGGATGCTATCTCTTTGTTTTGTGGCTGCCTGTTATGGAGATGAATCTCAATGATGTATATAGTTTACAGAGAATAAATATACTTTGAACTTGAACTTTTGAACTGAAAACAGTAAGACATTAGCGATCCATCTTCTTGGTATGCTGGTTTTGACCACCAACCCTGTAACCTGTTCTCAATCTGTGTAATTTATTTCATAGTCAATTTTAACCCCAAAGTCTGAATGAAGATGGAAGGTAGAGGTAATGAAGTCACTAAATTTATTACTGCAGGTTGAAGGAAAAATAACAGGAATCAAATTCTAAAGAAACAGAATTGAGAGCCTAAGAAATTTATGAGCTTAATCAAGCTGGCCCTGCTGTATCTAGGTCTTAGATTGTCTGTTATGACCCTTCAGACCAGCGAGGGGCGCCAGGTCTCAATGCACCTGGCTCATCATTTATTTGGGTTTATTAGAATTGTTTAATGACTACTTTTATCATTAAGCTGTGACTGTTTTACACGACGCTTGTTATATGAATACGATTTCCTCATGTTTCTCATTCTTAAGTGATTAGCTTTTGATTTTGATTCACATAAGTTTCTTGTGTTTTATGTTCTGTTTAAGGTTATTCTGGACCAGGGCTCATCATTGAGTCCTGGATTCGAGTTCTGTATTCACTCCCATTCTGTGTTCTCAAATCCCGAGTAAGTGGGCTCCTAGTTTGGTTATTCCCTATCATGCCTGAACAAATCTTCATCATTAATTTCTGGTAACAAGTTCTGAGTTTACTCTGCTCCTGGGTCTGCACATCTGAAGACTGTTACTGCAGGACTCAGCCATCATGGATCCAGCAGAGACTGATCTGTTTCTAACACACTGGCTACCAAGGAGAGGCCGTTAAACGGTGTGAACGTCATCTCAAGGAGATGCTTGCATCATTGCAGAAGAACTCTGAGTCCGCTAAGCGGGATTCATGTTCCTTGGGGATGGATTCTGGTTTTGAGCGTTCACCTGTGTGTCCTGCTATGTGCTCTTAGAACTACTGTGAGGAACTAAGTAACCTGCTGGCCCCAGACCGATACAATGGGGACCCTGAGACTTGCCACAGGTTCTTAAATCAATGACCCTAGTCTATCAATGACAACCTGCAAAGTTCCCCTTGGACAGGGGTAGGGAGGCCTACGTAATTTCCCTCTTCTTGGGCAGGGCCCTTTCACGGACATTAGTTTTATGGGAGAAGGACGCTCCTGTGTGTTCTGATATAAATTTATTTCTAAGAACAATGAGGAGGGCATTCTTACATCCTGCCGGGGGCTTAGAGGCAGCCAGCAGGCTCCTCCAGCTGCATCTGTGGCTAACTATTTCATTGATTTTCGTACCCTTGCAACAGAGTGGTGGCACAATGAGGCTTTGTTTGCTCTGCTTGTACGGGGATTGAATGACCACCTTAAAGATGTTCTAGTGACCAGGGGCCAGGTGGCGGATTTGGAGGAACTTATGAACATGGCCATATTAATTGACAACCATTTTTCTGAAGGAAGTAGAGAGAGAGAGAGACGTGGCGAGTTCACCTGGAGAGCCCATTCTCAGAACTATCTATGCCTACCCCAGCTCGACAATCCGATAACCAGTGCAGCTCCCTGCAGTCATCTCTGGACGAACCCATGTAATTTGGAAGAACCTGGGTTTCCCCAATGGATCGAGAGACATTTGAAACAGAACTGTTGCTTATACTGTTATAAGACTGCCTACTTCTGTGCCACCTCCCTTGAGTTCTTGGGAAAACTCCCAGGACCGTTCAGTGAGGGAAGAACTGTAGCGATCTCGAGTCTTCCTTCTGTTTTATCGAGCCCCGGGGTGGTTTTATCATTTCTATTACCTTGGGGGAGACATCAACATTCTGTGAGAGCTTTGGTAGACCCTGACTTGGTGGGGAATTTTTGGACATCGGACTGGCAGAGAGAATCCAAATTCCCAAGTTATGCCTCGACTAGCCTATCTCTGCTATGGCCCTGGATGGTAAACCACAGGAGCCTGGACAAATCTTTTACCTTTCCATCACTCTCAAGTTGACTATTGGAAGGCACAAGGAACCAATTTGTTTCCATCTTACACATTCTCCAGACATTCTCCTAATCTTTGGTTATCCATGGTTACATCTTTATAATCCTTGAATTAACTCATCTTCTGGTGCCATTCAATTTGGTCATCTCTTTGCCAGGATAAATGCCTTCCAGAAGTTCCGGAAGACCTTCCCAAGGTTTGGGTAAGTCCTCCTGGGTTTCTGCAATGCCTTCCCGAGTTTCCAAGCAACCTGCTCTGAACCATGTCCAGTCATCAGCTGAGTCACTTCCTAACTCCTCAAGAGAAGACTTGAACTTAATGGAGTTGTCTAGAGTATTCAGATTTGTTGGAGATGTTCAGCAAGACTCTCTGCTACTCCCACAAAGGAATTACGATTGTGCCATCAATTTACTAGCTGGAACATATCCTCCCTAGGGAGGGCTTTATAACTTGTTCACTTCTGAGAGGCAAGCTATGGAAGATTACATTAGGGACCCTTTGACATCTGAGGTAATCTGTCCAGCCACTTTACCCGCCAGAACAGTGTTCTTTTTCGTATCCAAGAAGGATGGCAGGTTCAGACCATGTATCAATTACAGGGGTCTAAATAGAATTACGATTAAGAAACAGCCACTTCCTCTAATGAACACAGCATTTGAGTTGTTAGAAGGAGTCACAATCTGATCTGGATTCAAGAGCCAGTTGCCTGGAAGATGGCCTTCAACACCGGGCATAATGAATACCTGGTGATGCCATTTGGTTTAGTTAACGCTCCAGCAGTCTTTCAGAACCTCATCAATGCCATACTCTGGGAGATACTTATCCACTTTGTCTTGTTTATTTGGAAGATATTCTTATTTTCCTTGGTCGCTTCAGGAACATGCCAACCATGTACAGAGTGTTCTTCAATGCCTACTGGAGAACCAACCTTTTGTTAAACTTTAAAAGTGTGAATTTCATGTCTCCAAAGCTTCTTTTCTGGATTTTGTCATTTCCACCAAGAATTTACAGATGGACTCTGGGAAGACCCAAGTGGCACAAGATTGACCACAACCTTTGTATGTCAGTCAAACAGCTTCAACGCTTTTTAGGGTTGGCCAATTTCTATCAGTGCTTCATTTGCAATTTCAGTGCAATTGCAGCTCCTCTTACCAACCTCACTAAAAGATCTACTGGGCCCTTCTGTTGGACTCCAGAGAACTGATCTAGCACAGCACCTGTACTTGTTTCATGTAATCCAGACCAACCTTTTGTATTGGAGATCGACAGCTTCAACATCAGAGTTGGAGCTGTGCCATCTCAGACAATGTGCCTTCTTCTTCAGATGTCTTTCTCTCCCACTGAGATGAACTATGATATTGGCAACAGGGAGTTGCTTGCTAACAAGTTGGCACGTGAAGAATGGAAACATTGTCCGGAGGGAGCCATGGACCCCTTTTGGTTTGGATTGATCATAAGAACCTGGCTTATATCTGGGATGTCAAGAGGCTGAACTCCCAGCAAGCATGTTGGCCATTGTTCTTCAATAGATGCAATTTTATCATTACATACAGACCTGGTTCCAAGAATCAGAAACTGGATGCACTTTCTGGACAGTTTGAAACACCAGATAAGGAGGAGGTCCTAGAGACCATTCTCCCCAATTCAAGGCTGGTGACTCCCATTAGATGAGGAATTTATTTCATGGTGCAGAGGCCCAGGAACAATATGAGGCCGATCTTGGCAATGGGCTACCTGTTATACCTTCATTCTGCAGGTGGTCCACACTAAGGTTTTGAATTGGGGGCATGCCTCCAACATGGTCGGTCACCTGGGAGTTTCATGTGCTCTGGAATTATGATGAGGCAGTTCTGGTGGCCAGGCATATCTAAAAATATCAAAGACTATGGTGTATGCCAGAAATATAGAGCCCAAAGCATTGCCCAAGGGCTTTTACTGGCTCTACCTGTTCCTACTCATTCCTAGTTGCATACTGCAATGGACTTTATCACCGGCCTTCCTCTGTTCTGAGGGAATATTATCATTATGGTTGTGGTAGACTAGTTCTCGAAGGCTTGCCACTTTGTACCTCTCCCCAAACTACCCACAGCAGTGGAGACAACTGAGTTGATGATGCAAAATATTTTCTGGATCCATGGCTTTCCCTGGGATATCATCTTGGACCATAGTCCACAAATCACTTCCAAATTCTGGAGGACCTTTTGTCTTCTCAGTGGGGCAACTGTTAGTTTATCCTCAGAATTCCACCCGCACACTAAGAGTGAATCATGATTTGGAGAGATCCCTAAAGTGTCTGATTTTGGGAAATACAACTACATCTTATTTGGGCAGAATTCGCCCACAATAACCTTTTTCCCTTCTCCCTTGAGATGTTTCCTTTTGAGTGTCAGTTTGACTACAGCCTGCTGCTATTCCTGGAACAGGAGTCTGAGATGGGTGTCCCTGCTGCTGATAAATTGGTTAAGAGATGCAGCAGGTCTAAGGCAAGATCAACTTTAATGGCCAACTCTCAGCAGCAACAACAAGCTAACTGTCAAAGATGACCCAAACCTTCATTCTGACTGGACCAATGGATTTGGGTTTCCTCCTGGGACCTTCCCAAACGGATGGAATTTTGGAAATTGGCTCCCACATACATCGGACCTTTTAAGATTTTTCAAAAAATCAATCCAGTGACATATCAATTATGTCACAGATTTCAATTATGCTGTTACCCAGGAAGAGTGTGGTGACCTGCCTCAATGATTATCACCCAGCAGCACTTACATCCACAGTGACAAAATGTTTTGAGAGGCTGGTGATGAAAAGTATCAACTCTTGCTCAAGAGGTGACTCCAAATTGCCTAACAGAGCAACGGGTCCACAGGAGATGCCACCTCATTGGCTCTTCACTCAACCGTGGAACATCTAGACAGCAAAGATGTGTACATCAGGATGCTCTTTATCGACTACGGCTTGGCATTCAATATCATCATCACCTCAAATCTAATCAATAAGCTCCAGGAACTTAGCCTCAATAAATCCTTGTGCATTTGGATCCTGGATTTCCTCATTTGCGGACTCAAGTCAGTTTGGGTTGTCAACAACATCTCCTCCACGATCTCCATCAGCACAGGTGCACCACGAGGCTGTGGCTGTGTTCTTAGCCCTCCGCTCTACTCACTTTACACTTATGACTGTGTGGCTAAGCACAGTTCCAATGCCATATTCACTTCTACTGATGACACCATTGTTGCAGGATGAATCAAAGGTGATGATCAATCAGCATATAAGAGGGAGATTGAAAACCTTACTGAGTGGTGTCATAACAACAACCTCTTACTCAATGTTAGCAAGAACAAGGAGCTGATTATTGACTTCAGGAGAAGGAAACAAAAAGTCCTCATCGGCCGATCAGAGGTGGAGAGGGTTAGCAACTTTACTTTCTTAGGTGTTAATATTTCAGAGGACCCAGCATGTAAGTGCAATTACAAAGAAAGTACGGCAGCGCGCCTTCTTTCGTAAGAGTTTGCAGAGATTTGGCATGACGTCTAAAACTTTGACAGACTTCTATAGATGTGTAATGGAGAGAATATTGACTGGCTGCATTACAGACTGGTACGAAAACACCAATGCTCTTGAACGGAAAACCCAGATCATGCACTCTTAACGCTGCTGTTATCAGGCAGAAGGTAAAGGAGCCTCAGGATTCACGCCACCAAGTGCAGGAACAGTTATTACCCCTCATCCATCAGAATCTTGAACCAAATCTGGGTCTGCTTGTCTGAAGAGTATTACATTATCTGAATAAAATATATTGGTGCACTATAATTCTGTTTAGAATGACAAATGAGGATTCTCAACCTGGAGGTTAGGAATCAATAGTTCTGTTGTTTATTTTTACCTATCGTATTTTTAATGTTTTTAAAAACTACTTTTAATTGCAAAAATTTACTCTATTTCATTTGTTGATCATTTAAGTATTTTAAAATAATTTTTAGAAGTGTTCCTAATCAAACTATTTTAAAATTGCAGTTGTTTTATGTAGTCTAATGTAGCCTTGTGCTGTCTAGTGTAGTTTTGGGTTTCATGTAGCACCAGGGTCCTGGAAGAGCCTTGTTTCATTTTCACTGTGTACTGTACCAGCAATTTATGGTCGAAATGGCAATAAACTTGACCTGACTTAAATCAATTCAAGCTTGGACGGGTTGTCAGACTTTCCCATAAATGGAGCCTTCTTTTGAAAGTTATTGGGACATTCTGCAGTGCACTGACTGAGATGTGATCATTGCTGATCATGTTTTCCCTCACCATCCTATTCAGATTTGGGAAACGCAGAAGTATTGGACTGAGCAATCGTATGGGTTAGTGCTGGAGTCAGGTAAGTATGGAGTGCAGCTAAATGGGCATTTCAGGCTTTGTTAAAGCTTTGTTAAATATTGGTGAAATCATACTTGAGGAGTACTATACTTTGCCTGGGTCTCCATATTATAGAAATGGATGCTGAGTAAATGGTGAGGAAGTTAGAAGAAAGGTTAAACAGGTTGATTTTTTTCTCAGAGCAAGAGAAATTGGAGGGGTAACAATGTAAAATTTTACTTTAATACAGAGGATTGACCGGGTCAACGCTGGGGAGCTGTTTTAATTATTTTTAATTACCATAGGTAATCAGGAGATGTATTTTCACCTAAAGAGTGATATGAATCTGGAATGAACCACTGCAAAGAATTCTTTAGACAAGTTTATTTGAAAAGTATAGTGAAAAACAGAATGAGGTATGTGAAGTGTGGACAGACTCAATACAAATTAGACTTGGCACTAGGAGGTAGAGGATAGTGATGGATGGCTGTTTAACTGACTGGAAATCTACTAAAAGTAATGAACTGCAGTGTTTGTGCTGGGAAATTTGTTGTTTGCAAAGCATAAAAATAACTTGGATGAGAATGTAGTTGGAATGATTAATAAGTTTAAAGCTGACATGGGAAATGGTGAAGTTGTGGACAGTGAAGTACAGTAAGTTGTTTAAGGATACTACAGGACATAGATTAGCTGGAAAGTTAGATAGGGCAATAGCAGATGGAATTTAATCCAGACAGCTATGGATATTGCACCTTGGAATATCAAATTCTGGTAGGACATAGGGAGTCCTACCAGAGACAGGGACCTTAAAAGTAGTTTAGTATACAGGGAGACCTTGGGATGCAAACCCATAACTCACTGAAACTGTTTGCAAAAGTGCATAGGGTATTGAAAAAGACAATGGGCATGCTTGGGTTCATAGGCGAAGACATTGAATATAAGGGCTGGAATGTCATGTTGGAACTGTACAAGACATTGACCAGTCTGCACTTGGAGTATCATATACAGTTCATATATATGTTGTTATGCGGCAGCAGTACATTGCACATAATAAAAATTGTCAATTACAGTAAGAAGTGTGTGTGTAATTGACAGTTTTTATAATTATGTGCGACGTACTGCTGCTGCATAACACCTTTCACGAGATATGCCAGTGATATTGAACCTGATTCTGATTCTGATTTTAATTCTGAAATCCCTCCACTTGGGATCCAGCACCAACCTGATTTTCCAAATCTACTTGCATATTGAAATCCCCCTTGACCACTACAACATTGCCTTTCTGACATGCCTTTTCTCTCTCCCATTATAATTTGTTCCCTACAACTTGGCTTCTGTTCAGAGGCCTGCATATAACATCCATCAGGAATTTTTTTACCCTTACAATTTCTTAACTCTATCCACAATGATTCATCATCTTCTGGTCCAATGTTACTTCATTCTGAGGACTTGATTTAATTTTTTTTTACCAACAAAGTCACCCCACCGCCTCTGCACATCCGTCTGTCCTTTTGATACAATGTGATCTTTGATTTCCTTGTCTCCTGAATCTAAGTGTCTCTAAATGTCACTAATGTATCTGCCTCTGGCACCATGTTCTGCACACCTAGCAGTCTCTGTAGCTTTACACATGGCTCAGGATTCAGGGATTATTCAGAGATTATTATAGTTTCACTCTTCAGAGATTAAATAGTGAGGGTGGTGCGCATTGGGAGGGGTATAGGACAGGTGGCAGAGAAGGAGTGCCAGGGCAAGTGGTGGAGCGGGAGCAGACACTCCCAGCCCTGAGATACCAGGGAAGATAATTTGAGTTCAAACAATTTTTTTTTTGATCATTCCAGAATGTCTCTCTGGTGCTTCCTGCTCTTTGCCTTCCCCTTTTCCTAACCATAATTCCTCTCCTCCTGCATTCCTGCTCACTCTCAGTCCACAAAAGGAAATCAGGAGATCATCACTCACATATTTCATGCATTTTTTTTGTGCCAATAGAACAGCGTAATACATAAAATTACTGCTGTAATATGTAGAAGTCTCAGGCACCCTTGCTATATACGTGTGCCCAAGACTTTTGCACAATACTGTCTTTTTGGTTCAGTGTTTTAATTTAGTCCCCAGCTGCCTAAATTCACTCAGCAGAACCTCTTTCCTTGTTCTTCCTACGTCATTGATACCCACATGGACCATGACAAGTTCTTCTGCAGGTCAGATGAGATGTTTGCAACGTGGGTACCGTGCCCCCTTTGGGACTCCTGATCCTTACGATATAGAATTATGTCTATTTTCCCTGACTAAACTATCCCCTTTTACATCTACATTCCTCTACTCTTTACCCTCTTGAATGGCTCCCTGAACCCCACAGTGCCATGGTTTGGTTGCTCATCCTTCCTACAACCCCACTCTCATCCTCACAGCGCCATAGGATATGTGTCCAAAAGGCCTTCGTGGTCGTCATGACAATTCAGTAATCCATCTTCCAAACGATTACAAGGAATACTAAGGTTTGCTCCAGGGAGAGGCAGTGATTCAGAGGAAACATCTTCTACCCGCTGTGGTGCTGTAGCTGGAGAGATGAATAAGGATGGCTAACTACTGTGAATGTGAAGCATTTCTCATGGTTCAGTGTAAAACCATGGTTTGGAATGTTATTTTGGAGTAAATTTTTATTCTATTATTATGGTGAAATGAATGCCTTGATAAGCAGCAATAAAGGAAACTATAGTGGAAGAAGGAACTGTGACTGCTGAGATTGCAAACCCATCAGTTGGATCAGCACTACTTTATATGAACAAAAGTGTATAATGTTTTGCTGTTCACTGAGGTGAATGCAAGGCAAGTACTGCTTAAGCACACCTGCTAGATGGAGTCCTCTCTCTCCTTGGACCCTTGTTTTTCTGGATGCCCTAATCCACACATCTCATTCTCCTTACACTGCCAGTGGTAATGTCATTGGGGCACCCATCTAGGAACAACAATGTTCCCTTCAAACCAAGTTCAGATGCTCTCAATTCCATCTTCAAAGCTGGTCAATGTGGAGTACCAACAATGAAGCAAGATGTCAAGACCTGTAACTTATTCTAACCAGTACTCCCTAAACTAGTCACTGATAAATGTGCATATTATTGATTGCCCTTATAAAAACGGAGATGAAATAACATAAGGATTTTTGTGCAAATAGGACCAACATGGGCAAAAGTGACAATTCATTGTTGAATATTGTATTACCTTGTCTGCAAACTTCTGGAATATTTTTATAGTTGTGCCAGAAATGTTGATTACAAAACCTTCAGCATGACATTTCTTATATGGTCAGTATCCACAAATATTCTGCTAGACTCCAGCTTTAACTTCAGCAGGGGCTGCCAGAAATGAAAACAAACTCAGCTGGATTCCAGATACACTGAGACCCAGCTGTCAGGTATGACTTCCTGAATGCTATTGTGGGCACTCAGCTTTCTGTGCTGAAAATCCTAAGAGTTGATAATTCCCATATCACATCTGCATGATAATCATCACATTGCCAATTATGGCATGAGATGTGTTTTTGTTTTAGTCAAAAAATAACTGAATATTTTTTTTGGTAGAGAAAATTTTAATAGTTTCCAGTTACAAAGACCAGATTAATCTGATCTGCACAGTCTAATTTATGCTTTTGACTGGCAGTGATATTTTCTAGCCATTATGATGTTTTTCTTTGATGTATAAATTCTTTAATAACCGATTAAATGCTAGGATGAATATAGCAAGTAAGATAAGCTTTAGAGAGTCTCTATTATAAAACTCCTGGAGGATGTAAGTTAAAAAAAACGTGGAACAGACTTATTAATAAAAGTTGTTCTAGATTCCATATATGTTGTATAGAAATATATGGTATTCCTTGCTACCGTTTCATGCATGGAGAAACAGTATCTTCTAATCAATCATGTTATTTGCAAATAAGCTTCTAGAAGAAAGATTAAATATATTAATTAAAAAATTGAGAAACTGTGTCAGGCAGTCAGAAGAGAGGAACCCAGAGTTAATGCTTCAGGTCAATGACCTTCATGCTTAGGGGCTTAGGGAAAACCGAGCCCAGGAGATACACTGGTAGGAATATGGGGGAGCATATGTAATATGGCAGTTGGGCAGAAGATTAAGACACATTTTGATGTGTCCTTTGATGATTTCATTGGAGGCAGAGAGGAAAACACTTGGCCTATTTAAAAGGAAGTCATCTAAGTGGGATGGCAACGGAAGTTGGAGTATCAAATATTGAGTGATTGAGATAAGGATTTGAGAGGCTGATTGATGGTACATGTGGAAAAGTAACTGAAAGGGGGTGAAATGAAGCATTACACAACAACCAGGAAGATTAGATGTAAAGACAAATAAAGAGGAAAATGAAGTGGAAATAAAAAATGATGCAGTCAGCACATACAAATGGATACAAAGGGGAACAAAGGAGATGAAGGAGTTCAATTGGAGTGATCTAGTTTATAAATGCAGACCTGGCCTAATAAATCAGATACCAGCAACAAAATAGCTCAGGCATATATTTGTCATTCATTGCATCATTACCTTGCATGTATTCAAGCAAAGTAGAATCTGGCATCCTGTATCCCAGAGTATTATGCAGCACAGATTAAAATGATAATCAGAGAATCATGAAATTAATTTTTCCCAAATAGTTAGTTACTGCTTGTCACTGATGTTTAGGGTAGCAATGAAAGTTCTCCATCACTGTCTATCCTTGGCCATCTTCTCTATTGTGCCCCAGGTGTGGTTCAGGGTCCTCATTTCTGCCTCTACCAAATGGTATCAGGTTGTCTTTGGCCTTCCACATTGCTTCCGTTCTTCATATCCAATGAAGTGCTGTCTTGATGATGGAGTTGGCCTCTTTTCTCATCTTCAGCATTTCCTTGTGATGACTGGGGCCATGTCTCTTGATGACACTGAAGGAGAAGAGCATGGTTGGACATCTTTCTTGGCCAGAAAGTATGGAGGATCTTCTGGAGGCTCATGGTGCGGAATGACAACAGCTTGGCAAGGTTGTTCACTGTCATGTGCCAGCATTCTGACCCATACAAGAGTGTGGACAGAACACATCTCTGGTACAGCTTCACCTTGGTGTGGACACTATACTTGTTTGATCCCCATATGTTGCTCATTGATCTGAAGATGTTTCTAGCTTTGTTGAATCTGCACTGGATGCTGTCCTTGGTCCCACCAGCCTGCCGAATGATGCTGTCCAGGTAGGTGAATCTCCGGTGCTGGGTCAGGTGATGCCACATGCCTCGATGGGAGGAGGAGACTCTACATTGAGGGTCATGCTCTCAGCCTTTCTCTGGCTGACTCTGTCTAACCTGTCTGCCAAAAGCACACAGATGCTGAGTTTTTTCTTGCATGTGCTGGTATGTATGTGGTAGTAATGCAAGGTCATCAACAAAGTCAAGGTCTTCTAAAGTAGAGCATAGAGTCCACCTAATGCCTCTCTACTTATCTTTCATTGTTGGGCTCATAACTCCGTCAATCACCAGGTTAAATAATATCACTGACATCACACAGCCTTGCCTGACTCTTGTTTTGACTTCAAAGCTCAAAACTGCAGTCCCCAACTGTGCAGATTAAATTAGCATAGAAACTCTGGATAAACTGGACAATTTTGGAAGGGACCCATATGATTTGAGAATATGCCAGAGGTTGTTCCTCTGAATGCTATCAAAAGCCTTTTCAAAGTCACAAAATTCACATACAGTTGCTTCTGCCACTCTACGCACTGTTCTGTGATGTTACAAAGCATAAAGATCTGGTTGACACAGCGTCTGTTTCTCCTGAAGTCAGCTTGCTCTTTCCTCAAGCACACAGCAACAGCATCTGTAATCCATTGGACAATGACTGTGACAAGGATCTTGTTGGGCACTGACACAAGTGTGATGCCAGGCCATTTGTGCAATCACTAAGTGCTCCTTTCTTGGAGATCCTAACAATAGCTCCCTTTTTCCAGTTCTTGGGTACTCGTCCCCTTTCTCAGGTTGTAGGAAGCAGTGGGTGCAGGATGTCTGCTGCAACTTTTGGTTCAGCTTTGAACAGTTCGATGTTCAAATTATGATGTCCTGGAGCTTTGCTTTTCTTTAATGATCTAATCACAGCAGCAATCTCTTCTTTCTTGAGTGAATCTGTGTTGATGTTGAGGTCCTCTGCTGCCCCTTGTATGTCAAGTTCTTCATTTGGTGGTGCTGTATTCAGTAGTTCTCCGAAATACTCTGTCCATTGTGCTTCTTGTTCTTTCTCAAAAGTGGACCGTTCTTATCCCTTATGGGACATTGGATCTGGCCTGGAACTTTCCACATACTAATTTTGAAATCTTGTATATATTTCCCTGATCACATTAATTGGCTGCTGCTTCAGCCTCCTCTACAAGGTCTTCCATGTAGACTCTCTCATCCTTTCTTTGAAGCCTCCTCACTTTCTTGTTAGCTTCAGTAATGCTAGTTGAAGTTTCACTTTAATTCGTATTGATTTTGCATCTAACATTTTCTTCTTAATTTTCCATCTTTCTTCTGACTCTGTCCATGTTTCTTGCAGTATCAATTCTTTGCTCTTTCCGGTTCTGTAACCTAGACAAGCCTCACTGCTCTCCTTGAAGACTGAGGCAATTCATTTCCACATTGTGTTGACCTTGTCTACTTAAAATCCTCATCAAGTTTCAATTGGTTTCAACAGGTATATTTAATGTCAGAGAAATGTATACAATGTACATCCTGAAATTCTTTTTCTTTGCAAACATCCACAAAAACAGAGGAGTGCCCCAAAGAATGAATGACAGTTAAATGTTAGAACCCCAAAGTGCCCCCCAGCTCCCCCTCCCACACATAAGCAGCAGCAAAGCGGTAACGCCCCTTCACCCACCAGCAAAAAAGCATCTGCCCCCTTCGCCAAGCACTCAAGCGTGCAGCAAAGCTTCAATAAAGACACAGACTTGCAGTACCCCAAAGACTTCTAGTTCACCTGGAAATTTGACATACCACAGCCTCTCTGTCTCCCTAACAAGTGAAAAAGAGGTGTCCCTGTTTCACAGTGAGAGGGGTGACAAAACAAAACAAATTGCTGATTTATGGTGTTAAGAGTCTGTTGCATTGCTTTTTCCGAGCTCTGTGCCCAAAGAACTCGGGTCCCTGGGCACACAGCCAGCAGGCTGCTCGCTGCTTTCAACCTTCCGTGTACTCCCACGACACACCAGATGGCCGCACCCACCTTGAATCCGCCTGCCTCCAGAGCCATGAAAACCCGGAACCCTGAAGGTGCGCTAGTCTTCCAGGCCGCGTCCCTGGCATATCAAAAAGCCGCTGATCGTGAGGCACTGAGAGCGTGTCCCATTCCTACAAAGAACCGAAGTCAGTACGTAACTCCAGGTCAGGGTCTTCAAAAGAACCCTGAAAAGGGGAAAAAAGGAGATATTAAAGATAGAAATAGAGCTGTTTCTGAAGATGCAAGCAAAGGAGTCGCCATTAGGAATCATCATCCGAAGTTCTGCCATCTCTCTTTATTCTTTTCCTGGAATTTGTTCTTAAGCTGAATGATGAAGGCAGATTTCACATTGGTGTCCTTGAACTTTTCAACATCAGAAAGTTTTTGTCATGTGTTCTGGTCCTAGTGCTTCTCAGTTTGAGTTTCATCACTGCTATGACAAGGTGGTGATCACTTCCTGTATCTGCTCCTCCCTTCGTCTTTACGTTTTGCAAGGACCCCCCGCATGTACCATTGATCATCAAAAGGTCAGCCTGGTTCTTGTCACATCCATTGGGTGAGCACCATGTCAGTTTATGGATTTCACAGTGTGGGAAGATGGTCGCTCCTATCAACAGATCGTTCACGGCACAGAATTCCACCAGACTTCCTTCATTGTTATTCACCATTCCACATCCATGCATGCCCATAACTCTAGTGAAGTGTGAGATGTTACTTTTCACTTCATCGTTTAGATCTCCCATCAAGATGATTATGTCAAGGCGAGGTGTTAACCCTAACTCTGTTTGCAGCCGTTCATAGAGGATGTCCTTTTCTTCAATGTCATTATCATTAGTTAGGGCATAGCACTGGATCACAGTCATGTTCACTTGCTTCCCTTTCAACCTGACTCTCATCAGCCGACTGTTGATTGGTTTCCGTTCCAGCGAGCACTTCTCAATGCCTTTCGTCAAAACGACAGCTACACCTTCATGATGCTGACCACCTTCCCTTCCTGAGTATACAGCTGTTTCCCCAGTTGCTGTCTTTAGTCTGCCAGACCCTGTCCATCTGCTTTCACTGACACCCAGCACATGTAGGTTCTGCAGTTTCTGCAGTTATCCGGTCTTGGTTTTGATCTTAGTGGTGTTCACAGTTTCCGTCATCACGCCACTAATGTCCTCACAGTTTCATAACTGTCAGTCAAGCAAATCCCAGGTGGAGACTCGGGAATACCGTTGCACAAAGATATAGGATTCTTCATTGTTGTTTCTCTAACAGCCAGGGTTGTTAGCCCTGAGCTGAACCCCAGGTCTGGAGGACCTATCGGCCACTCTTAGTCTGGCCTCTACCCTTTGAGCTGTTTGGCATGGGTGACCCTGCCAAGAGTCAAAGCACAGGTCCTGATTCCAGCCAACAGAGCACTTTGGATCATTGAGGCATGTAAGCCTCCAAACCCTATCACATGGTTGTGGTCCTCTTGGAGGTTTTCCCCAAATGTTAGTTGTTTAATTGAATCATGTTTTATTGGATGACTAGAACATGGTAAAGCATTGACAAACCTTTATTTGGAATATGCATCATCATATCAGTGCAAAATGTGCCAATAAATTTGAGAAACAGGTGGAAATTTTAACCAATGATTCATCCACCCACAAATACTCTGTAAAGCCTAAGCACACAAGTTCTTCTGCAGCTCCTGCAGTAATCAGGCTGCCGATAATTTACTGGAATAAAAACAGAAAATGTTCCAAAACAAAAAAAAAATCAGTCGGTCACCTGTGGAAGGAAAGACAGTTAATGTTTCAGGTGTTAGACTCTTTATCAGAACTGAGAAAGAGGGAAAGGAATTGGCTCACATATCTGAGAGGGTGACGGAGGGCAATAGGCAGATTCTTTTTCTTGTCGGGTAAAATAATCTGGCCAGTTCAGGCAAGGTTAAGTTTGTCTTAATGATGTGTTGATAATGTCAGATATTATTTGTAATGTATAATCTGTCTATAGAGGAAAAAAGTGGAAAAGAATAAAAAGAGATGGTAGGCAAAAATAGCCAGTTCTTATATAAGCAGAAAGAGAGCATTATCTGAAGTTGGAAAATTTGATGCTGAGGCCTTTAGGCTACCATGTAATGAGTTTCTGTTCCTTCAGCTTCTGCTGGGTATCATTGTAGCAATGTAGAAAAGTGAAATAAAATGGTGTTAGGACACACTTATTTTATTAGACCAAACAGTTTCAAATGGTGCAGCGGATAAATCAATAGTAATTGTTTAAGGAGCACTGAAGATACAAATACAAAAGGGATAGTTAAGGTTAAATTTAACAATGAAGCATTGATTGACAAACTTTGTGCTAACCACAGAGTGATGCATACTTAGATAACATGTTGTACTCTTGCTGAGTTTTTAATGCAGAGACTCAGAATACAAAGAGTCACAGAGTCAGAGAAAAGTACAGCACAGAAACAGACCCTTTGGCCCACCTAGTTCATGCTGAACCATTTAAACTTCCTAGCCCACTTCAGCTTCATCCAGTCAACTCACATAGACAGAGTTAAAGTGAAACAGAAACACAGTTATGATTCTTGATGCGCAATAAACCAAACAAGGTAATAGCACCATCTAACAAATGTGACACTTGAACATGGAATGTTGGAGGAATCATTGAAGTATCCAGTATGAAGAGATACCTAGAATTAGAAGTGTGGTTGGAGTAAGGTGTACATGCTTCAGCAACTTTCTGTGTCTCTCCAGGATGCTTAATTCTATCTGCACTACCCACTGTTAGAACAAGTGTAGAACTTTAAAACCACAATCTACTTTCCTTATATTTCCAGATGCTCTCTTACGCATCAGTCCAGTAAGAAGAGAGAAAAGGTAAATTATGCAGAAATTATTAATTAAAGACATTTATAAAATTGGTAGAAATATCAGTTTATGATTATGTATCATGGGATGTTTAAACAGCTAAGGTGTTGGCATGGTTAAGTTGAAATGTTGTATATTTTAATGGCCAAACAAATCCAAAGCATTGCAATATTTCATTCATAGACATATTATTCTTAAACTGAAAGGAAATGGACTTTGCTTAATTGACTGGTGAAATAATAAATAACTACCTGAAATTGGAATTACAACCGTTTGCCAAAGCAGTGAACATATGACTTTATTTAAACGTAACAACTGAACAGGGACAATTATTGTTTCAGAAAAAAAATGCTAATTCCCAGCACTTCAACTTGATCAGCAGAAATTCATTAACTAAAGACCATATTTATTGTTTGAAGTGAATAAACAATCAGAATATTTCTACTGGAATGAGTAATTGGCTCATTGAACTAGAATTGAATTTTATTTCCAGATCTGTGAAAATTCATAGATTTTTTTGCATCTTTTGATCTGTAGGAGTTATTTTACTCAAAATGAAGTTTATTTTATGATATTTTGGATGGCAGTTTCTTTGGCAGTAGTTAAATCATCTTCGTGCTTCCTCTATAGTCCCCTAGACATTTATTTACTAATTCAGAAGGTCTCAGCCAGCAAGATACATAAAATCCATCATCTAAGTTGATATAAGTTCACTGCAGTTAAGCTTAGTCCTGAAGCAATGATGTACAAGATCCAGGCCAATAGAGTTTTGTTATTTCATGGCAAGGATACGTTCTGTTGCCAAAATACTTAAAAATTTAATTGGAATATTCCAACAAAGAAAGGTGATTTGCAGTAAGAATAGATTGATACAACCAGCTTGGCAATCAAAATGATAGAAAAATATAAGGGAGGGTTTGAGCTGAACATCCTAAATTGAATAACATAGAAACATAGAAAACCTACAGCACAATACAGGCCCTTCGGCCCACAAAGCTCTGCCGAACATTCCTTACCTTAGAAATTACCTAGGGTTACCCACAGACCTCTATTTTTCTAAGCTCCTATCCAGGAGTCTCTTAAAAGGCCCTATCATATCTGCCTCCACCACCGTCGCCAGCATTCCATGCACTCACCACTCTCTGTGTAAAAAAACTTACCCCTGACATCTCCTCTGTGCCGACTTCCAAGCACCTTAAAACTGTACCCTCTCATGCTAGCCATTTCAGCCCTGGGAAAAAGCCTTTGACTATCCTTACGATCAAGGCCTCTCATCATCTCATACACCTCTATCAGGTCACTTCTCATCTTCCGTCGCTTCAAGGAGAAAAGGCCGAGTTCACTCAACCTATTCTCATAAGGTATGCTCTCCAATCCTGGCAACATCCTTGTGAATCTCCTCTGCACCCTTTCTATAGTTTCCACATCCTTCCTGTAGTGAGGCGACCAGAACTGAGCACAGTACTCCAAGTGGGGTCTGACCAGAGTCCTATATATCTGCAGCATTACCTCTTGGCTCTTAAACTCAATCCCACGATTGATGAAAGCCAATGTACCGTATGCTTTCTTAACCACATAGTCAACCTGCACAGCAGCTTTGAGTGTCCTATGGGCTCGGACCCAAAGATCCCTCTGATCCTCCACACTGCCAAGAGTCTTACCATTAATACTATATTCTGACATCATATCTGATCTATCAAAATGAACTGCCTCACACTTATCTGGGTTGAACTCCACCTGCCACTTCTCAGCCCAGTTCTGCATCCTATTGATGTCCTGCTGTAACCTCTGACAGCCCTTCACACTACCCACAACACCTACAACCTTTGTGTCATCAGCAAATTTACTAACTCATCCCTCCACTTCCTCAACCAATTTATTTATAAAAATCACGAAGAGTAGGGGTCCCAGAACAGAACTCTAAGGCACTCCACTGGTCACCAACCTCCATGCAGAATATGACCCATCTACAACCAGTCTTTGCCTTCTGTGGGCAAGCCAGTTCTGGATCCACAAAGCAAAGTCCCCTTGGATCCCTTGCCTCCTGCTTTCTCAATAAGCCTTGCATGGGGTACCTTGTCAAATGCCTTGCTGAAATCCATAAATCAATGTGTTTAGACACAATCTCAAAAAATTCAATCAGGCTCCTAAGGCACGACCTGCCTAGCTACAGATTAGAGAGAAAGAGAGAATGTATACGTTATATCTGTACAGCTACATATCAAATAAATAAAGGCATGCATTTCGAGAAGTTAACGTTTATATTCACTTTGCAGAGAGAACTACAAATCAATGCACATGCGTAAATTATCAGTCAATAATTAGGGCTAAGAGGATTCATTGCGCTAAAAGAAATAGAAACATAGAAACATAGAAAATAGGTGCAGGAGTAGGCCATTCGGCCCTTCGAGCCTGCACCGCCATTCAGTATGATCATGGCTGATCATCCAACTCAGAACCCTGTACCTGCTTTCTTTCCATACCCCCTGATCCCTTTAGCCACAAGGGCCATATCTAACTTCCTCTTAAATATAGCCAATGAACCGGTATCAACTGTTTCCTGTGGCAGAGAATTCCACAGATTCACTACTCTTTGTGTGAAGAAGTTTTTCCTCATCTCGGTCCTAAAAGGCTTCCCCTTTATCCTTAAACTGTGACCCCTCATTCTGGACTTCCCCAACATCGGAAACAATCTTCCTGCATCTAGCCTGTCCAATCCCTTTAGAATTTTAGAATAGATCCATACATTACACTTCCTCCCCCTTTAAATTAATGTAACATAAAACTGTATATGTAACAATACATAACAATTTCCCTTTAACAGACCATATTCAAATAAACATGCTTTCACAATAACAATCCATAACTAATCTCAGAATACTAAAGATTCAGCCTTTTGTGTGGCACTCTGTTTCTTTCAGGATAGCGCCTTTGGACCTGTGGAGTGGCATCAGGTTTGGCCAGTGCCTTGTCATAGACAACATTCTCTGTTGCAGGTGTCAAGTGGCTGTTAGTAACATGATCATCACTGAGAGGTAAGTCTGGTGGATGGAATGTAGTTTTGTTAGATGCAGATGCCCCGGGTGTATTCTTTGGCTGAGCATCCAGTATCTGGTCCACCTGACTTCTCCATGTATGATCTTCAACATCCACAAGGGCTAACTGTCCAATCTCGAACCTCCATTGACCTGGTTTCAGGAGGTCTGTGTGACATATCAGATTCCTGTTCATAAACAGCATTGCAAGTGTTTGATTTGTTGTCACGTGAACAGAGTACTGATACACAAAAAGGAAGTTGTCCACCTTGTGCTGGAGAGAAATGTCCTCCTTGTCCATAGCTTTAATGGAATTCTTGAAGGTTTGGATAAACCTTTCAGGTAGCCCATTAGTTGCTGGGTGGTGAGGAGCTGACTTGAAATATTTGATGCTGTTTTTCTTTATGAATAGTCTGAATTCTTCTGACGTGTATTGTGGTCCGTTGTCACTCACAATTTGTTCTGGTAAGCCGTTTCTGGTGAACATAGTCCTCAGAGCAGGGAGAGTCTTTGCTGAGCTGATTGACTTCATTGGTATGATCTCTGGCCACTTTGAATGATCATCCACAGCAATCAGAAACATGGAGTCCATGAATGGCCCAGCAAAGTCAATATGTTCTCTTTGCCTTGGTGAGGATGGTCACTCCCACAGGTGTAACGGTGCATGTGGGGGTGCATTTTGAACTTTGTGGCATCCTGGACAGTATTTGGTCAAGTCTTCAATCTGTCCTTCTATTTCAGTCTCCTCATCTTGACTGTACCCAGGTGTCCTTTCATGCAGATTCTCAAACACTTTGATGCACATTTTAAAGGGAACCACAACACGAGATCTGCACATCAGGGTTCTTCGACATTTAGACAGTTGGCCACATCTCACTGAGGACTCTATAAACATAGGATTACCATAAGCTAGCCACTGTGATGTCATAGACATTTGACAATATTGGGTCATTACTTGTTTCTCTTTGTGTTTCAGAATTTGTTACAGGCAGGTGGTCCACTAATACTGTGTGGAACACCTCTGCTGGGTCACAGTATGAAGACTTTCCTTCTCCAGTTGTCAACAGCAGGTGATGTAACAGGTTGTCAGTGTTGCTGAGTTGTTTGGTACCCTTGAACTCTGTGACTTTAGTGTGGACTCCTAGGAAAAGTGCCCAAGGTTGCAACCAGATAGCAGACATCACTGGGATTCCTTTCCTGGGATTGAAAATGGACACAAGGGGCTGGTGGTCTGTTACTAGCATAAGCTTTTGTCCATAAAGGTAGTGGTGTAACTTTTTTATTCCCCACACTAGACTAAGGACCTCACAGTCAGTCTGTGCATAGTTGGGTTTTGCATTCTTCAGTGATCTTGAAGCAAATGCAATTGGATGCTCAGATTCTTTTTTCAAAGTGTATGAGAAAACGGCACCAATGCCCTAAGGGAAGGCATTGCATGCTAGTTTGATGGGCAGAGATGGGTCATAATGGGTGAGCAGTTCATCGGATGGTATTAGTCTCTTAGTTTCTTTGAATGCTCTTTCACATCTTTCCCACCATTCCCACTTTGCTCCTATCTGTTACAGTGCATTCAATGGGTGCAGCACTGTGGAAGTGTTTGGGAAAAACCAGTGGTAGTAATTTACAAAGCCCAAGTATAACCTGAGTTGTGACACATTTTCTTACAGCACTGCTTCAATCTTCTCTTCCTACTTATGTCAGCCATGCTTGTCAATAACATGTCCACAATATAAGATTTCATTCTTGAAAATATCATATTCTCTCTCTTTGGACACAGACCATACTCACTCAGCCCGATAAACACTTTACCAAGGTTCTGGATGTGTTCTTCATCATTCTTACCAGTCACAATAATGTCATCAATGTAACATTGCGTTCCTGGGATATCTTGGAGCACTTGGTCCATTAGTCTTTGCCAATTTACTGGAGAAGATGCGACGCCAAGGACGAGACATTTACACTGGAACAGTTTCTTGTGAGTGTTGATCAACTCCTCATTTTCCACTTGCAAATAGGCCTGAGATAAGTCAATCTTTGAAAAACTCTCCCCGCCTGCCAAAGAAGATATTTTTGCATCTATTGGTGGCAGGGGATACTGCACAGTACGCAGCACAGGATTGATGCTCACTTTGACATCCCAACATAAGTGAACAGCTCCAGCCTTCCCTTTCTTGATCACCAGGACAATGGGCATGGCCCAATCACTCCTCTCAATCTTGAAGAGAATGCCAGATAGCTCCAGAGTCTGAAGTTCAGCATCCTCTTTAGGACATAGTGCACAAAGAACTGGACGTACTTTATGGAATCTTGGTGTTGCTGTTTACATACATTTTTAATTTCTTCCTCTCCCAGTGTAGAGAGCCCTCCTGCTTCAAAACATTCACCATTGTCCCTATACCTAAAGAGGCCAAAGTAACATGTATGAACGATTGGTGTCCTGTCGCACTCACCTCAATAATAAGCAAATGCTTTGTGAGGTTGGTCAAGGACTACGTCTGCAGCATGCTGCCACCCACACTAGACCCCCTACAATTCTCATAACAACACAACTGATTGGCAGATGATGCAATAGCCACAGCTCTACACATCATCTTTACACATCTGGAGAAGAGGGATGCTTATGTGAGAATGCTGTTCTTGGACTACAGTTCAGCGCTCAACGCCATAATTCCCTCCAGGCTTGACAAGAAGCTCAGAGACCTTGGCCTTCACCCAGCCTTTTGTAGTTGGATCCTGGACTTCCTGTCAGATCACCAGCAGGTGGTAAGAGTGGGCTCCCTCACCTCTGCCCCTCTGACCCTCAACATAGGTGCCCCTCAGGGCTGTGTACTAAGCCCCCTCTTTTCCCCTCTGTACACCCATAGCTCCAAAGCTCCAATCTGCTAATTAAATTTGCTGACAACACTACACTGATTGACCTAATCTCAAATAATAGTGAGGCAGCCAACAGAGAAGAAGCCATCACCCTGACACAGTGGTGTCGAAAACAACCTCTCCTTCAACAAAGGAGCTGGTTGTGGACTACAGGAGGAATGGAGACAGGCTAACCCCTATTGACATCAATGGATCTGGGGTAGAGCTTTAAGTTACTTAGCATAAACATCATCGAGGATCTCACATGGTCTCTACATACTGCCTGTGTGATGAAAAAGGCACAACAGTATCTCTTTCACCTCAGATGGTTGAAGAAGTTTGGTATGACCCCCAAATTCAAAGAACTTTCTATAGGGGCACAATTGAGAGCATCCTGACTGGCTGCATCACTGCCTGGTATGGGAACTGTACTTCCTCAATCGCAGGACTCTGCAGAGAGTGGGGCAGGTAGATGTGAGATTTCCACTACTCAGGACATTTACAAAGACGGGTGTGTAAAAAGGACCCAAAGGATCATTGGAGACCTGATTTACCCCAACCACATATTCTTTCAGCTACTACCATCTGGGAAATGGTTCTGCAGGATAAAAGCCAGGACCAACAGGCTCCAGGACAGCTTCTTCCACCAGACCATCAGACTGCTTAATGCATGCTGATAGTCTATAGTATATTGACTATCCTGTTGTACATAATATTTATTCTAAATTACTATAATTGCACAATGCACATTTAGATGGAGACTTTACTCCTCATGTATATGATGTATGTAACTAATAAAGTCAAGTCAATTCAATTCAGTTCAACCAGTTCAATTTTGGCTTTCATGCTGTTAAATTTACCAGTACCCTTCTCAAACACCCTCTCGATAGCATTAAGCAGCTGTGACATTCTCTGGTTAGTGCTACCATCTGAGCTGCAGTCGTTCGTTGATGTCACACTGAGAGCTTTGTATGTGTGCCAGACTAGTTGGATTTTTCTCAACCATTCATGTCCGAAAAGTGCTGGCCCCCGCTTTTCAACACATTAAGCTCTAACTGCTGTGTTTTGCCTCTGTATGTCACATTTACTTTCAGTTTGCTTTTGGGAGACACTTTTTCACCTGTGTAGGTGTTTAGAGAGCCAGCTGGTGGCGCAGTGACATCAGCGCTGGACTCTGGAGCGAAGGTTCCCAAGTTCGAATCCAGTCGGGCCGCTCCCAGACACACTTTCTATCCATGCTGGGTTGTGTCAAGCTCGCTACTCAGCCTTGTGAAAAAAAAACACTGTGAAGGATGGGGACGACGACTCACAGAATCATTCATCCAAGATAACCACAAAATAAAAGTGGTCATCGAGACTCTGGCAGAGTATCACACACACACACACACACACACACACACACACACACACAATGAGAGGTCATTTCTCATTGTAGCTTAGAAAACAGTTTGTTGTAGTTAGCCTTTGAACTTATAGACAAAGCTGACCCTGTATCCAGCTCCATTTCCAGTTTTACACCCGACACATCTGTTGTGATCCATATGATTTTTCGATCTGCTTCAGTAATGCTATACATTTCAAGGTATGACAGCGCTCCTTTGTCAGACTCTGTGTTGTCTGAGTCAGTTTCACATTCAGTCATTTCATGCATTCATTTAGTTTTGTGTTGCAACTCTTCACCCTGTGTGGTTTTTCTCTTTGGTTGTATCCTTTGTCTGATTTGCACACTCTCTCTATGTGGACTAGTTTGTGATACATTCTGCATACTTTTTCTTTGGACCATCAGTTATTTGTATCATGGGAAAATTTATCACATTGATAACATTTTTGGGCTGTTTCAACATTCAAGGACATTTTGTTCATTTCACATTCTAAACTCTTTTTCTGTAGTTCTGCCACATCCTTTGCTGCAGTCTCTAACAATATTGCAATGGTCAAGGTTAGGTCTCTTTCTGCCAGTAGCCTCTTTTGAGTGCTTCGACTATGCATGCCACATATAAGCCTGTCCCTTAATGAATCAGAAAGTCCATCTCTAATGTCACAGTATTGGGGAAGTTTGCACAGTTCTATGATATATTCATCAATGCTTTCATCCTTTGACCGATTCCTTTTGTGAAACCTAAATCTCACAACTATTTCTAATGGCTTTGGGCTCATTTGATTTTACAAAATTTCATTAAATGTCTTGATGCTGGCTTTTCAGGAGTTAGTAAGTTGCATAAGAGATTGTAGATTCTAGCACCAATTAAGCTAACTACGTCCACACTAGACCAGATAACTTTGAAAACGCCCGTTTTGCGTAAAAACGATAGGTGTCCACACTAGGCATTTTTAAAAGCATCTCTGTCCACATTGAAATGGATATTTCGGCGAATCTCCTCCTACTGCGCATGACACATCTACCGAAAACAAGCGACATGTTTGGTATCGAATCTCGCTGTGAAAGACGGTACGTGTTTGTTCAGTTACAGATTAGAAAAACTTAAACGACGGACAGCTGTTGGCTCTCATGCAGGAGGACTTAAAAGTAAAAAAAAAACAAATACTGGAGCGTACGGAGGCAACCGACAGGGAGTTCACGGACAGATTGACCCGGCTGACGACGAACATTGAAAAACTGACAAACTCTGTTGCATTAATAAAGCACCTTGTTAAATGTATAAAACATATCTGCATCAGTATTATCTGGTATTTTCATACAATGTTACATTAGTCTGTTACACATCTATTGTCAGAGAAGCACTTGCATGAATAGGTAAACCACCTTCAAAGAAGCAAGGACAGAAAACAGGGCAAAGTGTGTTTACTTATTTATTCAGTAAGTTATGGGTCAAAGTATTTAGTGAGTACATTTCTAACTCTTCTGGCTTCAGTCTCATTGCTGTCTGTTCTGAAATTGTTAGGCTGCGTTCAAGAAAACAATGAAATAGCGCACTGCCGTCAGACAGCATTTTCAGATTTCTCTGGTTACCCCATCCACACTGATCTGCCCAAGTGGTGTTTTCAAAATTAGACACCCTGGAGAACATTTCTGAAAAGCTCCAGTTTCGGGGGACAAAAACGCCGTTTTAGTGTGGACAGAGGGTAAAAACGAAGAGAAAAAGCTTCGTTTATGGATTTATCCGGTGTAGTGTGGACATAGCCTAAGAAGTGAGGAGACTTTCTTTGCCTCATCCACATCATTAGCATTATAATACAGTTCAATCCTCTTGATATATGATTCCCAGTACTCATTAACATTATTAAAGTTATGAACTTTCCCAACTAAGGCCATCATCATGTTATTTTTTACTTTAGCTTCGCTATTTATGTGTGTCTCTCTGTGTACTGTGCACTGTAACTCATGCCCTTTTCTAGCATCTGTGATGGCCTTCTCCATACTGGTTCACTCTTCCCTCTTGCTGTCTCTTGCCCTTCCTCTGAATTCTGCCATTTTCTAACTGTCGATGCAGTTGGTGAGGTTCATTGACATTCAGATTTGTTGTGTCTGTACAACTACATAGCCAATAAATAAAGGCATGCACTCGGAGGAGAAGTTAATGTGTATATTCACTTTGCAGAGCGAGCAACAAATCAATGTGCATACGTAAGTTATCAGTCAATAATTAGTGTTAAGGGGACTCACTGCGCTACAAGAAATAAATCCATACATTACAGTATAAATAGTCCATATTTGCTTTTAAATATTTTTATGATCTCGGCAACACAGGCACTAATTGGTCTTCCCTAATTAATCCTAACGTGGTGGTGAGCTGCATTTTTGCATTGCTGTTGTATGAAAGACGAAAGCAGTTCAGCATTGTTGTTGGATAGAGTTCTGCAGAATTTGCTCTGCTAATAGTGAAGTAACAGAGTGTGAGTGAGGACGATGTTTGGTGTATTTATGGTTTATTGTCCTGAGGGGCGGGGAGAAGTAAATGTGGGAAATAAACTGTTAGAATATTTCAAAAATAGCTGTAAGAAACTGTTTTATCACTTAAAGTCTAATCTTTTATCACTTCAAGAAATCTGGAACTGTTTCAATAGTAATGTTTTTTCATAGATTAGTCACTGCTATGACATCAGAAAATATGGCAAAGCCTTCCTATCCACTTTTGTGCACAGGACCTTTGTCACAAACAGGAATGGGGAAAAGGAACACATAATTTACCAGTTTTAATGGTTCAGGATTAATTTTTGAGTAAAACAGTCACAAAGCTTAAATTAGCTTGAATTCAACTTGAAAGAGAGATAAGGTTTAAGGTCTCATCAGAAATGAGAAACTGAACTCAGACTCTATATATAATTCTTGATCTCTGCTCCCCAAAGACAGTGAAGCAGTTGTATGGGCATTTGAATTGGATCCATTACTCCTGGGTTATGCAAAGGAAGAATTTAAGATGGTTGTAATGGTGAAGTTATTATTGCTCAACGTTCTTATGGAGGAAAATCTGGCAGCTATGCTTGGAGTACATCAACATTTCTTAAGTGGGAGTATAAACAGCCAGAGTTCGTGGTCTATGTAGGTACCATTAACATAGGTCGGCAGAATGATGAGGTTCTACATAAAAAGTTGAGCAAGTTAGGTGCTAAGTTAATAAGGCTGTGATCTCAGGATTGCTACCTGCGTTATATGCCAGTGAGGCCAAAAATAGGAAGATTATACAGTTTAGCACTTGGCTAAGGAGCTGGTGTAGGAGGAAGGGCATAAGATTTTTGAATCATTGGGCTGTCTTCCAGGGAAAGTGGGACCTGTACAGAGGAGACAGTTTGTATCTGAACTGGAAGGGAATTAATATGCTAGTGGGAAGGAGTGCTGCTGCTGCTTGATGGGATTAAAACTGAAGTTGCAGGGGGATGGTAACCAGAGTGCCAGAACAGTTAGTGAAGAGATTGTGGAGAGAGATGTTGCTAACACTTCGGGCCAAGTCACGAACCTCCCAACCAATGGTCCAAGGGATATAGAGGAACAAATTTGCAGAGAGATTGCAGACTGTTGCAAGAAACAGTATGTTATTATAGTAGGTGATTTTAACTTTCCATATATTGACTGGGAATCCCATACTGTTGAAGGACTAGATGGGATAGAGTTTTGTCAAATGTGTTCAAGAAAGTTTCCTTAATCAGTACATGGAAGTTCCAATGAGTGATTATGCAATCCTTGATCTGCTATTAGGGAATGAGACAGGGCAGGTGACAGAAGTTTGTGTAGGGGAACACTTTGCATCCAGGGACCACAATGCCATTAGTTTCAAAGTAAATATCGAAAAAAAATCTTGGGTTGAGATTCTTTAGCGATAGGTGAGGTACCAGAGGATTGTTCAATGTTCCATTGTTCAAGAAAGGCTCTTAAAAATTAAACCAGGAAATTATAGGCCAATGAGCCTAACATCAGTACTGGGAAAGTTATTAGAAACTATTCTGAGGGACTGGATATATAAGTATTTGGAAAGAAATAGGCTGATCAAAGATAATCAACATGGTTTTGTGCTTGGTCGGTCATGTCTAACCAATCTTAGAGTTTTTCGAGGAAGGTACCAGAAAAGTTGATGAAGGCAAGCCAGCGGATGTTGCTTACATGGACTTTAGCAAGGCATTTGACAAGGTCTGCATGGTAAGTTGGTCAAGAAGTTTCAGTCGCTTGGCATTCAAAATGAGGTAGTATATAGTATTAGATATTGCTTTTGTGGGAGAAGCCAGAGAGTAGTAATCGATGGTTGCCTCTCTGATTGAAGACCTGCGACTAGTGAAGTGTCGCAGGGATCCTTGCTGGGTCTGTCGCTATTTGTCATCTATACAACAATCTGGATGATAATGTGGTTAACAGGTTCAGCAACTTTACTGATGACATCAAGATTGTGCGTGTAGTGGGCATCAAGGAGGGCTATCATGGCTTGCCGTGGCATCTAGTCCAACTGAAAAAATGGGCTGAAAAAGGGCAAATGGAATTTAATGCAGAAAAGTGTGAAGTGTTGCACTTTCTAGGTCCAACGAGGGTAGGTCTCACACAATGAATGATAGGACACTGAGGAGTGTGGCAGAACAAAAGGATCTGGGAATACAGGTCCATAATTCACTGAGAGTGGCATCATAGGTAGATAGGTCATCAAGAAAGCTTTTGGCACATTGGCCTTCATAAATCAAAGTATTAAGTACAAGAGATGGGACAGAAGGCTCGAATGCAAGAGATGGGATGTTATGTTGAAGTTGTATAAAACATCGGTGAGGTCTAATTTGGAGTATTGTGTGGATTTTGTTGCCGGATCTGGAGGATCTGAGTTATAAGGAAAGATTGAATAGGTTAGGACATTATTCCCTGCAACATAGAGGATTGTGAGGAGATTTGATGGAGATATACAAAATTATGAGGGGTATAGATAGGGTAGATGCAAGCAGGCTCTTTCCACTGAGGTTTGATGGGGCTACAACCAAAGGCCATGAGTTAAGGGTGAAGGGTGAAAAGTTTAAGGGGAATATGATAGGAAAGTTCTTCACTCAGAGGGTCACGAGGGTGTGGAACAAGCTGCCAGCACAAGTGGTGCACGCAAACTCGATTTGAACATTTAAGAGACGTTTGGATAAGTACATGGATAGTAGGGATATGGAGGACTATGTTCCTGGTGCAGGTCGATGGGAGTAGGGATTTTAAATGGCTCAGCATGGTCTGTGCTGTACTTTTGATTCTATGACATATAGTTTTAGTAAAAGATAAAATTGTGGAAGTTACCAGTAGCTCCGTAGCCCTTCAAATGATGCATTATTGCAACCATCTTTGGCACAATTGGTACACTCAGGAGTGTTCTAACTCCATCTACAAGTTTGCAGATAATATCACTATAGTGGGCTGTATCTCAAATAACAATGAGTCAGAGTACAGGAAGAGGACTGTGAGCTTACTTGACGCCAACAGATCTACTTCCTCAGGTGGCTAAAGAAATTTGGCCTGTACATGTCGACCCTTACCAATTTTTTTCAATGCACCATAGAAAGCATTCTACCTGGACGCATAACAGCTTGTTACGGCAACTGCTCTGCATGGGACCGGAAGAATCTGCAAGAGTTGTGGATACAGCTCAGCACAGCAGAGGGGACAGTTTCTCCTCTATGGACTCTGCCTATACTTCTCACTGCCTCAGCAATGCAGCCGGCATAATCAAAGAGCTGGGCATTCTCTCTTCTCCCCTCTCCCATTGGGCAGAAGGTACAAAAGCCTGAAAGCATCTACCACTAGGTTTAAGGACGGCCTCTATCAAGCTGTTATTAGACTCTTAAATGGACCTCTTGTACAATAACATGGACTCTGGAACTTTAGTCTATCTTGTTATGAACTTGCACTTTATTGGTTACCTGCACGGCACTTTCTGTGTAGGTTTTACAGTTCATTCTGCCTTTTTATTGTTTTGCCTTGTTCTTCTTCAAAGCACCATGTAATGACCTTGATCAATATGAACAGTATACAAGCTTTTCAATGGATCTCAGTACAGGTGACAATAATAAACCACTACCAATAATCTGCAGAAATCAGTGAATCAATCAGAGGGTAGTGGCATTCATGGGGCTGTGCCCCAGACCTTCAGGAGAATAAGGGAATTAAACAAAATAGAGGGATTGCATTAGAAATAAGTGACTAAGCCTCATCTACCCTGAACTGTGTTTAGATCATTTGATTGTAAATCTCCTGTCCATGAGGAAATAATGTTTTATAATCAATTGTTTCCCTGGAAATGTAGTTGCTTTCATTTAGTTTCAAACATATTGGTGAAATCTGTAAGTGGAAAAATAATACAAGCAAAGTGAGGTACATATTGTATGACTGGCATTTCTTTCTTGTACCAATTACCTTGCAGTTTGAAGAAGTAATTTTTAAAATGCCCAGTTTCCTGATGCCCCCACATTGTTGAAATATAGACAGGTTATTCCAGCCTGTTTATTTACTCGACTTTTGTGTCTGCTCACCTTGGATAAAGGTTATACTTGTACTTAAAGATTTACAATGAAGTCTAGGCTGTAACTATGCTCTGAGCCAACACTTCATATGGCTTAATTTTAGCTAGCTGGTTAAAATGTTATTGATGTATTTTGGTATATTCTAGTAGGACATGTAGAATAAGTGGCAGGGACTTGAGTAAATTTGCTGTTCAAAGGGATTTTGGAGTGCAAATCAGTAGTTTCATGAAAGCTGCAACAGAGATGGATATGTAGCAAATAAGGCACTTGGCATATTTGCCTTACTAGGCTGAGTCACTGAGCATGAGTGTTGGGACATCATGTTGCAGCTGCACAAACATTGGTTAGACCACACTTGAAGTTCTGAATGCTACACCACAGGAAAGATATTGGAGCAAAAGTAAACATACAGTAGTGAGTCACCAGGATGTTGTCTGGAATGGATGGCCATAGACGTAAGAAAAAATTGCATAGGTGGGGTTTATTTTCACTCAAAGTTTGAAGTGTGATGACCTTATATAAGTTTATAAAACTACAGAGGACACGGATAAGTTACATAGAATTTAAAAGAGTATTGAAGGGTTTACATCCAGACTATGTATCTGAGACAAGTTAACAGAGGTCGTGACAGATGTAATCGGAACTTTTAAAAGACATTTGTACAATATTTGTATGAGAAAGGAGGAAAGGATTAAGGGGCTAATGTAGGAAAGCAGCATTTGTGCAGAAAGGCATCATGTTTGACATGGCTGAGGTGGGCTGAAACACACTTTCTGCAGCACAATTCTAACAGTGCCAGTGGTCCTTGTTGGGTGAGTTGCTTCTCTTGATAATTGTATTAGGTGAAACATTTCCTTGAATACAAATCACTTTAAAATGCGCGCCCTCTGCATTTTGCATAGTTTGAGAGAAGGCTAGAAATTTACTTTTGATTAATTTTATTATTTGAACCACCCTGGCTCTCTTGTGTCCACTTTTTCACAGTAAGTCCGGCAAATGATCAAGTTTGAATGGTTTGGAGCAGACTTGGATGACTCTTTCTCTAATGGACCAGTCATATTTGTGGTACCAGACACAAGGCGATTGCCTTCCCCCATGATGGTGCACCCAAAATCAAAATGCTCACTCTACAACATAATTCCATTTAATTGAAAAGCCAATCAGACCCCACACAAGTCTTCATCTTGGAATAGACCAAAGCAAATTTAAAAACTTACCTAGGATTCACAAGTTGAATGTTACCATTTATTCATCAAACAAGGAATGTGTCTTCTTAACCTGTTATATGTCTAACTCAAAAGCTCTCAATAAAATATACTTCATATTGAACTTTTAAACTTCAGAAAATATTTTAGTAAATGAAGTTTTCAAGATTAAACCACTCTATTAAAATGGCTTTGATTGCATTTTAAGTGTATCTGCATCTATATTTAAAATAATTTTTTTTGCTATGAATCTGAGAACACATGACTATCTGATTTTTTTCATTTAGCTTCAAAGTTTTTGATTGTTTTGCCATAAAACTTCATTTTGACTCAATTAATATTTGTATACCTGCTATCTTACTTCTTTCAATCATCCCTGTTATATTTCTGTCTCTTGTCATTTCCAGTTCTGGATGTAAAGTGCTGTGTTAATACATAAAGAGCCTTGTTTTCATTTGAATAAAATTATTTCAAATGAAGTGCAAGAAGATTCACATTAGTCAAGTAACTCAACATTTAGTAAATCTAAAGCGTTTTTACATTCTTGCCAAGAAATGGGAAGAGAATTTTTGTAAAAGAAATTTCCCACCATTTTGGTCTCTCAGTTTTCAAATCTTTGAGATACTGGACCAGTCTTGGGATTAGCACACTTCTGAATAAGCGAGTAGATGGATATCATCAAGGAGAAGTGAGGTGCAAAGGAGTAGAACTGGAAGAGTAATATCAAAATGGAGAGAAACCAAATTGAAAACCGTATATTCATTGGGTCACTGGCTGGTTCCAAGAAAGGACTGGCTATTTCTAACAGACGAAAATGAATATCCAGACATTTTAATGGAATCCTTAACCTTTAGTGCATTGAAATTTCTTATTCATAAATTCAGTGTTCAAGTAAGTGAACAATTGCAGAACAAATTACAGTACATAAAAAATGAGTTGTGCAGGGTTAATAATGAATCAATTGTGTCTTTTTGCTTTATGAGTTTTGTTTTCACTGCTCATAACTTTTCCCGACATAAACAGCATGGTAATTCATCACTGCACAATGAAGAGGGTAGGATGGGATGAGCTTTCATACTCTTCCCCCACCAAGTGCTTGTCACCAAACATAAACATCACATAGACTGTAGTGTTTGTTAAGGATGCTCACAGCCTTCTGAGATTAACACTCATGCCCATGTCATAAGAATGGGCTTAATGTGTATCCATATTATTGCTTTAACACTTGATAAGTTCATCTCCTCTTAATCTTTTTTATTATTGGTATGTATAATGAAAAAAAATTGCCTTTCTGCTTCACTCTAGTTAAATAGAAATATAGAGCTGAATCTAAATGATTGGCTAGGTGAGCAGAATCAATTTAAATTTGTGTCCTATTCAATCAATATTAAAGCTCGCCTCTGCTGAATAGAGTAGCTACTAATTACAGCAGATATTCTCAGTTTTTCCATCCATCTGTGTTTCTAGTTTTATGTTGAATGTGAATAGCTTGATTGAGTTAAAGCAATCGTCATCCGATTATTCTAGTGGCAATCTTTTGACTCAGTTTCACATCTTTTGCATATAAATAAATGATTATTGCAGTAAGAGTCTTTATTTCGGTGGCTCAACCTCTCCAACATATGGAATTAATCTCATGTTTGCATAAATTAAGATGTTAATTTCAGAGCAGTAAATATAATTGATTGACTGACTACCATTGTAATTGTTCACAGGTAATAAAGGATATGTGAATTGTATCTATTTTTGCAGACAGTTGCAAACAAGCTTGCAGATGACCTTGAAGAAGGCTCCCCACAATAACTTTATCTCAAGAATTGCTACTCCAAAAGCTGCTATTTTTTGGTGTCAAGGCCAAAGGAATTCCTGGTATTCAACAGCTGGGATGTCATCAAGCTGCTTTTTCCCCAAAGAATTATCATTGTTGGGGAGCTGGGTGTTTTGCTACAAATTGAGTCACATCTGATCTATTGAATTTTGAAAGGCCATATGTCAGACTAACGTAATTGTGGAAACATGACAAAAGGAAAATGCTGGAAATACTCATTGTCTGTATTTTTTTATCCGCATACATGCTTAATATTTTTTTTGTCCCATAAGTGTTAATATCAAAAAAAGATCTTTTTTTAGAGATAATTTTTTTTTGCTGTTCTACACATGAAAAGTACACTTCGGCCCTCGTTTTTGGGGTTTTTCGAGGAAAATCCAGGTGTGCGTCTTTACGGGGGAGGGGGGGTTTTTCCAAAAACTTTTAATGATTTTTTCAAATTATCTCCCGCCTTAAACCGACTTTGGATGTGCCCTGATTTTATCGAAATCCACTTTATTACGCTTTTATCGAAGTTTAGGTTCTTTATGAAGTATTTCGGATCAATTCCCTTGCTTCAAATCATAATTCCGATCATTTTCTGCAAATATCTAGCAGAAACTATTTGAAGTTAATATATATTCCAACTAGAATTTAGAATTGACCGTTAAATGGAATCACAGGACAATCAGATGTTTCAAAGTAAATAAATAAGGAACAAAATGTGCAAATATATGACTTGGAAAATTCATGGTTTGTAATATTGATTTTTTTTAGTAATGAAATAGTTCAGAATATTTTGTAATGATCCTTCAACACTATTGACATGTTTGGTATCTTTATACATGTATACATGTAGGTACCTTTATAAATGCATAGAAGCTCCATTATTTCTTTACAACTCCAGTTACACCAATGGACAATACTGAGAAAGTATTAGGGGCAAGGATTATTGGTGCAGGGTAGCCTTCTTCCCTGGCTTAGTAGAAATTTAACAGAGAGTTATGCTGCCTAGCAGCAAAATTCATTCTGATCTTCTGATAAGTTGGACTGCATCCAATCAGTGAGCGGGAGCATGAGAAGAAGCAGATTCACGGCTGTAGATTGAATAAGGCAGCGCTTTGCAGTAGTTTTCAGAGTTGGACTGTGGCCAATCACTGAACTGGATTCATCAAAAATAAGGCAGGAGCAAGCCGAGTGGCCATTGTGTGAGTGGGCCTGTGCTGGAATAGCTTTGGCTCATCAGGCTTGAGTGAGGTAAGCTATCTGGTAATATTTTTCTTCTTTATTCTTCCTTCCTCATCTGTTAAGGCACAGTTAATGCAGTGAGAATGGCTCTAGGGGCTGTGACTTGTCTGTGTGTGAGATGTGGGAATTCTGCGAGACATCCAGCATCCTGGATAACCACATCTACATCAGGTGCCCCAAGGTGCAGCCCCTCATAGAATGTGTTCAAGAGCAGGAGCTGCAGCTTGATGACCTTCAGCTGATATGGGAGACTGAGGAGGTGATAGATAGGAGCTACAGTTAGCCTGAACTCAGTGTTGGGAAGATGTTTTAGTTGATTGTTAAGGGTGTGGTTTTGTGTCACTGAGGGCACATGATGAAATAGGCTGAAGCTGGCATGGTTTCCTTAAGGGAAAATCTTGCCTGACAAATCTGTTGGAATCCTTTGAAGAAATAACAAGCAGGATAGACAAAGGAGAATCTTGTGTACTTGGATTTTCAGAAGGTCTTTGATAAGGTGCCACATGTCAGTTTGCTTAATAAGTTAAGAGCCCATGGTATTACAAGAAAGATAGTAGCATGGATAGAGCATTGAGTGAGTGGCAGGAAGCAAACAGTGGGAATAAAGGGGGCCATTTCTGATTGGCTGTTGGTAACTAGTGGTGTTCCACAGGGGTCTGTGTTGGGACCACTTCTTTTTATGTTATACCTAATGATTTGGATGACAGAATTGATAGCTTTGTGGCCAAGTTTGTGACCGATGCAAAGCTAGGTGGAGGGGCAAGTAGTTTTCAGGAAGCTGAAAGGCTATAGCAGGAATCAGACTGATTAGGAGAATGGGCAAATAAGTGGCAGATGGAATACAACATCAGGAAGTGTATGATCACGTACTTCGATAGAAGAAATATAAGTGAAAACTAATTTCAAAATGGAGAGAAAATTCGAAAAACTGAGGTGCAAAGGGACTTGGGATTCCTCATGCAGCATTTCCAATCTGAGTCAATGGTGAGTAAGGCAAATGAAATGCTAGCACTAATTTTGAAAGGACTAGAATATAAAAGCAAGGATGTAAAGTTGAGGCTTTAAAGGCACCGGTGAAACCTCACGGAATATTGTGAGCAGTTCTGGGCCCCTTTTCTAAGAAAGGATGTTCTGACATTGGAGAGGGTTCAAAGGATTTTCACAAAAATGATTCTAAGATTGAAAGGCTGATCATATGAGGAGTGTTTGATGGTTCTTGGGCCTGTACTCACTGGAATTCAGAAAAATGAGGGGCAATCTCATTGAAACCTACCGAATGTTGAAAGGCTTCGATAATGTGGAAAGGATGTTTCCTCCCTAAGACCAGAGGACGCATCCTCAGAATAGAGGGATGTCCATTTAGAATGGAGATGAAGAAGAATTTCTTTAGCAAGAGAGTGGTGAATCTCTGGAATATGCTGTCATAGGCTGCTGTGGAGGTCAAGTCATTGCGTATATTTAAGGGAGAGATTGATAGATTCTTGATTAGTCAGGGCATGAAGGTATACAGGAAGAAGGCAGGAGACTGGGGCTAAAGGAAAAATGGATCAGCCATGCTGAAATGGCAGAGCAGACTTGATGGGCCAAATGGCCTAATTCTGCTTTTATATCTTACAGTCATAAAATGGCTTCAGCAGACATGGCCATATAAAAGGAAAAACGGATATTTGAAAGAATCAATTCTCACTCTCCTCTCCTACAGCCTCCTTAATTCTTATAGTGCTATGCTCAATGGAAGTTGCAAATGAAATGGTCCTGACAGCAATGCTACATTTGTATAGTGCAAGCTGGCTTTGATACATGAAATGACTCTACATTTAGTTTTCACTCCAGTCAGAGTTAAGTCAGGCTCTGAACTAAGGTGGCATTTACACCAGTTACGGTGTTTCATATTCTGTTCTGACTATTGCAAAATACTCCTTAAAGGAAAAGACAGATTCAGTACAATAGAACATGTCAAATATTACTTAGTAAAGTAAAAGGGTTATAAATCGCTCCTCCAGTTCCACATTCCCATGGAACTTCGATAGCCCTTTTATTGAGCGCTTTAACAATTAGAAGTAAATGAAAAAACAATCAGATCAAATCAAGTCTGCAGATGCTGGAAATCACAAGCAATACACACAAAATGCAGGAGGAATTCAGCAGCAACTATGGAAATGAATAAATAGTCAACGTTTCAGACCAAGACTCTCCTTCGGGACTGAGAAGGAAGGGGGAAGATGCCAGAATAAAAAGGTTGGGGTAGAGGAAGGAGGATAACTGGAACGTGGTAGGTGAAACCAAGTGGGGGGAATGGTCAAGGGCTGGAGAAGAAGGGATCTGGTAGGAGAGGAGAGTGAACAATAGGAGAAAGGGAAGGGGAAGGAGACCCTAGGAAAGTGATGGGCAGGAAGAGTAGAAATAAAAGGTCAGAGTGGGGCATAGAGGAAAGGAGGGTTGACTGTTTTTTACTGGATGAAATCAATATTCATGCCAGAGGTTGAGGTTGCCCAGACGGAATGTAAGGTGGTGCTCCTCTACCCAGAGAGTGGCCTCATCTTGGTAAAAGAGGAATCCATGGACCGACATGTCGGAAAGGGAATGGTAATTGTAATGAAAATGTTTGGCCACCAGGAAGTTTCACTTGTGACAAATGGAGCAGAGGTGCTTGATGAAGCTATCCCCCAGTTTATGATGGGCCTCAGTGATGAGGAGGAAGCTGCAACGGGAGCACCTGACACAATAGACAGCCCAGTAGATTCACAGGTGAAGTGTTGCCTCACCTGGAGGGATTGTCCGGGGCTGCGAATGGAGGTGAGGGAGAAGGTGAATGGGCAGGTGTAGCACTTCAGGCGCTTGCAGGAGTAAGTGCCGGGAGGCAGATTGGTGGGGAGGGTCAAATAGACAAGGGACATATATTTTAAAACATTATTTTCAGTGACATAAATTGCAGAAGCTTGTGATCTTTAACAGTCAACAATCAATCTATGCTGTCCTTTATGCAGGCTCAGCAAATCCTTACCCCGGTAATTGTAGAACTCATTTGGAAGCAGCAGTTAATAATTATGTATATAGACGATGGATTACATTTTATTTTCATTTAGACATATGCTGGTGCTAAAATTATTAGCAAGCATATGACCTAGGGCATTTTAATTGACGGTTGAGCTTGTGGCTGCTAGGTGATCTATTTGCTTTTGAAAATATACTTAGTGTTATTACATCTAGTAAATCAATAAAATCATTTGTTGTGAATTTGGTATGGGTGGAGAAGTTAATTTCCTAGCTACACGTACATCATGGTATCCTCATGTATCATATGGTGGTTACTAACTCTGATTTACAATAGTAATAGCAGTGCTTTGGTGTCTAAGTTGCTGGTGCCCTGCCTTGACCTTCCACTGCAATATATTAGTTGATAATAAAATTCTGGCTTCATTTATGTAGTGCAAGCAGAAATTATGGTGAACTTAGGAGAAGTGAAGCAGGCCCTATTTTTTTTTTTGCAGTGTGTATTGAGCTGATGCAACACAAAGCAAACCACTGGAAGAATTCAGCAGGTTAGGCAGCGTCTGTGAAGGCACAGCGACAGTCAATGTTTTGGGACGAGAGCCTGCATCGGGGCTAAGGCTGTAACCAGTATAGAGTATTGGGGGAGGGTGGTGGAGAGACCTCCTAGCCTGCTACCTCCACTCTTCTTTTCTCCAGCAGGCTCCATCAGCCTGTAAACCCCCAAACCCAGCCCTTTATGTTGGCTTTCTCCCTTTTACACTCTCAGTCTTGTAGCAGCCTCTCAACTCAAAATGTCTACAGTGGCTGTTGTCTGAGTGGGCAGAGTCAGAGTGGTGATCTTGAGGCTTTAGCTTTTCAAGGTTTCAGTCAGAGGAAGCAAAGGAAAGAAAAGCTCCGGGTAAGTTATTTTTCCTTCCCTTCTTTATATCTACTCAGTTAGGGTAGTGGAGGTGCCTGGTAGGATAGTTGAAGAAGAAAAAGAATTTCAGGATGTATATTGTACACATTTCTCTGACATTACCTACTGAATGGTTCTCTTGTGGGATGTGGGAAGGGAAAGGTGGAGAAGAGACACACTGTGGTGATAGGGGATTCATTAGTTAGGGGAACGGACAGGAGGTTCTGTGGATGAGAACGAGGTTCCTAGATTGTATGTTGCCTCCTGGGTGGCAGGGCCCAGGACATCTCGGATCAAGTCCTCAGCATTCTCAAGTGGAAGGGTAAACAGACAGAGGTCATGTTTTAGACGTGACAGAGCGGGAGGGATTAAAGGAGGAGGGGTGGCGTTACTAGTCAGGGAAAATGTCACAGCAGTGCTCCATCAGGACAGACTGGAGTTATGGCTGTAACTGAGAAATAAGAAAGGTATGACCATGATAATGAAGCAATATTACAGACCACCCAACAGTCCCAGCGATTTAGAGAAACAAATCTGTGAAGAGATTGCAAACTGTTACAAAAAACACAAGGCTGTTACAGTAAATGGTTTTAACTTTCCATGTATTGACTGGGAATCCCATACTGTAAAAGGACTAGATGCGATAGAGTTTGTCAAATGTGTTCAGGAATTTTTCCTTCATCAGTAAGTAGAAGTCCTGATGAGACAGCATGCGATACTGGATCTGCTATTAGGGAATAAGACTGGACAGCTGACTAAAGTTTGTGTAGGGGAACACTTTGCATCCAGTCACCACATCACTATTGCTTCAAAGTAAATATGAAACGAGATAGGTCTGGTCCACAGGTTGAGATTCTATATTGAAGAAAGGCCAGTGTTGATGGTATTTGAAATGAACTGGCAAGTATGGATTGGTACAGGCTGCTTTCTGGCAAGTGTACTTGGGAAGTTGGAGGCCATCAAAAATGAAATTTTTGTACAAAGCTTGTATGTGCCTTTCATAATAAAAGGAAAAGATAACAAGTGCAAGGAACATTGGTTTTCAAGACAGATTGAAGCCCTGGTTAAGGGAGAAATGGAGGTGTATAGCAGGTACAGGCAAGTAGGAACAAATGAAATGTTTATGGAGTACAAGAAATGTAAGGGACACTTAAGAAAGGAATCAGGAAGGCTAAAAGAAGGTATGAAGTTGCTCGAGCATGCAAAGATGAATACATCAGGATGCACCTTATCAATTACAGCTCAGCATTTAACAGTATCATTCCCTCTAAATTAAACTAATCAGTAAACTCCAAGACCTGGGCCTCAATATCCCCTTGTGCAAGTGTATCCTGGATTTCCTCACTTGTAGACCTCAGTCAGTTCAGATTGGCAAAAATATCTCCTCTACAATCTCCATCAGCGCAGGAGCTCTGCAGGGATGTGTACTTTGCCCCTGCTCTACTCGTTTTACATCTATGAGTGTGTGGCTAAGCACAGCTCCAACACCATCTATAAGCTTGCTGTTGTGGGCTGTATCAAAGGTGGTGATGAGTCAGCATTCAGGAGGGAGACTGAAAATTTGGCTGAGTGGTGTAATACCGACAATATCTCACTCAAAATAAATAAGACCAATGACCTGGTTGGTGACTTCAGGAGATGGAAACCAGAGGTCCATGAGCCAGTAATCATTGCAGCATCAGAGGTGGAGATGGTCAGTAACTTTAAATTCCTGGGTGTTACTATCTCAGAGGACCTGTTCTGGACCCATCATGAAATATAATTGTAAAGAAAGCACCCCTACTTTCTCAGGAGTCTGTGGAGATTCGGCATGTCATCAAAAACTTTAGCAAACCTAGAGATATGTGGTGGAATGTGTGATTACTGGCTGCAATATTACCTGGTATAGGAACACCAGTGCCTTTGAGTGGAAAATCCTACAAGAGATAGTGGATTTGGCCCCATACATCACAGGTACAAAAAAAAACCTTCCAACCGTTGAGCACATCTACATGAAAATTTGCTGTAGAAAAGCAGCACCTATCATCAAAGATCCTCAACACCCAGGCCATGCTCTTTTCTCATCAGGTATCAACTTCATGGACCATGTACAGATTACAGAGGAGGTGTTTGCTGTGCTGTGGCAAATCAGGCTGAATAAATCCCCAGGGCCTGACAGGGCGTTCCCTAGGAGCCTATAGGAGGCAAGTGCAGAAACTACAGAGGCACTAGTAGAGATATTTAAAGCATTGTTAACGACAGGAGAAGTACCAGAGGATTGGAGGATAGCCAATGTTGTTCTGTTGTTTTTTTAAAAAAGGCTCTAAACAGAAAACAGGAAATTTAAGGCTGGTGAGTCTGACATCAGTTGTGAGAAAGTTATTGGAAGATATTCTCAGGGACCAGATATACAGCGGCATACAAAAGTTTGGGCACCCTGGTCAAAATTTCTGTTACTGTGAATAGTTAAGTGAGTAAAAGATGAACCAACTCCAAAAGGCATAACGTTAAAGATGACACATTTCTTTAATATTTTAAGCAAGATTACTTTTTTATTTCCATCTTTTACAGTTTCAAAATAACAAAAAAGGAAAAGGGCCAGAAGCAAAAGTTTGGGCACCCTGCATGTTCAGTACTTAATAACACCTCCTTTGGCAAGTATCACAGCTTGTAAATGCTTTTTGTAGCCAGCTAAGAGTCTTTCAATTCTTGTTTAGGGAATTTTTTCCCATTCTTCCTTGCAAAAGGCTTCTAGTTATGTGAGATTCTTGGGCCGTCTTGCATGGACTGCTCTTTTGAGGTCTATACACAGATTTCTGATGATGTTTAGGTTGGGGGACTGTGAGGGCCATGGCAAAACCCTTAGCTTGCACCTCTTGAGGTAGTCCATTGTGGATTTTGAGGTGTGTTTAGGATAATTATCCTGTTGTAGCAGCCATCCTTTTTTCATCTTCAGCTTTTTTACAGATGGTGTGATGTTTGCTTCCAGAATTTGCTGGTATTTAATTGAATTCATTCTTCCCTCTACCAGTGAAGTGTTCCCCATGCCACTTGCTGCATCACAAGCCCAAAGCATGATCGATCCACCCCCGTGCTTAACAGTTGGAGAGGTGCTTTTCATGAAATTCTGGACCCTTTTTTCTCCAAACATACCTTTGCTCATTGCGGCCAAAAAGTTCTATTTTAACTTCATCAGTCCACAGGACCTGTTTCCAAAATGCATCAGGCTTGTTTAGATGTTCCTTTGCAAACTTCTGATGCTGAATTTTGTGGTGAGGACGCAGGAAAGGTTTTCTTCTGATGACTCTTCCATGAAGGTCATATTTGTGCAGGTGTTGCTGCGCAGTAGGGCAGTACACCACCACTCCAGAGTCTGCTAAATCTTCCTGAAGGTCTTTTGCAATCAAATGGGGCTTTTGTTTTGCCTTTCTAGCAATCCTATGAGCAGGTCTCTTGGAAAGTTTTCTTGGTCTTCCAGACCTCAATTTGACCTCCACCGTTCTTGTTAACTGCCATTTCTTAATAACTAAGGAAGCAGCTACCTGAAAATGCTTTGCTATTTTCTTATAGCCTTCTCCTGCTTTGTGGGCATCATTTGTTTTAATTTTCAGAGTGCTAGGCAGCTGCTTAGCAACCCATGGCTGCTGATTGTTGGGACAAGGTTTGAGGAGTCAGGGTATTTATAAAGCTTTGAAATTTGCATCACCTGGCCTTTCCTAATGATGACCGTGAACAAGCCATAGCCCTAATGAGCTAATTAAGATCTGACACCTTGGTAAAAGTTACCTGAGAGCTCAAATTTCTTGGGGTGCCAAAACTTTTGCATGGTACTCCTTTCTTTTTTTTCACTCTAAAATTGTACAAAAACAAAAATAATACACTAATCTTGCTTAAAATGTTGAAAGGAATGTTTCATCTTTAACTTTATGACTTTTGGAGATCAGTTCATCTTCTACTCATTTAAGTATTCACAGTAACAGAAATTTTGACCAGGGGTGCCCAAATTTTGCATGCCACTCTATACTGTAAATATTTGGATCGATATGGACTGATTATGGAGAGTCAGCATGTCTTTGTGTATGGTAGGTCATGTCTAACCAATCTTCTAGAGTTTTTCAAGGAAGTTAGCAGGAAAGTGGATGAAGGCAAGGCAGTGGGTGTTGTCTACATGGACTTTAGTATGCGTGGGTGGTCAAGACAGTTCAGTCGCTTAGCATTCAAGATGAGGAAGTAAATTGGATTAGACATTGGCTTTGTGGGAGGAACCAGAGAGTGGTAGTAGGTGATTGCCTCTCTGGAGGCTGTGACTAGTGGTGTGCAGCAGGGATGGGTTCTGGGTCCTTTGTAATTTGTCATCTATAATCAATGGTCTAGATGATAATGTGGTTAACAGGATTAGAAAATTTGCAAATGACACTGAGATTGGGGGTGTGGTGGACAGTGAGAAGAGCTATCATGGCTTGTAGAGGGATCTGTATCAGCTGGAAAAAAGACATGAAAAATGGCAGAAGAAATTTCATGCAGACAAGTATGAGGTTTTGCACTTTGGTAAGGTCAACCAGGGAAGGTCTTACACAGTGAACGGTACGGCACTGAGGAGTTTGGGAGAGTAAAGGGATCTGCGATTGCAGGTATATAATTCATTGAAGATGGCATCACAGGTAACTAGGGTCATAAAGTAAGCTTTTGGCTCATTGGTCTTCATAAATCAATATATTGAGTACAAGAGATGGGATGTATGTTGAAGTTTTTTAAGACATAGGTGAGCCTAATTTGGAGTACTGTGTGTAGTTTTGGTCACCTACTTACAGGAAAGGTGAAAACAAGGTTGAAAAAATGCAGAGAAAATTTACAAGTATGTTGCTGGGTCTGGAGGACCTAAGTTATAAGGAAGGATAGAATGAGTTAGGACTGTGTTTTTTAGAATGTAGAAGATTGAGAGGAGATTTGATAGAGTAATACTGTACAAAATTATGAGGGGTATAGATAGGGTAAATGCAAACAGGCTCTTCCACTGAGATTGCATGGACTATAGCCAGAATCATGGGTTAAAGGTAAAAGGTAAGAAGTTTAAGGAGAACATCACAAGAAATTTCTTCACTCAGAGGACTGTGAGAGTGTGGTCCATGCAAACTCAGTTTCAACGTTGAAGAGAAATTCGGATAGGTACTGTAAATGGTTAGTAGGGATATGGAGGGCTATGGTCCCAGTGCACATCATTGGGAGTAGTTAGCTTAAATGGTTTAGCATGGACCAGATGGCCAAAGGACTTGTTTCTGTGCTGTACTTCTCTCTATCCCTTTGCATCCATAGGTACTGTCTGACTTGCTAAATCCCTGCAGCAGCTTAATTTTTGCTCCAGATTTCAGTATTGGCTGTCTCTTGTATCTCTGCATCCAGCCAATAACATGTTGTCTGCCTGCTCAGATATTTACCCAGGGAATAGCGCAATCTGGGCAGATCCAAACTCAGCAAGAAAAAAAGATCAATTGAACAGCTGGCTTAAAATAGTTGGGAGCAGACTGGTGGTTGCGTCAGAAAAGTGCTTTCTAAACTATTGATGTTCATATTGAACAATTAAATAGGCTATCATATAAAAGATTAAAAGTTGACTATTTTTCAGTTACAGTTTTGAGAAAATTCTATTATAAACAAACCTAATTCAGATGTATCACTAGACAGGACATATATCTGTCATGATTCAAAACAAGGCTCATTTAAAGTTCGAGGTCATACATTTATTGCCTGCATTAATATTTCATCAGGTAACAACGGAAATTCAAAAATAGTTGGCTTGTTTGAAGAAGCATTAGATGTGTGTCTGGAAATTACTGTGAACAATGTCACTAAACATCAAATTTCTCTGTTATGTTAACCTATTTGAAACTGATTTACAGCTTCTAAAATCAGCAGAGAAATAATTTTTCATATTAAGGCCCTGTGCATTTATATGGCAACAGCTCACTTTTTGTTTCCTGGTGATAATTTTATCCAGATATTATACCTTAACATTTAAGGCTACATCCACACTACGCCGGATAAATCCGTAACCAAAGCTTTTTCTCTTCGTTTTTACCCTCCGTCCACACTAAAACGGCATTTTCGTCCCCCAAAACCGGAGCTTTTCAGAAACGCTTTCCAGGGTGGGTATTTTTGAAAACGCTGCTCGAACAGATCAGTGTGGATGGGGTAACCGGAGATTTTTGAAAATGCTATCAGATGGCAGCGCGCTATTTTATTGTTTTCTTGAACGCAACCTAATAATTTCAGAACAGACGGCAACGAGACTAAAGCCAGAAGAGTTAGAAATGTACTCACCAAATACTTTGACCCATAACTTACTGAATAAATAAATATACACACTTTGCCCTGTTTTCTGTCCTTGCTCGTATGAAGGTGGTTTACCTATTTATGCAAGTACTTCTCTGACAATAGATGTGTAACAGCTTAATGTAACATTGTATGGAAATACAAGGTAACACTGATGCAGACCTGTTTTGTACATTTAACAAGGTGCTTTATTAATACAACAGAGTTAGTCAGTTTTTCAATGTTCATCGTCAGCTGGGTCAATCTGTCCGTGAATTCCCTGTCGGTTGCCACCGTACGCTCCAGTATTTTTTTTTACTTTTAAGTTCTTCTGCGCGAAAGCCAACAGCTGTCCGTCATTTTAAGTTTTTCTAGTCTGTAACTACACAAACGCGCACTTTTACGGCGAGATTCAACACCAAACATGTCGCTTGTTTTCGGTAGATGTGTCCTGCACATGCGCAGGAGGAGGAAATTCGCCGAAATCTCCGTTTCAGTGCGGATAGAGGTATTTTCAAAAACGCATAGTGTGGACGCCTATCGTTTTTACGCGAAACTGGCGTTTTCGAAATTATCTGGTCTAGTGTGGATGTAGCCTAGTTACACCACTTAAAGGTATCAGATGACTATTAGTAGAGATGTGTAACTCGCTTTGCCTTTCATATGTAAATTTTCATATACAAGCTTTCACCTGGGATGGAGAACTGATCCTTCTGGTCACATTTAGATATTATTCAGCATGTTATGCAATTAAAGATGGGTAAGGCCTTGTAATCCCGCGAAGGGTTTTTGACTTGCTCTTGTGGGTGAGGAAGATGTTGATAAGTTCATTTTTATTGTCTCTCTACAACAGCCGCTATAGCATCTGTCATGCACCTGGCCCTGGCACAACTAGAAAACAAGAATACTTAGTCAGAATGCTGTTTCTGGAATTCAGTTTGGCATTCAACACTATTGTCCCACAGATCCTGTTGAATTTACGTCAGGCTAAGTAAACCACTGTTCAAATGGGTGTTGGACTTCCTAATGAACACACCTCTGATAGTCAGGATACACAACCACTTCTCCCTGCCCACCATCCTCAACAAGGGTGCTCCCTAGGGGTGTGTGCTGTGCCCATTGCTGTGCACTCTGTTCAGACATGACTACCTGACCAAACGCCTGAGTAATCACATTGTCAAATTTGCCAATGACACGACAGTTGTGGAGCTCATCACCAACAACAATGAAATGGCCTACAGAGAGGAGTAGAAGAGCTCAATGCCCTGTGCCAGGCAAATCACATCTTCCTCAATGTCAACAAAGACAAAGGAGATGTTTATCGACTTCAGGAGAACTCACTACATTCACTCCCCTCTTTAAATTGGTGAGCAATTTCAAATCTGTGACATCTGCAGATCTCGCACAACCTCTCATGGTCCCAGAACACATTCTACACAATCAGGAAAGCTTACCAACATGTCTACTTTCTGAAGAGGATGAAGGGAGCTGGACTTTGCACATTTATACTCATGTTATTCTACAGATGCGTAGTAGAGAGCACCCAAGCAAGCTGCATCACTCCATGGTATGGAGGCTGCACTGTGGTAGACAGGAAGGCACTACAACGTGTAGTCAGAACTCCCCAATGCATCACTGGCACCAGTCTACCTGCCAACAAGGATATATATGCAGAAAGGTGCTGGAACAGGGTCAGTAACATCATGAAGGATTCCACCTATAGTTGTCCACTCACATCAGGGAGGAGACTACATAGCAACCAGGACCAGCAGATTGAAAAACAGTTACTTTCCCCGAGCATAAGGCTGATCAACACCTCCACCCACTAACCCACCCTTCTACACCCCCCACCACCTCTACTTTATCACTTCCTGTCAGAATCATCTTACGTACAGTCACTCCTGTGCCTAGTGTCACTTTATGAACACACGATCAATCAATGTATATAAGCTTTCTTATGTATTTTATATTTATTGAGATTTTTATTATTATTGTGTTCTTTATCTTATTGAGGGAATTTTTGGGCTGCATTGATCTGGAGTAACAATTATTTTGTTCTTTGTACCTCTATACAGAAAATGACATTAATCAATCTTGAATTGCATACATCTGGTCACCAGCTGACTATTATGAAGCATTCACATCCTCAGTTGCCAGCCAAAACTCATGTGAGTCTGTATCAAGTAAACCATAAGATATGGGTAGTGATGCTCCTTTTGAAATTAATTTACCATCTCTACTATGGTAAATTCTTAGGCAATACAATGGAGGTGGAGAGTCATCATTAGAAATCTCCAGTTAGCTTGCCTAGCCTCTATTATAAAGTAACAGAAGAAAGTAACATTCCCAAAACACTCAGGTGTTGATCACATTTTCACTATTTGTGTGCCTTGCATTTGTAAAACATATGCAAGTATGAAAGGAGGAAGTTAAAATGTTAATGCACTGCAAGTGCCTGTCACAACTTTATGCATTATGTTGTCTCCATGTAAATTTGTGTCAGAGTTTCATCTGACTTGCTAAAAATTTGATATTATTTAAGCAACTATGAATGGTAACTCTAGAAGAATGATTAGTGAGCAAAGTCTATGAATAAAAGAGTAGTAACCATATTACTCAATATCTCCAACCTTCAAATTGCTTAAGCACCTTTTTAGTAATGATGGGAAGTGATGAATTACTATCATAAAAGTGCAGAAACTAAAGCAATTAAATCATGCAAAAGGTTTTTCCTAAAACCTTAGCCACTTCTTAGATTTCCATATGCTCAAATATTCATGATAAGTCCATTCTTCAAATAAGGTGAGTGCCCAAGTATGAATATTGGAAAAAATATAGAAAATTAACTATGCATGAAATTGTGGGATAGAGTGGAGCTGTGCAGGAACCTGTACCACTTAATGCAAGTGCCATTAATACGTGATTGTTATGCATGCAGCTTATGTGTAACTCTGGACACTTTGAGAATGATTAGTGTATGTCTGGGAACGCAACAGGCTGTGTTGTGGTATATTAAATTTTGAACATACTGGATCAAAGTCTGAACAGCTCCAAGTGACACTTTAACTCTTTGTGAGCTTGCAGCATGTTAGGTGTCAAGGTGTCTGTACAAGTTAAGTATTGTAGGTTTGTTAAATGTTTGCTGATAATGGCTGGAGCCTTTCTGGCCTCAAAGCACCAGTGGCATGAACTGTCTGTTGATGAAGACGAGCTGTTTGAGTAACAGAAACCATGCTGAGCTACAGGCAAGAATACAAAAGATCAAAGAATACGCCCCTGCGTATTTCTCTATGCTCGAGGGACTCCCTATTTATGCCACAACCACGGATTCGGGTGCACAGCAAAGACAGCAATTGCATTTGTGAATAGAAGGCCATAAAAGCATAGGATATAGGAACAGAATTAGGCTATTCAGCCCATTGTGTCTGCTCTGCCATTCAATTTTGGGCTGATCCAATTCTTCCAGTCATTCCCACTCCCCTGCCTTCTCCTCATTCCCTTTGATGCCCTGGCTAATCAAGCACCCAATGACTTGGCCTCCACCTATCTTTGTATCGTCAACAAATTTAGCCACAAATCCATTAATCCCATAGTCCAAATCATTGACATACATTGTAAAAAGCAGCAGTACCAACACTGACCCCTGTGGAACTCCACTGGTAACTTGCAGCTAGCCAGAATATGATCCCTGTATTCCCACTCTCTGTTTTCTGCTGATCTGCCGATGCTCCACCCATGCTAGTAACTTCCCTCTAATTTTATGGACCCTTATCTTGCTAAGCAGCCTCATGTGGGCACCTTGTTAAAGGCCTTCTGAAAATCTAACTACACCACATTTACTGCATCTCATTTGTCTACCCTGCTTGTAATTTCTACAAAAAATTGCAGTAGGTCCGTCAGGCAGGCTTTGGCCTATCTTGTCATGTGCCTCTGGGTACTCCGTAATCTCATCCCTAACAATCGATTCCAACAACTTCCCAACCACTGATGTCAGGCTAACAGGTCTATAGTTTCCTTTCTTCTGCCTCCTACATTTCTTAAATAGCGGAGTAACATTTGCAATTTTCCAGTCATCCGGTACAATGCCAGATTCTTGAAAGGTCATTGTTAATGCCTTTGCACTCTCTCCAGCTACTTCCTTCAGAAGCCGAAAGTGCATTCCATTGGGTCCAGGAGATTTATCCACCCTCAGACCTGAGAAAAATGATTCATCTTTAATTTTTTTTTGGCCTTTAAACTTAGCTTACACAGTACCTGTGTGTTGAACAGAGGCTCAATATCAAGTGTCAAGTTCGATATTAACACATTGATGAAGGAAGAGCAGTAGATGTAGTGTATATGGATTTCAGCAAGGCATTTGATAAGATACCCCATGCAAGGCTTATTGAGAAAGTAAGGAGGCATGGGATCCAAGGGGACCTTGCTTAGTGGATCCAGAACTGGCTTGCCCATAGAAGACAAAGAGTGGTTGTAGATGGGTCATATTCTTCATGGAGGCTGGTGACCAGTGGTGTGCCTCAGGGATCTGTTCTAGGACCCCTACTCTTTGTGATTTTTATAAATGACCTGGATGAGGAAGTGGAGGGATGGGTTAGTAAATTTGCTGATGACACAAAGGTTGGGGATGTTGTGGATAGTGAGGAGGGCTGTCAGAGGTTACAGTAGATATTGATGCAGAACTGGGCTGAGAAGTGGCAGATGGAGTTCAGCCCAGATAAGTGTGAGGTGGTTCACCTTGGTAGGTCAAATATGACAGCAGAATATAGCATTAATGATACTACTCTTGGCAGTGTGGAGGATCAGAAGGATCTTGTAGTCCGAGTCCATAGGACACTCAAAGCTGCTGAGCAGGTTGACGCTTTGGTTAAGAAAGCATATGGTACATTAGCCTTCATCAATCATGGGACTGAGTTTAAGAGCTGAGAGGTAATGCTGCAGCTATATAGGACCCTGGTCAGACCCCACTTGGAGTACTGTGCTCAGTTCTGGTTGCATCACTGCAGGAAGGATGTGGAAACCATAGAAAAGGTGCAGAGAAGATTTAAGAGGATGTTGCCTGGATTGGGGAGTATGCCTTAAGAGAATAGGTTGAGTGAATTTAGCCTTTTCTCCTTGGAGCGACAGAGGATGAAAGGTGACCTGATAGAGGTGTATAAGGTGATGAGGGGCATTGATTGTGTGGATAGTCAGAGGTTTTTTTCCCAGGGCCGACATGGCTAACACGAGAGGGCACAGTTTTAAGGTGTTTAGAAGTAGGTACAGAGGAGATGTCAGGGGTAGGTTTTTTACACAGTGAGTGGTGAGTGTGTGGAATGGGCTGTCGGCAATGGTGGTGGAGATGAATACAATAGGGTCTTTTAAGAGACTCATGGATAGGTACATGGAGCTTAGAAAAATAGAGGGCTATGGGTAACCCTAGGTAATTTCTAAAGTAAGGACATGTTTGGCACAGCTTTGTGGGCTGAAGGGCCTGTATTGTGCTGTAGGTTTTCTATGTTTCTCTCAATGTGATCCTTGAGCTTGATAGTTTTTAGCAAGAGTTGAAATATCTGATTCAAGTTGTGACAGCAAAAGCCTTAAGTCCCCTTGCATAACAATGTCCAAGCATTTTCTGTTTTTTGTGAGTATGTGGTTTATTGCACTGAAGCCGCTTTCAACAAGGTAGGAGGATGGAAATGTGATGAAGAGCAGGTTGGCTCTTCTCCAAAGACCAGGAAACTTTATATTACAGTGTAGCCACCCACAAACTACAAAAACCGATATTTTTGAAAAGCAGTTTTGCTTCTTCATCATTCTGTGTTTTGATAATTTCTTCTTGTGAACTCTCTTCCGGTTCTTCTACCATGCAAAGAAATGGGTTAATTACCCAGTCTGGAATTTCCAAATCATTCAAATCTTTGAATCAATTCTGAAAATCATTCTTAAGTGAATGTAGGAATAAGCAGTACTCTTGCAAATCACTATCTGTGAAAGAGAGTGCCATACTTTCCATGCAGGGAAACTGAGAACATTCTTCTTCCAATGTTTTAATTATATATTTCCAACTTCCAGATAAAAGTGGACGCTGTATTTTTGCCTGGATTAAATTGAAATTCTCACCCTGCAGATTCATATTTAGAATGTTCATTTTGTCATACAGCTTGGCTTGGTATGCCATATCTTCATCTTGTTCAATGTGTTCAATCTTGTTTCCCAAGCTCTTGTCAGCTTTGAGCAAAAATTCAACCACAGTGTCAAAAAGATCAAAGAAACTTTTTCAGCAGCAGCCTTTTTACAGCCAATGTACTTTAGTGTGAAGATGCAAACATTCAAACTTTTCATCATTATCTTGAATATTACAAGAATCATGCTTGCAAAAAAGTGGCTGGCTGAGGTTTTTGGCTGCGAGATGTTGATGATCAATTACTCAATGGATTGCAAACAGACTTGGAATTTCTTTGTTCATAAAGACCATTAAACCATCATGGCGACCTGTCATATATGATGCTCCATCTGTTGCACAAGAAATCATGTTCCTAATAGGAATACTTTTATCCTCAATATACACGTTGTTCTCGTAGTAGGTTGATTCTCTGTTGATACATGTTTTTAACTTTTTACAAAAGAGAATCTCTTCATAAACTTTTCCATTTTGATAAATCGTACACATCCCATAAACAATGCCTCATTGTCTCACACAGTTGTATCCCAATTTTGTTTTTTGTAGCTCTGTGCAATGTCTTCACTAATTTCATCAATATGATGAGCTACAGAGCTATTACTCAGAGGAATTGAATTTAAAATTCTGGTATCCATTTTGTGAACAGTGATGAGCACTTCTGATACAGCAGGTATTATTAATCTTTCATCAATTGTATGAGATTTTCCACACTTTGCTATCATTTTGGAGATGTTATCAAAAGCAATGAGACCACTATCGAGTTAATTTATAGCTTTCTTGTCAAATGACTCAAGTGTGCAACACTTTTCAAATGCTTCTTTCATCCTCTAGATCTGAGTAGTACCATAAGTGTCCTTTTCAGGGTGTCTTTTATGGAAGTGTTCCTGCAATCTTGATGGTTTTGTGGCTTCATTAGACAGTACAGTATTACAAATAAGATACATGTGGTGTCGCTGATTTGACAGGAATGGAATAAAACCATACTCCAGGTATGTAACATTGTATTGATGCACTTTCTGTAGTTTCTGTTTCTTAGCTGGATTAGAATTCAAGGCTTCACCAATTTCAGAGTCATAGAGAGCACTCCAGTCGTATTGATCCATCATTAACGGGTCTAAATTAAAATAAAAAAATTAACACAAACTGGCAATACCAGTCAGTCAGGTCTCATGCCTCAAGTTAGGGTGTTGTTTACTGCTCCCCCAAAAGTCGTGAATGCTCCCTGATGACTTCTATTTCCCCTAATGTTCCCTTGGGACACGTAACTGCCCCCTTGGGGGGGTGGTACTGTCCCCATTGGGATTCACTGTTGTTATATTGTTTACGTGTGTTGCAAATGCACCTTATTATTTGTTAATCTACTAGTGTAATATTACTTTATGTGCTATGTGTGTGATTATATGTTTTGCATTGTGCACCTTGGTCCAGAGGAATATCTCATTTGGCGCTATACATGTATGACAACAAACTGGAACTTGAACTTGAACTCTTGACAGGAAATAGAAACCCACTGTAGTTTGCTATATTTGAAGTTTTGAATCTATTCTAGCGAAATTCAGCTCATTAAAATGGTCTTACATTAATCAACGCAGAGACAGCCCACTTCGTCACACAAAGTACAACAATGAGATCTGAAACATAGTATTCTTCTAAGAAATGCAAATGATTTTTCTCTCCAGATTCATTATTAATTGAATACTCCATGCAGCATATTTGTATTAACATAATTTTGTTAATTGTGATATTGAAACATTAACAATAAAACAGTGACAGCATTAAGAACTTGGGTAGGTATTACTAGCTGAATATAATGTAACCTCTACTACATTAACTTCATATTATTGGAACCCAGCTGTTGGACTAGCCAAGAAGAGAATATGGTAGCAGACATTCCTCAATCTCTTTGTACTGCTGAAATGGCTTCACAATTCATTTCTGACATTCAGCCATGGGGCTAGAACAGACTAGGAGGAGTGGGGTGGGGTGGAAGCACAGGAATGATAAGACACAACTTGGTCTAATGATTTAGGTTTCGTGTTTAGTTGTGAATAGATGGTACTCAATACTGCCTTTGATGAACACTATTCTGAAAGATCTAGTGTCCTCTGTGTACAGACTTACTTTCTTATGATGGTGATTGTTGTCAAGCATCAGTTCCAAGGATTTCTTTTTCCAAGAGCCAGTGATTTCACCAAGCTAGTGCAACAAACAATTGGATGGAAGAATTTTACTATATAGCAAAACAGAAAGTAAACATCATAAACTTTAAGTATCTAACATTTTAAAAATTTAACTAAGGAATAAATATGTAAATATTGGAATATGTGCATGAGATTTAAAATAGCCAAAACTTATAAACTACTATAGAAGTGAGTTTATAGAACTGAAGTGAAGTGGCATCAGGAGAGAAAATCTGCAGATGGTAGAATTCCAAGCAACATGCACTGGAGGAACCTAGCAGGCCAGCAGTCCTGCCAAAGGGTCTCGGCCCAAAACATTGACTGTACTTTTTCTATAGATGTTGCCTGGCCTGCTGAGTTCCTCCAGCACTTTGTGCATGTGTTGCAAAGTGGCATTAACTTCATGGACCCTATACAGGTTACAGATGAGGAAGTGTTTGCTGTTGTGAGGCACGTTAGGGTGGATAAATCCCCAGGGCTTGACAAGGTGTTCCCTTGGAACCTATGGAGGACAAGTACAGAAATTTCCAGGGCCCTGGCAGAGATATTTAAATCATCCTTAATGACAGAAGTACCAGAGGATTGGATGGTAGCCAATGTTTTTCTGCTGTGTAAAAAAGGCTCTAAACAGAAACCAGGAAGTTATAGTGTGGTGAGTCTGACATCAGTTGTAGGAAAGTTATTGGAAGATATTCTCAGGGACTGGATATATAAGTATGTGGATAGTCATTAACTAATTAAGCTTTGTGTATGGTAGGTCATGTCTAACCAATCTTACAGGAGTTTTTCAAGGAAGTTACCAGGAAAGTGGATGAAGGCATATCAGTGGATATTGTCGACATGGACTTAAGGAAAGCATTTGACAAGGTCCCACATGGGCCATTGGTCAAGAAGTTTCAGTCACTCAGCATTCAAGATGAGGTGGTAAATTGGATTAGAAATTACCTTTCTGGGAGAAGCCAGAGAGCGGTAGTAGGTGGTTGCCTCTCTGATTGCAGACTTGTGACTAGCGGTGTGCTGCAGGGATCAGTGCTGTGTTTGTTGTTAATTCTCATCTATATCAATGGGTTGGATGATATTATGGTTAACTGGATCAGCAAATTTGTGGGTTACACCAAGATTGTGTGTGTAGCGGACAGCAAGGAATGCCATCATGGCTTGCAGCTGGATCTGGACCAGCTGAAAATGACAGATGGAATTTAATGCATACAAATGCGAGGTGTTGCACTTCAGTAGAACCAACCAGGATAAGTCCTACACAGTGAATGGTAGGGCATTGAGGAATGTGGTAGAACAAAGGGATCATGGGAATACAGGTTCATAATTCATTCAAAGTGATAGCATGGGTAGGTAGGGTTGTAAAGAAACTTTTGGCACATTGTCTTCGTAAATCAAAGTATTGACTACAGAAGATAGGATGCTATGCTGAAGTTGTATAAGACATTATTGAGGCCTAATTTGGAATATTGACTGTAGTTTTGGTTACCTACCTACACAAAAAAATGCAAATAAGTTTGAATGAGTACAGAGAAAATTTACAAGGATGTTGCTGGGTTTGGAGGGTCTGAGCTATCAGGAAAGATTGAATAGGTTAGGACTGTATTCATTGAACGTAGAAGACTGAGAGGAGATTTAATAGAGGTATGCAAAATCATGAGGGGTATCGGTAGGGTAAATGCAAGCAGGCTTTTTCCACTGAGGTTGGGTGGGACTACAACTAGAAGTCAAGGGTTAAGGGTGAAAAGTGAAAAATTTAAAGGGAATGTGAGGGGAAACTCCTTAACTCAGAGGGTCTTGAGAGTGTGGAATGAGCTGCCAGTGCAAGTGGAGCATGCGAGCTTGATTTCAACATTTAAGAGAAGTTCAGATTGGTACATGGATGGTGGGATATGGAGGGCTATGGTCCTGGTGCTGATCAATAGAAGTAGTCAGTTTAAATGGTTTACTAAGGACTAGATGGGCTGAAGGGCCTGTTTCTGTGCTGTACTTTTCTATGACTCTATGACTATATGAAATAACTTACTCTTAAGGTGATTGTAGGAAAGTATTCAGGGGACGTCTGAGGTAGGCTTTTTACACAGAGATTGGTAAATGCATGGAATGCACTGCTGTGGGTGGTGGTAAAGGTAGATACTTTAGGGACATTTAATAGACTTAGATAGGCACATGGATGAAAGAAAAATGGAGGGTTACGTGGGTTAGATTGACCTTGGAGTAGGTTGAAGGGTCGATATAACATCATGTGTCAAAAGACTTCTTCAATCTGGCCAGGTGCTTAAACTGTCCTAACCTCCGGTTATTTCTTGTTCTCGGATCTGGACCCTGCTGCTTCAATACATTCTTAGGCCGGTGCTCTGCCACCGTGATTCGGCCTGTAACTGACCCTTTCCAAGTCGGCTTGATGCTTAAATCAACCAAACCTCAGGTCTTTCCGTCCTTGCTGTCAGACTCGGGTCCGGGCTCTGCCTTGGTTCTGCCACATCGAGTCGTCTCTGAGTTCGCTCCAGCAATGGCCAAGCGTAGACTCATCCCCTGCTCTCGGGCCCAGGCCCTACCACCTCAGCTCGGCCCATCATGCCGCAACTGTACTGCACCTTCCAGACTTCTGTTCAGACAGCAACAATGCCAGGTTCAAAAGCTCAACACTGAAAGGAAAATTACAGGCTATTGTTTGCAGTGGTTGCTTACCAGAAAGTGTGTTATTAATAAAGTGTTTAGTTGTTTTCTTTGTTTTGTGTGCTGTGAAAAAGTAGTCACCAGCGTCATCTTAAACCAGATGTTTTTACTTGAATTGAAATATTTTTCTGTAAAATTATAGAGCGAAGGTATATCACAAATAAACCCTTCTAGGGCTTTTAGCCGGGTTCAGGTATCGATGAAAACTGACATTTTGATGACAGACTCTATCAACTTCATCAGGGATGATAGTGTATCAGTTGTTATATATTTATACAAGAAGATAGAAATATCTTGGGGAGTTATTAAATTATCAGATTTAATCTGCTTTATGGTGAAGCATTATCCATTAGCCAATGAAAGTTGCGTTTTGTTTTAGCAATATTTCTAACCTTTCCAAAGAGCAGGGAGGCAAAAGGTGCCCATTGCCTGTAAGAAATGAAAACAGAGCATACAGGGAGAAAAAAAAACCAAGGAATGTTTTGGAAAGTATAAGATAAATTCCATCAAGTACAGGCCCAGAGCCATCAAACACTCCCCATATGTTAACCCTTCCATTCCCTCATCATTCTTGTGATCCTCCTCTGGACCCTGCAATGCCCATTTAGAAAATAGTTTGTGCCTTTATTCTTTCTACCAAAGTGCATGACCAGACACTTCCCTACAGTGTGACTAGGGAAATGCATCTGTCACTTCTTTACCCATTCTCCTAATAACAGTACTGAATGAACAGTGGCAGGCATCCAAGTTTTGGATCTTCAATTTCCTAGAGTATGTTACACCTAATCTGTCCAAGTCCCTTTGCAGACTCCCTGCTTTCTCAACACTACCTGTTCCTCCACCTATCTATGTTTCCTCCATAAACTTGGCCACAAAGCTATCAATTCTGTCATCCAGATCATTAATATACAATGTGAACAGAAGCAGGCCCAACACTGATCCCTGTGGAACATCTCTAGTCACTGGCAGCCAACTAAACAATGCTCCCTTTGTTCCCATTATTTGATTCCTGTCTTCAGCCAATCTTCTGTCCATCCTAGTTTCCTGTAATAAAAATATAGAAACATCGAAAACCTACAGCACAATACAGGCCTTTTGGCCCACAAAACTGTGCCAAACATGTCCTTACCTTAGAGCTACCTAGGCTTACCCATAGCCCTCTAATTTTCTAAGCTCCATGTACCTATCCAGGAGTCTCTTAAAAAACCCTATTGTTTTGCCTCCACCACCGACGGCGGCAGCCCATTCCACGCACTCACCACTCTGTCTAAAAACTTACCCCTGACATCTCCTCTGTACCTGCTTCCAAGCACCTTAAAACTATGCCCTCTTGTGCTAGCCATTTCAGCCCTGGGAAAAAGCCTCTGACTATCCACATGATGAATGCCTCTCATTATCTTGTACACCACTATCAAGTCACCTCTCATCCTCTTTTCTTGCCTATGTCATCGGTACCAATATGTACCATGACCTCCGCTGTTCTCTTTCCCACTTCAAGATATAATGGACACAGTCAGAAACACCCTGGACACTGGCACCTGGGAGGCAAACTACCATCCGAGTTTCTTTCCTGCGTTCACAGAATTGCCTGTCCGACCCTCTAACTAAAGAGTCCCCTATCACTACTGCCTTCCTCTTCCTTTCCCTACCCTTCTGAGCCACAGGGCCAGACTCTGTGCCAGAGACATGGCCACTGTTGCTTCCCCCAGGTAGACTGCCCCCCCCAACAGTACTCAAACAGGAGTACTTATTGTTAAGGAGGACAGCCACTGGGGTACTCTCTAGCATCTGCCTCTTGCCTTTCCCTCTTCTGACTATTACCCACTTCTCTGTCTCCCAAGGCCCCGGTGTGACTACCTGCCCTTAGCTCCTCTCTATCACCTCCTCACTCTCCCTGACCAGACGAAGGTCATCGAGCTGCATCTCCAGTTTCCTAACACGGTCCCTAAGGAGCTGCATCTCGACGCACCTGGTGCAGATGTGGCTGTCCCGGAGGCTGGGAGTCTCCGCAACTTCCCACATCTGACACCGAACACAGATCACCGGCCTCACACACATACTTCCTGTCTGTATTGTACACAGGCAACCTACCTCACTTCGATCCATTACCGCCGAAGCCCCGCTGAGCCAAAACCTTCCTACTCTGTCTCCCTCTACTTCAACGCCCACTCTTCTGATGCCCGCTGTATATATAAACCTGTCTTCTTTTTAAACTCTTTTCGCTGTTCTCACTGGATCTTATCTTGTTAAGCTCTTATTTTGTTAAGCAGCCTCATGTATGGCATGTTGTCTAAGGCCTTCTAAAAATCCAAACAAACAATCTCTATTGACTCTCCTATCTTGCCTATTACCTTCTCAAAGAAATCGAGCAGATTTGTCAGGCAAGACTTCCTCTTAAGAAAACCACACTGACCTATTTTATTGTGTTCCTCCAAGTACCCTCAAACTCATACTTAATAATAGACTCTAATATCAAGCCAGCTACTGAAGTCGGGCTAATTGGCCTATAATTTCCTGAGTTTTGCCTTTCTCCCTCCTTAAAGAGTGCAATGACATTTGTGACTTTCCAGTCCTCTAGAACCATTCTGGGATCCAGTGATGATTGAAAGATCACTACTAATGCCTTCAGCTACGTCTTTCAGAACCCTGGGCTGAGACAATTCACAGTTGTTTACATCACAGTGCTCTCCATTCCACCATAAGCCAACACTAAGTTAGCATTAGCACAACAGCACGATGTTATTAAGAAGCAACTGTCCGTCGTTCCTGATGGTGCCTCCATTGTAGCTGGTGATTTCAATCAGCCAACTTTAAGACAATATTTCTGAAATTTTGCTGGAATGTAAAATGTCCCACAAGGACCAGGTTTATACTAATGCTGCGGGTGCATACTGGGCTTATCCATGCCCTCAACTGGGACCTGTCTTTATTTCTAATTCCAGCCTAAAGACCAGTGATAAGGAAGGCAAAACCAATTACCAAGTCAACAACTGTATGTCCTGTGGGAGCTGTCGCATAACTTCAGGACAGGTTCGAGAGCACAGACTAATGCCTGTTTGCATGCCAAGCAATTCATGATATGGGAATTGATTTTGAGAAAAATGCCACCATGGCCATGCACTATGTCAAACACTGAGTAAGCAATGTTATCAATAATTAAAACATCCGTGTATTCCCGAATCAGAGGCGATGGATGAACAATGAATCCGGGCTCTGGATGTTGTTTACAGTTTCAGTGACACTGCAGCATACAGTGAAGTCATTGAACACATGAAGTGAGATGTACCCTCCACAGTATCGCAGAGCGGCTGGACCAGATGGTGTACCCGGATGGGTCTTTGGGGACTGCACTGACCAGCTGGCTGAGGTTCTACTGAATTCAATAACTTCTCTCTGTCCCTTGACGTGGTCCCTGCATGCTTCAAAACATCAAGCATCATACCAATCTCAAAGCCGTCAGTAGAAATGTGCCTCAACGACTACATACTGGTTGCACTCGCCCCCATAGCCGCCAAATGTCTGGAGAGACTGGTTATGTCCCACATTAAGGATGCCACCCCATTACTTTGGATCAGCACCAGTTTACCTATAATAAAGCAAATAGATCAACTGAAGACACCATCTCCATCACTCTTCACATCGTGCTAGAACACCTGGACCGTAATGACACCTGCACCAGAATGGTTTTTATTGACAACAGTTCTGCCTTCAAAATCATACTCCCCAACAAGTTGGTCATTAAACCACACAATCTGGAACTCAATATCTCAGTTTGCAGCTGGATCCTGGATTTTCTTACCAATTGCACTCAGACAGTCAGACTAGGCAAGTAAACATTAACCTCAAAAATACATCTGCAGGTGCTGTGGATCTAAGAATACGTACACAACACTGGAAGAACTCAGCAGGTCAGGCAGCATCCGTGAGAAAAGAGTAGCCAATGTTTTGGGCCGAGACCCTTCATCAGGAAGGGTGCATCTTTCCTGTTGAAGGGTCTCGGCCCGAAACGTTGGCTACTCTTTTCTCAGGGATGACAATAGACAATAGACAATAGGTGCAGAAGTAGACCATTCGGCCCTTCAAGCCTGCACCGCCATTCTGAGATCATGGCTGATCATCTACTATCAATACCCGGTTCCTGCCTTGTCCACATATCCCTTGATTCCCCTATCCATAAGATACCTATCTAGCTCCTTCTTGAAAGCAAAACCTGCCTGACCTGCTGAGTTCTTCCAGTGTTATATACGTATTTTCTAAACATTAACCTCCCTGTTCCTGAACAGCAGCGCACCGCAGGGATGTGTGCTGAGCCAACTCCTTCACACTCTTTCACCAATGACTGCGTTCCTGCCTATGCCACCAACTTCATCATCAAATTTGCAGTGACTGGACTAATTACAAATCACCCATGAAACAGTACACAGAGAAGAGGTACTGAAACTGTCTGAGTGGTGCAATAACCATAACCTTCCACTCAGCATCAAACAAACCAAAGAACTTATTATTGATTTCAGGAACTTAAAAAGGTAAGGACCATCTTCAATATTCACAAATGGTGAAACAGTGGAAAAGGTCTCCAGCTTTAAACTTCCTGGCAGTGAACATCATACAGGAGGTCTCTTGGACCACCAACCCCTCCTTGATAGTAGGGAAGGCTCAGCAGCAGTATACTATCCTAGGGGTTTAAAGAGAGCGAATCTGCCCTAAGAGCTGCTGGTAAACCTTTACCACTGTGTAATTGAGAGCATACTGACCTACTGCATGACAGTATGGTACACCAAGTACAATAAGGTTGACCAAAAAGCATTTCAGTGAGTGATCAGGACTGAACCAAATATCATTGGGACACAACTGTCAGATATAGAAACCATCGGTCTGTCGTGTAACTGAACAATGCCCCATTTTAGAGTTGTTTGTTTTAAATTCAGTTGTAATTTCGATGTCACTTTAAATAACTCGGGCATTATTTTAAATTTAGTCTTTGTGTTTTTAGTAATTGAATTGCATTGAATGGAGTAGCACTACAATCTCATTGTCCTCAGCAATGACAATAAAGCTCTAACTTAACTTAGTTCACCTGGTTAAAGCGACTCAACTATCTTCAGAAGGTCTAGCTTCCCAAGCACATTCTCCCTTCTGCCCCCAGACACTCTTAAATTTCTAGCAGGCTGCTGATGAAGACTGATGCAATATATTTCACTGATGCAATACCATTTCTTTGCTCCCCAATACTATCTCTCCAGCATCATTTTCCAGAAGTCTGATGACCACTCTTGCCTCTCTTTTACTCTTTATATACCTGAAAAACCTTTGGTATCTTCTTTTATATTAGTGGCTAGTTTACATTCATATGTTATAGTTTCTCTCCTTTTCGCATTTTAGTTGCCTTTTTCGGTTTTAAAATGCATCCCAATCCTCTAACTTCCCACAAATTTTGTTACATTGTATGCTGTGACTTTTACTTTAATGTTGTCTTTGATTTTCCTTGTCAGCCATGGTTGCCTTATCCTCCTTTTAGAATGCTTCTTGTTTTGGATGAACCAATCTTTTGACTTTCAAATGCCTGCCAGAAACTCCTCTACCATCAACCCTGCTGGTGTCCTCTTCCAATCAACTTTATCCAGCTCATCTCTCATGCCCCAGTAACATTTATTTTACTGTAATACTGATAGATCTGATTTTAGCTTCTCTCTCTCAAAATGCAGTGTGAATTCTATCATATTATGAGGAAAGCCTCCTCAGGTTACCTTTACCTTAAGCTCCCTAATCAAATTTGGTTTATTACATAAAACCCGATCCAGAATTGTCTTTTCCACAGTGGGCTCAACCACAAGCTGCTCCTAAAAGCCATCATGTAGGCATTCTACAAATTCATTTTCCTGTGATCCAGCACCAACCTGATTTTCCAAATCTACCTGCATATTAAAATCCCCTATGACTATTGTAACATTGCCCTTTGTACATGCCTTTTCCATCTCCCATTGTAATTTGTACATCATATCCTGGTTACTGTTTGGAGGCTTGTATATAACTCACATCAGCGTCTTTTTACCCTTGCAGTTTTTTTTTAAGTCTGCCCACAAGGAATATGCATCTTCTGATTCCATGTCACTTTTTCCCTTAGGATTTATTTTATTTTTTACGAACAAAACCACCCTTCTTGCCACCTGCTGATCCTTTTGATACCATGTATACCCTTTCATGTTAAGCTCCCAGCCATGATCTTCTTTCAACTATGACTCCACGATGCCCACAATTTCATCCCTGCCAAATTCTAATTGAGTACAAGATCATCTACCTTATTTTGTATATTGTGTGCATTCAAGTATAACATCATCAACACTGTAATCACCTCCCTTCTTTTCAATTTTGCCTCCATGTTGCCTGAAGTTAAATTTTTATCCATTGCTAAACATTTTGTGTTATTTGCAGAGGACAAATACCAAGAACAATATCTTGGATAAAATAAATGTGACAAGAAAATGCATTTCACCTGTTTTAAATGTATTTAGTGCAGCTTGATGCTAGAGACTAGATTGAAGACATAAAGCTGGACAGTTATTGATATGATCTGCTGTTGAAGCTTTGGGTTAACCCTTAAAGCCACACTCCCCATGTTAGTCTAACAGCTAAAACACAGCAGGTGCTGAGAGGAAGAGAAGAGCTTTACTTAATAAAGGGAAGATATTAGTTTTAGTGAAAGAAAGCCAGACTTTCATATTTGGAAGGATTCTACATGCTGGGGAAGAGATAGGCCTGACATGGTCAACATATGAGCCTGGATCCAACATTTTCAGTCCCGATTAAGGGGCTCGGCCTGAAACGTTGACTGTTTACTCTTTTCCATAGATGCTGCCTGGTCTATTGAGTTCCTCCAGTATTTTGTGTGTATTGTTCTTCCCAGGAGTTGTAGGAATCCCCAAATTAGGATTGAGAATGAAAGTCACTGTGTGGAGCTTCAGCCTCCATTGCCGATTATGTGGGTGTGGAAATGTATGCTGCACAGTAAATGAAATCAGCAGGTGCATGCTGACGTCAGGATAAGATCAGGCACAATCACAGCTGGAAGTGCTTGCCCAATTTCACAACTGGTGTAGTTCTATCTATTCAGAATAAAATTGATGTTTTGTGCATTTAGCACCTTAAAGAAATATACAGTTAAAGTTCAGATGTCCTGTTAATATTCTCTATCAATGCTCTGTTGGACAAATACCACTTTTTATACCTGCATAACACGTTCTCTTGTATAGAAATGAAAAAGGCATGGGAATAAATGACAGAAATAAAAGCATAAAAGCCTTCATAAATGTACTTTTTCTCTCTCTTTCAATTGACTCCAAATGGCACCCCATTAACAATTTTTAAGTAATCATCATGTCGAAAATATAATGTATTAAAATTACTGTAAGTTCTAACTCAGTTCTACGTAGCAACCTTACACATTGTGGCTATTGAGTAAAATTTCCCATATAGAATCCCATTAATTTCTAGATGCTCTTGTACAGATTTCATTCATCCAAGACTTTCATCTTTTGTTTTGTGCTTATTTGCCTCCCTCAAGTAGATTAAAAAAGAGCTGGGCAGTGTATAAATTTTGAATTGTCTCAAGATTTAGAAACATGTGCACATCCATTTTTCTTCATGCCGGAGCTTTACATCCTACATGGAGTCTACAAAATAAATTATAATCCATAATTCATTTCAACTGTTTCACCGTGGAGGCCTGTTTAAAAAAACAACTTTATCTTACATATTGGCAGTTCACGGCTTCTTAATATATTGTATTAATAGACTGCCTCAGCCCTAAATACATCTATTACATGTGTATGCTTTATATTTTGACGTCAAATAATTAATTATAATTCCATGTTGTGACTATCAAGATTATCTTTTCACCCTTGTCCCAGTGAGAATACAAATAGAAACTTTTACAGTGATAATAATATCATAAATAATGATAACTTCTGAGCGAATGAAGGAACACAATCTGGGAAAACCAAACATCAAATAAACACAGCTGCATTGTGTTCCCTTAGTGGAGAGAACGCCATTTCAAGAGCACCAAATGCAGTATGTTAAGCAAATCGCTGCTTCACCTGGATGGAGAGTTTGGGTTGCCTGGATGACAGGAAGGGAGAAGGTATGAGGACAGGTGTTGCATTCTTACCATTGCATGGAGAGGTATAGTGAGACGGGGACTGGGGATTGGTGGATAGGGAACAGCCATCAGTCCCCTTGGAAGGTTGAGGTATGGCGATGGTGCCATCGTATGAGGCAATCTTTGGGGTGTTCCACCTGGAAAGGTAAAAAGAGCAATTGCTTTGATGCAGTAATAACTACAAATGGCTTCCAACTCATATACTACCCCCAGCTGGAAAAGTATCTTCTGCTGATGTGAGCAAAGTATGAGAAGCTCTGCTCCAATTACAAGGGCGAGCAAGGAGCACACCTCCAGTGATTATCTGGGTGCTCATGCCTTGATGGGTATTTCCAGAACCTCTCAGTTTCCTGTTCAGAGGGGAGATCATTCACACCCTGAATTTTAAAGGACCTGATCACGCTCCATGCTCACTTGTCTTTAAGCAGAGAATGAACTGAGTGACAGATAAGAGGAAATCTGCAGACGCTGGAAATCCAAGCAACACACACAAAATGCTGGAGGAACTCACCAGGCCAGGAAGCATCTATGGAAAAAGGATTTCAGGCCGAGACCCTTTGGCAGGACTGGAGAAAAAAAAAGATGAGGAGTTGATTCAAAAGGTGGGGGGGTGGGGGGGAGAAAGAACCACCGGATGATAGGTGAAACTTGGAGGGGAAGGGATGAAGTAAAGAGCTGGGAAGTTGATTGGGAGAGATCAACTGTGTGTACCTTACTTTGAAGGCATCACATAATAGTTCTGTTTTATAACAGGTCAAAATGGGTGCCACTCAGTATCCAGCTCTGTTGGCAGTGAGACATGAATTCAACTCATGGGACATCTGCTGTCCTCTAGTAACTCTATTGAGTATTGACCCTTGGGTGCTGTCTGTGTTTCGTCTCACACCAAACACATTTGAATTAATGAGGTATTTGTCCACATGAGTGGTTGAATCTGGGAGATTTTATGGGAATGTGGGTAGGAGGAATCAATGTAGGATTAGTGTGAATGGGGCATTGATAGTTGCATGGACTTCACTGGCCAAAGGCCCTGTTTCAGTGCTGAATCTTTCTCCTTGACCTCATGATTCAATGCCAGAAGAGAAACAGTCCAAACAAAGTTAACAAATTATGTCTTGCCCTTTACAAATCCCAGCCTTCCGTGTGTGCTGCCTGCAATACAGTTTATATACAGTACTACCTTAGAGTCTGCAGCATGGCTGGTGGGTGGCTATCTTTATGTGCTGGAGCTCATAGTTGGTCTTGGAGGGTGACATCCAGCATTTCTGGACCTAGCAGGTCTATCAGCACACCGCATGTTACTGATGGGATGATTAATGTTGCTATCCCGAAGGGAGACAACAGGCTCCTGTCCTATGTAGCTATTGTCCTTTGCCCACTATGTCTCCTCAGTAATCTATTTGACCTTCTAGCCTAATGTGTAGCTTATGTCACTTTTACACAAAGCTTGACGGTCACAGTGTCAGTAATCTGGGCTTGAATGATAGTAGACCCTGAGACATTGACTAGCTTCTGCTTTTCCTGGAATTGAAACTGAAATAGTGCATCACGTTATGTCCAAGAGTATGCTAATGAGTTGTCCACCACTTCCATGTTGGAAAGGAGAACCTTAAAACTGGATAATTCCCTGTGTCAATGCAGTGCTGAATTCCTCTACACTCAGTAGCCACTTTATTAGACACACCTGTACTCCTGGTTGCTAAAGCAAGTAGCTTATCAGCCAATCATGTGGCAGTCATTCAATGCATAAAAGCATGCAGGCATGGTCATGAGGTTTAGTTGTTGTTCAGACCAAACATCAGAAAAGTGAAGAAACATGATCTCAGTGATTTTGACCATGGAATGATTGTTGGTGCCAGATGGGGAGGTTTGAGTATCTCAGAAGCTGCTGATCGCCCGGGTTTTTCACAGGGAACAGCCTCTAGAGTTTGCAGAGAATAATGCGAAAACAGAACTATCTAGGGAGCAGCAGTTCTGTGGGTGATAACGCCTTGTTAATGAGAGAGGTCAGAAGGGATTGGGCAGACTGGTTCAAGCAGTAAGTCAAAAAAACACATGTTACAACAGTGCTGTGCAGAAGAGCAGCTCGAAATACACAAACATTGAAACTTGAAGTGGATGGGCTACAGCAGCAGAAGACGGGGAGCATACTCTCAATGGCCTCTTTATTAGGAGCAGGAAGTACCTACTAACGAGGCCACTGGGAGCATAATCCTCGATATTGCAAGCCTGCTGCCAGTGGAGCAAACAATGTAGAAACATTTCATGAAACCACCTTACTCAGCTGGCAGCCTCATCAATATGCTTTCTTGAGTCCCCTGCTGCAGAACTTGTGTTTGATATTATCCTCCAGGGAGCTGGCAACTGGTCTGTTCTTTCCCACTGATACACAATAACAATGCACAGGCTGGTTAATGGACTATAATGCATTAAGTTATACATTGCATACAGAGGGATTATTTTAATGTAATATATTAATAAGCCTTTGACAATCAAAATGCTAATTTAAAAAAAGACTAAAATATCTGCAATATTTTACAGTAAGACATCTAATATGCTGAGAGGTGATGGGGAGTGGGGGAGGCAATTATATGGTCATCAATGTAAGAGATGTAAGAAAGCCAGTTTGAGGAACACCTATCTGGAAGTTAATGGACACCTTGCACTTTCTGTTCGGGAAACCTTTTAAATATACTGATGCAGGCTTCAGTCCTTCAACAAAGACTTGCTTTAGCAGGGCAAGAATGTTCCATTTGTGTATTAAGAATGAGCAGAAGAGTTATGCACAAGAGGTTTTAAAGTGCGTTGGAGACGCGAGAGACTGCAGATGCTGGAGCTGAGAGGAACAACAATCTGCTGGAGGAACTCAACAGGTTGAGCAGCTGCTTGACCCACTGAGTTACTCCAGCAGATTGTTGCTATCTAAGGACATGTTGCATGCAGTTTCACGCCACTGAGGAACCACATACTTGGCTGAAGTAGGAAACCGAACAGAAGGAACAGTTCCAGGATTTTTAAGAGACTCACTTTAAAAGATCTGACAAGTAAAACAAACACTTCTTAAATTGGTTAAAAGCAGAGGCGACAAACCACAGTCTGCCAACTTATTCCATTCCACATTAAAACATGACTTCATCTCACTTACCACTCATTTACTGAACGTCCTACATACCCGGCCCTCAGCAGGGTATGCTGTATTATACAATAAAATACTTGTCATGCTTAATTTCCCACTCGAAATATTTCCCAACACAGATTAGTGTTAAATGATTTAAAATATCACATGTCCAGTATGCATTTGAGTGTAAGGGTGTGTCTGCCTTTTTTAAGTGAATTTCTCTCGTTCTGATTGTCTGTGCAGAGGGATGGCAGTGAATACAATCATATCTGCAAGGGTCAGATGTCAATGTTTACAAAATCTTTCTCTTGCTGGTTTGCATTATTCCATGATGCTTTTGTAGCTGACACTAATTGACCAGGTCCAAATGAAATCATTTATCTGAACTGGTGGGATGAAGCTGGACCCTGACAGCACTGCAAAATGAGCTAATTACAAGTCTCTCAGCCTTTACCCACTATATCCACTTTTCTTTACAACTGCTCTCAGTGACATCAAATGTCTTTAAATCCTGAATAAAGAATGACCTTTCTGAAAAATAATTTCTATTTAATGAGGATTACTCTGTAATATTATTACATTTGCTCTGGGTATCAGCAGCTCCTATCCTGTAACGGTGCTTCTGCATTGTTAATCATCCAGATTTTTTATTATGATGATAATGGATTGAACATTTCTAGACATTTTCTCAATTTAAGCATGTTTCAATAAAAACATTGAAAAATGGAGAAATTAATAGAAGAGCAGAAACATAAAACTGAGCTATCCCATCCTCCAGCCCTCGTCATGGTTTCATGTGTTAATGACATATCAATAATTGTATAATTGCAGAATGACCCATGGTAAAGGTCTCATAGCCAAAAGCAATTTTCCCCCACCATACTGCAGATTTATTACAGAAGTGTATGTTTTTCTCCTTTAAGGCTTGCAATGCCAACTTTATTTACTGATCTACGTTTCACAAAGTATTTATCTACTAAGCCTACAAGGGATGATTTTTTTGCACATCACTAGCTAACCCAGAATGACAATGCAAGCATTCATCTTATCTGATGTCTCATCCTGTCTTGCTTCTCTTCATTTTGTATGAAGATCAGGTCAGAGTTATTCATTTTTATCCCTGGAAACTGGCATCAAAAGAAAGCAAAGCACCTTGATTCGAGGCATTGCAGAGATTGGGTCAAAGAATTTGTTGGGCTGCTTTAAAATGTAAGTTTAATAAATATTTAAGATATAGATTACCTTTGTTTGTCACATGTACATCGAAACATTGAAACATACAGTGAAATGCTTTAGTTGTGTCAATGATCAAAACAATCCAAGGATATGCTGGGGGCAGACTGCAAGTATTGGCGCTATCATAGCATACTCATAACTTACTAACCCTAACATGTACGTCTTTGAAATATGGCAGGAAATCAGAGCATTCAGAGGAAACATACACGGTCTTGAAGAGAATTTTCAAACTCCTTATAGACAGCAGCAGACAGGTCGCTAGTAACCCGTTACTAGCATTACACTAACCGTGATGCTACTGTAACATCCTGGTAAAGGTTTCACTGCTAACACGATGGTCTTTCTGTAGAAGCAGTGTTTGGGTTATGGTCAGAGATAACGGGGCTTCGGAATGTGAGCGTCCAATGAGGAGAGTGTGTTTTCGTGGTGTGTGCCTGAGACCGAGGTGATCTGGGTCTTCTTGTTCAGCAGAAGATGGAGAGAGAAGATGCCAGAAAGGAGATGTCGTAGACACCAGAAAGGAGTGGACTTGGAGTGGGTCTGGGAGTTGATGAAGCCCGGGGAAATTGATGGAGGATCAGCGGAAGGGAAGTGTGAGCTCCAACGAGTGCATTAGACTTTCATTAAAATGGGCCCTTTTCTACTTGTTTTGCTTTACTAACTCTTTAATCTAATGAAGAATTATAAAGCTAAATTGTTTAATTGCATATGGTATGCTGTCTGTTATTTCATGGAACTGATTTGAAACAGGGGAACAAATGCAGCATCCACACAAACAGGAGGGTTTGCAGAGATTGACTTCCCTAGACTTGCACAGCTAACAGCACCTGAGGGTTAGAATTGTGGGGTTATTGTTCAGGATTCATTTTGTTGGATGCTGTGTGATTGCCCTGAGCACTGAACCAGTGGGTTGTGTTTCTAAGTCTGTTGTTCAGTAAAACGATGATGTTACGTAGGTGTGGACGCTGCCAGGGTTGAGTATCCACAGGGTTACTGGTAACGGATGTGTGCGTGTTGAGTGGGGTAGATATTCATACTCCTGCTGAATTGTTATTTCGATTTTTAAGTACAGTTAATGCTGTAGGCAAAGTTATGATTGTGGGACAGAAGTTTGATAAAATGGCAGGCACAGACTTCAGTTCAGACTAGCACTGACATAACATGTGTCAGGAGAAGGGGGAGAAGCTTTCTGCCTACATCTTTCGGCTAGAGAGGCAGCCAAATTGCTTACGGTGCAGAGGGGCCATTCAGACTGCTGAGGTGGATCAGTTAAAAATGGAGAAAATAACCAAAAACGCCCAGTCCCAGAACCTGATCTATTGGGGTCTGTGACTGTCTCATAAGACACGCCCCTCTCCCTCGTTTGTGGGGCTGATTAGAGAAGTACGAGAGGAAGAGAATGCATTGGAGGCGGTCCCTTGCAGCGTAGTGACCACGGATAGCCTGCCTCGGGGAATGGTATTGTGGCAGAATTGAGAACTGAGATGTCCTGGTTGTTATCAGTGAGTGTGACCCCCCCCCCCCCATATGATGGAGTTGGTAGAGAAGCGGGTCCTCTAAGGGGATGGACTATGCAGAGGGCTGCTAGCATCTGGTGTTCCACGAGAAGGGGAGCGGCCGGTATTGTCGGTTATAATTGAGGTGAAGAAGGACACGAGGTGGGAGTGTGAATGACAGGAACCCCCTCGAAGAATGAACCCCTGGGTACCTAAGCAGAGAGTGTTGGGAAAACTTAAAACAGATCCAGTGTGGGGACGGCCTGGTTCATTGGGGGGACACATTCCCAACAATATATCTAGGAACCCCCTAAGGCAAAAAACCATTTTCCTGAAGGCTTAGTGGGGCCAAGCTCCAGTGTATCGCTACAGAGGGTATTTATACTACTGCCATACTTGACACAGGGTCACAGGTCACTTTGCTGTACCATTCATTTTACAACCAGTATTTGACGCATTTACCATTGATGCCACTCAGTGCACTAGAGATCTGGGGCCTTAGTGTGGGTGATTATCTGTATGATGACTATTTGTTAGTGAACCTGGTGTTTTCGGAGGCCGATGTGGGAGTGGCTGAGGTACTTGATACATTAGCGCTAGTTTGTCCGGACCCCATTGAGAAGGGCGGAGTTTCATTTCTTGTGGGGACCAACACTCCTATTGTGAGGAGGCTCATGGGAGCTTGCAAGGAGAAAGCTGGAGAGAGCTTCTGGGGACATTATCTGTTCACCTGGTGTTTTGAGCTGCTTTTGAGGAAGTGCATGGCTACACTGGGCCAGATAACGGGTTACATGAGGGACTGAGTGTTTCACCCAGTCCAAGTCAATCGTGTTACAGCCTGGGGAAGTAGCTAGGGTAATGGGAAACCCCTAATTTCTCGGAATACCCAAGGGCAAGGCCCTCTTGGTGGATGCTGCCCAAGGCCACAAAGAGGAGTCAGGCATGCCTGCTGGGGTAATGGTGACACCCGAACTGCAGAAGCCCTCGGATGGCAGTGATTGTCAGGAACACTATGAAGAGGGAGGTCACCTTCAAGCAGGGATGCCCCTGGTGCATCTGTTCCCGGTGACGGTAATGTCTAGTGTTCCTGTGAGACAAGCTGGGGAGAAACTATCTGAAAAGGGGGGTACCTGCGGGTTGGAAGAGGAGGTTGATAGAGATAATGTTGAAACTGGAAGGTGTCTTTTCCACTGACAAGTTTGATGTGGGTTGTTCGAAGAGCACTCGTCACACTATTCGGGTGACCGAGGACACCCCATTCAGAGAGAGGTTGCATCGACTGGCCCCTGAAGAGGTGGAAGATACTTGGCAGCATTTGCGTAAGTTGGAGGAAGCTGGGGTCATCACTGAGTCCAGAACCCCTATGTGTCCCCAGTACTAGCAGCCAGGAAGAAGAATGGGAAGGTATGGATGAATGTGGACTATAGGACTCTGAACAGGTGTACCATCCCAGGCGTACCAGTATACAGTCCCAAGGATCAAAGACGTACTGGCCTGTCTGAGTGGTACGATGTGGTTCAGTGTGCTGGACTTGAGGGGTGGATATTTCCGGATCCCCATCATGAGCGAGGCTGACAAAGAGAAAACGGCATTTATATGTCCCCTGGTTTTTTTCCAGTTCAAAAGGATCCCCCAGGGCATATCGGGAGCCCCTGTGACCTTCCAGTGTGTCATGGAGAAAACAGTGGGGGATGTGAATTTGCTTGAGGTATTCGTGTATATGGATGACCTCATAGTGTTTGAATCCACCTTGGAAGAACATGAAATGAAGCTATTGAAGGTGCTGAGCCTGAAAGCTGAAGGGTTAGAACTTTCCCTGGACAAGTGCCAGTTCTGCAAGACATCTGTCAGCTATGTTGGGCATATAGTCTCATGGATGGGGTAGTCACGGATCCTTCTAAGATAGAGGCAGTAACCACCTGGCCAAGGCCCCAGACTGTGAGCGCTTTGCACTTGTTCCTTGGGTTCTGTGGATACTATCAGAGGTTTGTGAAGGGCTACACAGAAGTGAGGTGCCCTTTAAATCAGCTTCTGTGTGGTTATGCTCACTTGGGAAGACAGGGAGAAGGACAAAAGGAGAGTAGGATAAAGTGTACTTAGCCCTTTGGAGCCTTTTGGATTGAGGTGGGATGTGAAATGTGAAGAGCCCTTTCTGTCACTGAAGGAGCTGCTGACCCAGGTGCCTGTGCTGGCTTTTGCAGCCCCCCGATTGCCATATGTGCTGCATATGGATGCCAGTAGAGAGGGCTTAGGAGGTGTCCTTTATCAGGATCAAAGCACCGGGTTGAGACCTGTTGTGTTTGTCAGCTGGAGTCTGTCGCCCTCTGAGAAAAACTATCCCACGCACATGTTGGAGTTTCTGGTATTGAAATGGACTGTGTCTACCTCTATGATGCCAAGTTTGACATGAGGGCGGACAACAATCCCCTAACTTGTATCCACACCTCAGCGAAATTGGATGTCACAGAACATCAGTGGTTGGCGGCATTGTCTGCCTATGATTTCAACATGAAGTACCGGCCGGTGAAGTAGGAACATTGATGCTGATGCATTGTCCCAATGTGCAAATGAGGGGCTGGACAGGAACGAAGAGTGGGAGAGCGTTCCTGCCCCAGGGGTGAAAGCCATGTGCCAGTTTTCCATCACAGTGAAGGCAGAGGAAGGCAGGGGCAGGATCGAGTGGTAGATCAATTGGGGGCTTCTGATGATGCCATTCCACAAGTTTACTGTAACCTGACTGCTCTGAAGACAAACCAGTTACTGGAATTGAGACCTAGGGAAGTGGCAGCTGCTCAGTGAGATGACCCGGGCATCAGTACTGTTTAGTCAGTGGTCAAAAAGAAAGACATGGCCCAAGTGGAGAAGATGAAACACGCTGCGGTGCCTCCATTACTGAGAGAGTGGCCCAGATTGGCGTTGCGGAACCAGATCCTATACCGGGTCACGTCACCTCCGAACCAACCTCGGCTTTCCTAGCTGGTTCTGCCGGAGCAGTATCAGAGGATTGTGTTGAAGCCACTTCATGATGATTCTGGACATTAGGGGGTTGAAAAGACCTCTGGATTGCTCAGAGATCGGTTTTACTGGCCTGGAATGAAGACGAAGGTCAAAGAATAGTGCAAATCATGCATTTGATGCATATGGACGAAGACGCTGCCTACAAGGGCCACTCCATTGTACCACTTGCAGAGTGCAAGGCCTCTTGACCTGGTGTGTATGGATTTCCTGTCAATAGAGCCAAGTGCCAGCAACATGGCGAATGTCTTAGTCATCAGGGATCACTGCACCAGATATGCACAAGCTTTCCCTACCAAGGACCAGAGGGCATCCTCAGTGATCAAAGTGTTATGGGAGAAGTATTTCATTTATTATGGCCTTCCCAGATGGACACATAGTGATCAGGGATGGGATTTCGAGAGTAGGCTCATACATGAGTTACTGAGCATTAGGGTTCCTCGAGAAGTCAAGGACTACTCCTTATCACCCGCAGGGTGATTGCCAGCCTGAGAGGTTTAATTGGACCTTGCTAGACATGCTCAGAACTGTGGAGATCACAAAAAGAATAAATGGAGTCAACATATTGGACATCTGGTCCACTGCTACAGCTGTACACAAAATGAAGCTACCGGGTACTCCCCATATTATCTGATGTTTGGGTGCGAGGTGAGGTTGCCCATCGAGCTTTGTTTTGGTACTGAAGAGGACGACCTACCACCAAAGACTCATTTGAAGTACGTGTCTGATATGAGAAAGGAGCTGAAAAAGGCTTATGAATTAGCTGAGATCATGCCTGCCAAGCAGAAGAATCAAGGAAATAAGAGGAGGTAAGTTGGGAGACCGAGTCCTCATAAGGAATTTGGGGCTACCTAGGAAGCCTAAGTTGGCTGACTGCTGGGTGGCTACGTCCTATGTGGTGGAGAGTCAGATGCCAAACGTACCAGTTTTCCAGGTGAAATCAGAATGACAATGTGCCTTTCAAGATTCTCCATTGGAACCACCTTCTGCCTCTCCGACAAGAGGTGCAGGTAGACCCAGAGCCCGACCTGGAGTCTACACCTAGTAACAGGACTCTGCAGCGATGTGAGGTGACTGAAGGACCAACAGCAGGAGAGATTAGACTGGCCCCCGCCCCTGAGTGGGATACTGATTCGGAGGATGAGGAAATGGGGGTGTGCTATATGCTGCGTTTTGCTAACTCCCTACTGATTGAGGAAGAGATTCCCAACTCTTCTCACATTGAGTCAGGTGAAATCTGGGGGTGGGGGGGCTGCTATCTGTGGACAGCCTGGGTTTCAGCGGGACCCTGCAAGGGATGAAACAGGGTTCAGCCAAGGGACAGAGGGGTCCGAGCTGCAGGAGGGTATGAGTGATAGACCAGGGGAGGCCACACCAGGTAGGCCAGAAGTATTCCAAGTAGTGTCAGAACCTGAAGAAGTAGATGAGGGGGTATGGAGGTTTCAAAGAATCAGGAGTCCACCTGATAGGCTGGCCACTGCAGCACCGGGGGAACAGAGTGTGGCCCCTACTGCTTTGGGGACACCTGGGTTGGACTTTGTGCTTTGCATGAAGGGTTGGCAAATTATCTTAATGTCATGAGGACATGACTAAATTTGGTGGTGGGAGAGTGTAATTCCCTGGGAAAGGTTTCACTGCTCTGTAATGATCTTTCTGTAGAAGCAGTGTTTGGGCTACGATGAGAGATATGGAATATGAACTGTCCAATGAGGGAAGTGTGTTTTCGTGCTGTGTGCCTGACACCGAGGTGATCAGGTCCTTTGTTCAGTGGGAGATGGAGAGAGAAGACGCCAGAAAGGAGAGATGTAGACACCAGAAAGGAGGGGACTTGGAGTGGGGCCAGGAGTTGATGAAGCCCGGGGAAATCGATGGAGGATCAGTGGAAGGGAAACCACGAGCTCCAACTTATGCACGTTAGACTGCTTCATTAAAATGGGGCCTTTTCTTTTTGTTTTACTTTGCTAGCCTTTTAGTCAAAGTAAGAATTATAAAGCTAAATTGTTTAATTGCATTTGGTGTACTGTCTGTTATTTCATGGTACTGATCTGTAACAGGGGAACACATCACACAGGAGGAACACACACAACCAGGAGGGTTTGCACCTCAATCTCACACGTTTGGTGGGGCCAGAGATCAGCTTCCTTAGGCTTACACAGCAGACAGAACCTGAGCGTTACACTACCATGCCGCCCCACTCCTAGCAACTCCCAGGGAAGCAAGCATTCACTTACATAAAATACTGCTAGTTGCACACTATACCAATGTAGTCCTTTCTAACTGAAGCACTTTTGACACGGTGCAAAGGAGGCTGCCAGGCCATATGAGTACACTGGTGATGGTGGCTTCACCTGTGTTCTTTTGAAGTGGTATTTTAGAGGAGGTGACCTGTGGATTGTCTTGTAGCATTTTGCACAACTCAGTGATTCCTTCCAAGGTACTCCCCAGGCAGTGCTCCTTACTTAAATATAAATAGAAACTCTGTTTTTTCCTCAAATATCTGGCATTCATGTTGAATGCAAGTGTATCAGATTCCTAATACTCTTCCTTCCCAAAAACAAAATCAAAGGAAATTTCCAGTGGGAATGTGAATGTTCCACACTTGAAGGAAGAGAGAGAGAGAGAGAGAGAGAGAGAGAGAGAGAGAGAGAGAGAGAGAGATTGCAAGGGTTCAGTAAGAGGCCAAGCATTATGCTCAGATGACAAAAAGCATTGATCAAATCAAGAATACTAAACACAATGATTGTAAACAAAATATTCTTACTGCAACTTAATGCTAAATCCTGGTTCTTTGCGATGTTCTCTGTTGTCTATTGAACATAAGTTGTAATCAATATAAATGAGATGATTATAACAGTCTGATCTGGTTCTAATACAAGCAAAGTTTCAGTGTTATTGAGCTCCGTCTTAACATCTGCTGCTGTCTTCTGAGTGATGCCACAGACTGGGCAAGGGCCAATGGAAAAATACAGATTCATTCTATAGACAGTCGATGGTTGTACAAGTATCTTTTTAATGGGGGTAATTTCATTTGATTTCTTATTCTGCTTGCAAATGAGAGTTATAATTTTTGTGGTAATTCATGCATGAGTACTTGAAATGTGGGCAATGAAGTCTAACTATAACAAGCCATTCATCCACAGTTTAATGGAATGTTATAATGGATCACCTGCCTGCTGCAAAAAAAATGTCTGAAGTTCAAAAATTAATTGTCCTTTCAACAGCAGAACTTCCTGTGCTATTTCATCTTTTATTCCATGGGGTAAAGTTGACACAGTTAATTATGAACACAAGGACTGATAGTATTGTTGTGTTATGCAGGTTGGCATTGAGGGAACTGAAAATCTATCTGATCTATGCCCTTATAACAACGTGAGAGAGACCTGACACTGGGTCTTATAAAACTCTGTTTTGCTGCTATGCTGTGAAGCAAAAAAAATTATGAATTGTCCCATTCTCCTGTAAGGGGTGCCAGAGATCTGAATACTCCACGTCTGAAACTGCATGTGGTGCCCTGAAATTATCCTTGATTATTAAAGCTAAATATGGTTATCACTGGGAGGAAAGTGTGGCTGGATGAAAATGATCTGAGGTCCTTCTGCAAAACGTTACATAACTGCGCAATTATGTCCTTGCTGATATGTATATTACAAATGGACAGCTCCTAAGAGAATCCCCATGCCTGTACTTCATGTGTATACCCCGGGGGTGGGGGCGGGAGATAACATATTCTCACTGATTGACGTTTGGCTCTCTGGATTCCTTCCTGTGTAACTTTTTTCCCTATGCCAAAGACCCTCTTTTACAAGCTTTTGGAAATAGCAGGTTTGTGTCTGAAAAGCCCTGACTTCAGGGACAGCGCCTGAAATTCTGCATCTCTGTTTGTCAGATACCTAACAGAAAGCTTAAAAATGCAGAGCCGGGAGTAGAATTGATTCTTTGAACTTTCCAGACGCTTCTAACTCACAAACCTCTGCTTTGATCCTCTGATCCTGGCAGCTGTTGTATCTCTTCCTGCCCTCACTAATTTACCCAGAGTGCCTCAGAAGTGTGAATTTAGGAAAGTCACAGCTGCTGTGCCACTGGCTCTTGTTCTGACATATGTAAATACAGCCAGTGGGGACAAGGCAGGCAGATTGTGAGAAGACAAGAAGGCCATAACAGAACCCAAGGGAAGTTTTAATGGCACAAAACACCCAGAAGTGACTTCCATCTGATTTCTCTTGACTAAAACAGTACCAGTGCTTTTTACTAACCACTAATAGGCTGAAAGCAATAAGCTCTTTACCCCAATCGACCCCTTCTTTAGTTTTGGAATCACGAGAGTAGAGACAAAACAATCAGGTTATACATAATATCTAGCAATCTAGCTTCTGGCAACAGAATATAGCTTTCCGTCACTCTGCATTATTTTTCTTCTATTTTTAAGCCTTGGCTCATTAAAGGTCTGTGGCTATTCAGGCATAAAGAGCTCACACACTACCACATTCAAAAACCCAGAATCCAAAATCCCAACGAGAGAGCTTGTTGTAGCAGATATCCTGATCTCCCACAATGTTAACCAATGAAGAACCAAGGATGGATAGAGTTTTACAATGAAATAGGGTCAGAGTGGAGGATAAGTTTGAATCACAGCATTCAGAAAAAGTTTAGTTTTGATGTTGAAACTGTATCATTTGCTTGTGTTTCATCATTTCTTTCCCCTCTTTTAGAGGCCATTGGGGGGCTAGTTTTAACCTTCTGTCTTTGGAGAAACAGCAAGTGGCATGCTGCAGAACTCACTTAATTCCCAATCCAATAAATTTTTCCCCTACCTCTCTCCACCACGTCTTCTTTTCTCCAGCTCTGTATATCCCCTTCTTCTTACAAGCAATATCGTCAGCTGCCTCAGCCTCCTGTGTCTATACCTCAATGCCCCATGGGACTTTTTCATCTTATTGCCCTCCATTAAGATTATCATTAAATGTATCTCTTTGGGGCCAAGTTTTGAGTCAATTTTCACCATATGTTTTCTTTGACTTGTAACATTTTATTTTTGATTGCACATCTGTGAAGTAGAAAAGAATATTTGTTTCACATTATGGACATGATACAAATGCAAATTATTGTTACAGATTACAACCCTTTTCATTCAGCTGTGGGGCCACGTCGCCGTCACTGGCAAGGAGGTTTTGGTTCTATTTGCAAATAAGTTAGGCTCCAGCATATGATTCGATATCACTGGAAGGTGAGATATTAATTTCTTACTGAACAAGCTTCATTCCTGTTCCTTCATTAACTCCTCTGTGAGAGGCCTCAACTCAAACAGTGTTGCCAATGGTACACAATGTCTGGATGGCTCTTCTGAGAACTTTTTCCACACATGTGGCCCATACACAGATGTTAGGACTGCTTCACTGTTACCAAAGAGGAACTAGTCCCAGTCTAGGATTGGGAAACTACCTTGGACTTTCCCCTTTAAATGACATAACTAATGAACTCACCTTTGTTATTTCACACCCACCACCTGTAAAATACAAAACCCCTCTAAGCTCATGACTTTCACCCATTTCCCTATATCACCATTCACTCAAACATCAAAGTGTCATCTTGAACTGAACCACCATTTAACTGCTAATTACTGGCTTCAAAACTTTGGAGAGACCATGCTGTCAATGATCAGTAGACATGGGAGATGGCAGATGCTGGAACCTGGAGCAACCCACCACCAACCACATCTTCCCCTCCCCACAACACACCACCTTCTGCAGGGACCACTCTCACTATGACTCCTTGTCTGCTCGTCATTCCACACCAATTCCCCCCTTAGCCCTGACACTTTCCCAAGTGGATGCAGTGGATGTGCCACTTGTCTCTGACCTCTTCCGTCACCACCATCCAGGAACCCTCAGTCTTTCTGGGTGAGGCAAATGCTCACAAGAATCTTAGAAGCATAGAAATATAGAAAAACTACAGCACAAAACCTTCAGCCCACAAAGCTGTGGCGAACCTGAGAAATTACCTAGGGTTACCCATAGCCCTCTATTTTTCTAAGCTCCGTGTACCTATCCAGGAGTCTCTTAAAAGACCCTATCGTATCTGCCTCCACCACCATCGCCAGCAGCCCATTCACCACTCTCTGTGTAAAAAACTCACCCCTGACATCTCTATACCTACTCCCCAGCACCTTAAAACTGTGCCCTCTCATGCTAGCCATTTCAGCCCTGGGAACAAGCCTCTGACTATCCACATGATCAATGCCTCTCATCATCTTGTACACCTCTATCAGGTCACCTCTCATCCTCCATCACTCCAAGGAGTAAAGGCCGAGTTCACTCAACCTATTCTCATAAGACATGCTCCCCAATCCAGGCAACATCCTTGTAAATCTCCTCTGCACCTTGTCTATGGTTTCAACATCCTTCCTATAGTGAAGTGACTAAAACTGAGCACAGTACTCCAAGTGGGGTATGACCAGGGTCCTATATAGCTGCAACATTACCTCTCGGCTCCTAAACTCAGTTCCTCGATTGATGAAGGCCAATGCACCGTAATCCTTTCTTAACTACAGAGTCAACCTGTGCAGCAGCTTTGAGTGTCCTATGGACTCAGACCCCAAGGTATCTCTGATCCTCCACACTGCCAAGAGTCTTACCATTAATACTATACTCTGCCATCGTATTTGACCTACCAAAATGAACCACTTCACACTTATCTGGGTTGAATTCCATCTGCCACTTCTCAGCCCAGTTTTGCAAGCTGTCAATGCCCCGTTGTAACCTTTGACAGCCCTCCACACTATCACAACACCCTCGACCTTTGTGTCATCATCAAATTTACTAACCCATCCCTCTACTTCCTCATCCAGGTCATTTGTAAAAATCACGAAGAGTAGAGGTCCCAGAACAGATCCCTGAGGCACACCACTGGTCACCAACCTTCATGCAGAATACTACTCATCTACAACTACTCTTTGCCTTCTGTGGGCAAGCCAGTTCCAGTTCCACAAAGCAATTTCTCTTTGGATCCCATACCTCCTTACTTTCTTAATAAGCCTTGCATGGGGTACCTTGTCAAATGCCTTGCTGAAATCCATATACTCTACATCTACCACTCTTCATTCTTCAACGTGTTTAGTCATTTCCTCAAAAAATTCAATCAGGCTCGTAAGGCACGACCTGCCTTTGACAAAGCCATGCTGACTATTCCTAATCATATTATGCCTCTCCAAACGTTCATAAATCCTGCCTCTCAGGATCTTCTCCACCAGCTTACCAACCATTGAAGTAAGACTCACTGGTTTATAATTTGCTGCGCTGTCTTTACTCCTTTTCTTGAATAAGGGAACAACATCTGCAACTGTCCAATCCTCCGAAACTTCTCCTGTCCCTATTGATGATGTAAAGATCATCATCAGAGGCTCTGCAATCTCCTCCCTCGCCTCCCACAGTAGCCTGGGGTACATCTCGTCCAGTCCCGGTGACCTATCCAACTTGATGCTTTCCAAAAGCTCCAGCACACTCTCTTTCTTAATATCTACATGCTCAAGCTTTTCAGTCCACTGCAAGTCATCACTATAATCACCAAGATCCTTTTCCGTAGTGAATACTGAAGCAAACTACACATTAAGTACCTCTGCTATCTCCTCCGGTTTCATACACAGATTTCCACTGTCACACTTGATTGGTCCTATTTTCTCACATCTCATCCTCTTGTTCTTCACATACTTGTAGAATGCCTTGGGTTTTTCCTTAATCCTGTCCGCCAAGGCCTTTTCATGGCTCCTTCTGGCTCTCCTAATTTCTTTCTTAAGCTCCTTCCTGATAGCCTTATAATCTTCTAGATCTCTATCATCACCTAGTTTTCTAAACCTTTTGTAAGCTCTTATTTTCTTCTTGACTAGATTTACAACAGCCTTTCTACACTATGGTTCCTGTACCCTACCATCCTTTCCCTGTCTCATTGGAATGTACCTATGCAGAACTCCACGCAAATATCCCCTGAACATTTGCCACATTTCTTCCGTACTTTTACCTGAGAACATCTATTCCCAGTCCTGCCTGAGAGACTCATATTTCCCCTTACTCCAATTAAACACTTTCCTAACTTGTCTGTTCCTATCCCTTTCCAATGCTATGGTAAAGGAGATAGAATTATGATCACTATCTCCAAAATGCTCTCCTACTGAGAGATCTGACACCTGACCAGGTTCATTTCCCAATACCAGATCAAGTACAGCCTCTCCTCTTGTAGGCTTATCTATGTAAAGTGTCAATAAACCTTCTGAACACACCAAACAAACTCCACCCCATCTAAACCCCTTGCTCTAGGGAGATGCCAATCAATATTTGAGGAATTAAAATCTCCCACCACAACAGCCCTGTTATTATTGAACCTTTCCAGAATCTGTCTCCCTATCTGCTCCTCGATGTCCCTGTTACTATTGGGTGGTATGTAAAAAACACACAGTAGAGTCATTGACCAGTCCTGTTCATAACTTCCACCCACAGAGACTCTGTAAACAATCCCTCCATGACTTCCTCCTTTTCTGCAGCCGTGACACTATCTCTGATTAACAGTGCCATGCCCCCACCTCCTTTGCCTCCCTCCCTGTCCTTTCTGGAACATTGAAAGCCTGGCACTTGAAGTAATCAATCCTGCTCCTGAGCCATCCAAATCTCTGTAATGGCCACAACATCATAGCTCCAAGTACTGATCTGTGCTCTAAGCTCATTCACTTTGTTCACAATACTCCTTGCATTAAAATACTTTGTAGATACACCTCAAACCATCGCTCTGAGCGCATCCCTTTTCTATCTCCTGCCTATCCTTCCTCTCCCACTGTCTCCAAGTTTTCTCTATTGTGAGCCAACACCTTTTCTTCCATCTCTACAGTTTGGTTCCCACCCCCAAACAATCCTGGCTTATACACTCCCCAAAAGCCTTTGCAAACCTCCCCGCCAGGATATAGGTTCCCTTGGGATTCAAGTGCAACCTGTCCTTTTTGTACAGGTCATTCCTGCCCCAAAAAAGGTCCCAATGATCCAGAAATCTGATTCCCTGCCCCCTGTTCCAATACTTCAGCTACACATTTATCCTTCACCTCATCCTATTCCCATATTCATTGTCATGTGGCACAGGCAGTAATCCCAGTTTTGCTTCTCAACTTCCTTCCTAACTCCCTGTAGTCTGCTTTCAGGACCTCCTCCCTTTTCCTGCCTATGTCGTTGGTATCAATATGTACCACGACCTCTGGCAGTTCTCCTTCCCACTTCAGGATATCATGGATGTGATCAGAAACATCCCAGACCCTGGCACCTGGGAGGCAAACTACTATCTGAGCTTCTTTCCTGTGTCCACAGAATCGCCTATCTGACCCCCTAACTATAGAGTCCCCTATCACTGCTGCCATCCTCTTCCTTTCCCTACCCTTCTGAGCCACAGGGCCAGACTCTGTGCTAGAGGCACTGTTGCTTCCCCCAGGTTAGACCCCCCCCCCAACAGTACTCAAACAGGAGTACTTATTGTTAAGGGGGACAGCCACTGTGGTAGTCTCTAGCATCTGCCTTTTGCCGTTCCCTCTCCTGACTATTACCCACTTATCTGTCTCCTGAGGCCCTGGTGTGACTACCTGCCTATAGCTCCTCTCTATCACCTCCTCACAGTCCCTCACCAGACGAAGGTCATCGAGTTGCATCTCCAGTTCCCTAACATGGTCCCTAAGGAGCTGCAGCTCGATGCACTTGGTGCAGATGTGGCTGTCCCGGAGGCTGGAAACTCCCCGACTTCCCACATCTGACACTGAGCACAGAACACCGGCTTCACACACATATTTCCTGTCTGTATTCTACACAGATAACCTACCTTGCCATGACCCATTATCGCCGAAGCCCTGTTGAGCCAAAACCTTCCTACTCTGTCTCCCTCTGCTTTTAAATCTTCTACAACTTTGTCTCCCAGTTGCAGACTATTTCAACTCTCCTTCCCATTCCAACAATGACCTGTCCATCCTTTGCCTCTCTACTGCCAGGATGAAGCCCAGCACAAACTGAAGGAGCAATACCTTATGTTCCACTTGGGCATGGATATTAAGTTTTCCAATTTTAGGTTAACACCCCATTCCTCTTCTTTTCCCTCTTCTTCTCCAACTCCTTCTGATTCTCAGCCTTTCCATTTTTTGTCCCCTTTCCTCTCTTGGTTCCATCCACCCATCTCACACACATTCCCCCACTTCCCACAGGCCTTATCACTTTTCCCTTTTCCTCCAATGGTTACAAACCTCACCTTCTTTACTTATCCAAATCCAACTCTAGTAGTGCTTTGTGATCCTGCTTATCTCTCTTTTGCAGTCATCTCTCATCTTCCCATTTTCCTCACCCCATTCCATCTGTTGTTTCTCCTATTTCCTTTCTCTCTTTTTTGCCACCATTTATCATTCACCTGCCACAGTCTCCCAACTCTATCCCTGCTCACTTTCCCTACCTGGCACTATCTGCCTGTTATCTTACACTCCTCCTCAGTCTACATATCACCCTGTAATCCTTTGTCTCTCCCCTTCTCCTGTCTCTGTTGATCATTTTGTCTCTCCTAGTCCCGATGCAGAGTTTTGACCCGAAAAATCACCAATCTTTTTTCCTCCCAAAGATGCTGCTCGACCTGCTGAGTTCCTCCAGCAGGCTGTGTTGCTGCCAATGATTCAGCCTTAATAGTTTTCTAATTCTTGACCTTTACTCTCCACCTACTATTTGACCCAACCATCTTTCCAATCCATGACCTCCCTCTCTTAACCCCCAGTGCTCTCCCCCCGATTTATTGTGTATGCTCAGCCATTATAGAGTGCACAAGCAATCTGCTTTGTTCATCAGGGATGAATCTCATGGTGGCATTGCCAGTATCGATTACCAGAAGATGACCTGCATTTATTGCAGGCAAGTAGCATTAGTATCAATAGACATGATGGTTAGCCGAAGGGTCTGTTCGATTCTGTACAACCCTATCCATTTCCTATAACAATTCCAGTGGAGAAAAGCTTTAATTCTGGCTGTTGGTACATAAAAAAATAAAATAATAGAACAGTGTTAAAATAACTACCATGCAAAGCGTAAGAAATCCTTCATGCAAGTATTTAATATTCAGTTGTTGAGTAAGCACCATAAAAGGAATTATGAATTAACAGATACCATGATCATCCCAGTGTTACATGGCTTTTACTGTACTGATGCTGGGTAATATATCCATACAGTATACAGAGTTAGTGATGGGTACGATTGATTAGCACTTTGCTAGAACAAGAATGAATCCTTCCAATAAGGGCCAATGTTAGGCCTTCAAGAATTGGAACATCCATACCGATTCATGCTGCAAGTATGCTTAACACTAACAATTATTGCAAGTCAGCAAAGCCTGATGATTAGAAAAGATTTGCTCATGTTTACCATGTGTAATGTTTATTCTCTGTTGTGCCCATTATGCAATAATCTAAGTACAGCATAATTCACACTGACATTACACCCTCCCCTCCAAGATTCTGAATAAGCTCCTCTAACAGTCCTGCAAGACTCCAGTAAATGAAGCTCTCATCAAGCACACAAGGAAATGACAGGTTGTATAGTTAACTTTGTAACTTCAGAGTTCATTTTAACTTGTGCAATGTCCTGAGGTTGACTAGGCCTTAAACAGCTGAGAATGCAGGTTGCTCATTTACAAGGAGGCTACAAAGAGAGAAACCAGTAATAACATTGCTCTAAATATGCTTTGGGGTCATTTTATTTACTATTTTAAAACATTCACATGACTGCTTTTCCTTTGTCAGAAAACATGATTATTTTTAACTCTACAGAAGCATATGGTATTCCAAGACCATAAGTCTATAAGACTTAGAAACAGAATTAGCAATTCATTCCATGGATTCTGTACCACCATTCAATCATGGCTAATTTATTTTCTTTCTTAACCCCATTCTGATTTTTTCACGTAATTTTGATGCCTTTATTAATTAAGTTCCTATCAACCTCCACAGGTTCACTACAGAGTCAGCCCCCGCCTCCCCCCCCCCCCCCCCAGCATTAAGCACATCTGCAAGGAGCCATGCCACAAAGAAAACAGTCTCCGTCATCAAGGATCTCCACCATCCAGCTCTCCTCTTGCTGCTGCTGTTGGGAAGGAATTACAAGAGCCTTAGGTCCTACACCAGCAAGTTCAGAAACAGGTATTACCCTTTAACCAACATACCCCCGAACCGATGTGAATAACTTAACTCACCTCATCCCGAAATGATTTGTCAACATATAGACTCATGTTCAAGGACTCTACAACTCACGTGCTCAATGCTATTAATTATGTTTTTTTTATTTTCACAGATTGTATTTGCACGTTGGCAGTTTATCAGTCTTTGTGTGCAGGGCTTCATTGATTCAGCAGTACTTCTTTGTTCCACTGTGAATGTCTGCAAGAAATTGAACTTCAATGTAGAGTATGATGACATATATGTATTTTGATAATATATTTTCTTTGCATTTTGAACTTTGAACAGTCTGGCTAAAGAAATCTCTCCTCATCTCTGTTCTAAAGGGATATCCTTTTATTATGGAACTATGCCTTCTGGTCCGAGACTCTTCTTCCATTGGAAATATCCTCAACGTCCATTGCATCTAGATATTAATATTTTGTGGGTTTCAGTGAGATTCCCCCCTTATTCTTCTAAAATCATATAACCATATAACAATTACAGCATGGAAACAGGCCATCTCAGCCCTTCTAGTCAGTGCCAAACGCTTACTCTCACCTAGTTCCACCAACCTGCACTCAGCCCATAACCCTCCATTCCTTTCCTGTCCATATAACTATCCAATATTTTTTAAAATGACAATATCAAACCTTCCTCTACCACTTCTACTGGGAGCTTGTTCTACACAGCTACCACTCTCTGAGTAAAGAATTTCCCCCTCGTGTTACCACTAAACTTTTGCCCCCTAACTCTCAACTCATGTTCTCTTGTTTGAATCTCCCCTACTCTCAATGGAAGAAGCCTATCCATGTCAACTCTATCTATCCCCCTCATAATTTTAAATACCTCTATCAAATCCCCCCTCAACCTTCTACACTCCAAAGTATAAAGACCTAACTTGTTCAACCTTTCTCTGTAACTTAGATGCTGAAACCCGGGTAACATTCTAGTAAATCTCCTCTGTACTCTATCTTGTTGACATCTTTCCTATAATTCAGTGGCCAGAACTGTACACAATACTCCAGTGAGTACAGGTCCAGAGCCATCAAATGCTTCTCATACATTAACCATTTCATCCCCAGAACCATTCTTGTAAACATCCTCTGGATTCTCTCCAATGCCAGCACATCTTCTTTAAGTTTCTGAGCTCCAAACTGCTGACAATACTCTTAATGTGGCCTGACCAAAGTCTTATAGATATTCAGTATTACATTCGTGTTTTTATATTTTAGTCCTCTTAAAATGAATGTTCACATTGCATTGCCTGCCCTGTTGGGTGTCGTCTTTTGTTGATTCTATTAGGTTTCTTGTATTTACTGTGAATATCTGCTAGAAAATGAATCTTGGATATGGTGGCATATATGTACTTTGATAATAAATTGACATTGTGAACTTTATGAACTTTGCTTTAACTATACCACCAGTCAAAGAAATTGTATCCATTTAGAAACCAAAACTAACATTCGTTTAATCATGCTTTAGATACTTCTTAAATCTCTGTTTTCAGATTATCCTTAGGGAATTCAAATTTTTATAGTGATCAAGCATTCAAAATCAATATTATTTTACATAAGCTGCATCCTCCAGTTTTCAGGTTGTGTGATCTATGTATAATTTTTGTTTTTGCTTTCCAGTGGGCATTCTGGAGACAGGGCATGAGACGTAAGTTGTCCAGTCATGTCATGATAATTAAATTTGCCTCAACATTGGATTTCATCTCTTATTTGAATATTAGATAGACGGATGCTGTGTACTGCACTCATGCCAACTTGGATTGCCTGAAACATTTGAGTGAAATATCTTTAAAGACAGTGTAACGGTAGTTTTATACACAGAACTGTGTGCTTAAATGGACCAAGTCTGATTCCATAGGAAGCTAACTGAGAAACTCCTAACTGCCCACATCAGTGTCTTGTTCCTTGATGTGGATCAGGCAGATAATGAAGTCCTCACTCAATGACAGCCGTAGAAAAGCTACAGATGAAGCTGCCATGGAGGTAAGAATTGGTCACAGTTATTTCATTTATGACTAGGCAAATTCTCCGAGCAATTGTCTGTATCCATCTTTTCTGGTACCCCATTCACCCCCAGATTACTCCAGGATGTAGGCAGACCAAGGAGCCGGTGAATGCAGCCAACGGTCAATGTGATATGCAGAAAAAAAGGCTGTATATACTGAGCAAAGGATAACCATTAATGTTGTTCTCATTATTATGATAATTAAAATCTGAGACTGGCAGAGTGATAGGAGCAAGACATCAATATTAAATACAAATGCTTTGCATTTTCTTTATTGATCCCTATGCATTTGCTGTTTTTTTTGTGAGAGAGCTGAGCAACAATCATAGATCACACCCCAGAGCTCCAATTTATGTCAGCAGTAGAGAACACATCAGTTGCCTGTCTAATGCCAGGAAAATGTCAAATGCCTTAAGCAAATCATGCTCACAGTGACAACATCAGTTTCCTAATGGGTCTGAGATCATCTAGAAATGATATCTCGCTGAATAGACTTAATGTAAAACTACTTTTATGTGTAATCTATGAAATAAAGTGTGTGAAAATGGATTCAATTTTCTGGCCATTATGTCAACTTTCAAAGGATCGAAATAAAGATGGGGATGTTATAAAGGAAGATAAAAATTCAAACAAAAAATATTTAAGAAAACCTTAGATAAATGACCCCATTAGCAATTTCTGACAAAGTTGAAGGAATTGAGGTCTAAAAATGTCAGACTAAATCGACGGGAAAGGGAATCTTGCTTTCAAGGGCAATTAAAGGAACAGCCCGGCACCTAACTCTCAGTTCGAATGTTGTTGAATTTATGATTGTCTGCATGAGATGACTGTGAGGGAGGTTGTCTCTGTGCGATTTTGTGGTCCCAGGGAGTAGCAATGCAGTTTATCTGCACAGAAGTAACAGCCCTGTTTCAAGCCAAGCAGACAATTATTGTCTGTAGCATCCCAATGCTGCACAGTATCTGCAGGCATCCTTCAAGCAGATGGGATGGTTATTTACCTCACTGGTGATCCAAATATCAACAAATCTAGATGGCATTTCTCCATGAATTTGTCACATTTTAGAGTTATTTTTCGGTTTTCTTTCCCACTCCGAAATTAAATTATATTTAAGTGTGATGCTTGATAGAAAATGTAAATTAATGCTACAAGAATTAAGGATGTGTATTGCAACCAGATGGACAAATTAATGAGGTAACAAAACATAAAGTCTTCACAAACTGGTGAAAGAAGGGACAGATTGTTTTGCATTTCTTCTGATTGCAGCAGGATATGATTTCTTTAAACCCACTCCCACAGCGATGTGGGAAATGTGCAAACATAACTGGTGCAACTTGCCAATTAGAAATCTTAATGGCGTTAAAACAGCACCAAGGGTCATCCTGATGCTGTTTGTAGACATTGCATAATGGTTAGAATCTTTATTTGAGAGGTTCACAGAACTAGATTGTCAGAATTTCCCATGTCGTGCCATCCATGTTGAAATATAAAGTGTCAGTTTCAGTGTCATGTCCTATCTTGGCTTGTTGCTTCTTCTTGCAGCTGCTGACATTCAAACCTGTAGCTGTGGTATCCATAGCTAAAGATACATATCACAAAACAAATAACACTCTGCTAACTAGGGAGGATTATTGTTTTTGGATAAAAGGATATTGCAGTGATGGGAAGTTGGCAGGAATCTCACAAAGAGGTCAGAAAGATTTGGACGAACTGGTAAAGGACTGGGGCCAAATGTGTGAGGTTCTTTCATTTGTCCATCGTGCAAGGATGAGAACCACTCTAGACATCCACAATTTATAAGGGCTGGAGCAGCCAATCCGTGCCCTAAAAGCTCTTCGGCAGTGTGGACAAAAGATGGCAGCCACGTTGGGGGGTTGGGGCTTGCTGGCTCAGGATTTCCTGGCCAGCCTATATCTCCCTGCTACAATTGTCCTTTCTGCCTCATGTATCACTGCACCCTTATGGAGGGAGGAGCATCACTCAACTCGATCTTGGACAATATGTTCCCATGTGTCTGGATTGTTGGCAAAGGCTTTTAGGGTGTCTTTATGGCATTTCACTTGACCTTCCTGGGAACGCTTTCCCTTCTAGAGTTCACCATAAAACCGTCCCCTGGGAAGTTGACGGTCTTTGCAACTGGGACTGCATCAGGATGATGCAGATGCTGGATAGACCCACCTTGGTAAGTGCCTCAGTTTCAGGGATTCTGATCAGCACTAAGGAGAGCGGTTGATCTTAATGATGTGGGATCATAGACTTCTTTTCGTGCAGGGTAGAAGTTCTTTAAATTTTACCTAACTGCAAATGCCTGGACCTTATCAGCTTTATTGCTCAGCCAGGAATCCTGCATCTGGTACAGCTTGTGATGCATGGGCCTTTGTATGTTATTGAAGGCATCCTTCTTTGAGATGGACTTGGTGTTGCTCATCCAGCAGTTGTTTGATGTCAAATCAGTTTTCGTCAAACCAGTCCCTGTGCTTTCTGATAGCAGGCCCCAGAATCTCTAGCAGTATTGCAGAGTATCGAAGGGATGACCGCATTCTGATTGTTCAGAAGGGTGGTCTTGCAGAGTGACAACAGACTGCTTTATTTTGCTGCTTTTCAGCTTGAAGACGTTGAGCAGCCTTGGGGTTTTCTTTCCTTGTTGGCGTCTCTTGGGCTGGATATAGATGTTCAGTTTATAAAGGACGAGGCACAGGTCTGTGCAGCATTCAGCACCACACAAAGATTTTGTCACCCTTGTCTCTCTCTTCCTGACATTGACATAGTCAATGAAATGCCTGCGCTTAGAACGAGGTGCTTCCGTGATGTTCTATTATGTGTGGGAAGGCAGAAGATGGTGTTGGTGATCAACAATTCATGTTCAGTTCATGTCTGTAATAATGGAAGACAGTATTTCCCAATGAGACCTCATCCCAGTAGGTGTTGTCAGAGCCTGCTCTTGCGTTACCAACGATGATAAGCTTGTCTGTTTTGGGAACAGTGGCAATAACTGAGTGCATTTCTTCATAGAAATTGTCTTGCTCATTGAGGTAAACTAGTGGTTACCTCCATGCAGTCTGCTCTAGCTTGGGTAGGCAAGCCCAAACTCACCGAGGGTTTAAGACCTATTGGTCACCTTCACCTGATTTAGCCAGCTCACTAGCAAACAGCTGCTTCAAGCCACAGGTGAGAACTGAGTGCCAAGTGGGTCCAACAGTGGATGAGCTACTCCCAAAGGAGCACGACTTGCCCACCCCATCATGGGTGCTACCCCTCCCTGACACCCCATACACCCCATGAGGTTCTTAATGCATTGGAAGTACAGAGACTCTCAGGCCAAAGATCAGTTACTTCCAGCCAGAGGTTGTCAGTGAAGTCTCAGAAGGAGAAGAGGCCTGTCTACGTACACCTGCCATCAGTCTGGGGAAGCCTACACAGTAAGTAAATGCCCTTGGTCAGTTCCACTATAGCAAGCTGAAGGGAAGGTAAATGGAGTCTCTTCCTTCGGCACAGATTCTGAGTGACCTCCCTATTCAGTAGTGGGCAGCATGCTGTGAGATGAGGCAGAGGTCGGCAGCAGCAGCTTGGAATGACCTTGAGGCTCAGAAGCTAATATCGATTCTGACCCAGACTTCCTGTAGCAAAGCAATCCAATCACATGGATGAAGTTACAGATCAGAGTGGAGCTCACAAATTCAAGTTGCATGTTGTCACAGTTTCAGGGGGACAAGAAAAATAAAATGTATTTTATTCACATCCGATTGACTGCTTCTTCCGCTGTTTCACCCATCGCGTTCTATGTGCCACACTTTCTGCCATGGTTTCTGTACTTTGTGTCCCTTTCCCAGTCACCTCCACAACTCTGGGATTCTCTCTCTGCCACCTGTAATGAAACTGTATGCCTCCTTATCCTCCGCAGGATCCACCTTTTCAATCACTTGTTCTTTGACCTTCTCATGTCCTGCAAGAATCGGAAGGTCGCCCATCTACAGACACAAATCCTGCCGTCTCCAATGCTGGAAGGCCTGGACGTCTCCAGACCATGACCTTGCTACCGACCTCAATGGCTCTAATGATCCAGAGCAGATTGGAAACCTGGACTCCTCCACCATCATTGTGGGTTTCAATGACATCAGACACCTCCAAAGTACTGATTGTACAACCTCCAACTCCAGCTTCAGCCTTGACCTCCAGGCCAGGTCTTCACACGTTGCTGCTGGAACTCCCATCACTCCTTCTCCCACCACGCCACAATCCTATCTCTCTCAGGCCTCACTGCCAGCTCATGGACCTTCAGAGACTCCTCTTCCTCTAAATCTCCCTTCCCCTCAGACTCCAACCCCATTCCCTCCTCTGATCCCAGCTCTCATCTGTGCCAGGTCTTCATCATTCTCTCTGACCTTTCCCTTTCTGAAGTAGATTGTTCTATCCTCAGTAAGGGCTCACCTTTGACCCCTTGCGCCAACACCTCAATGAGTCCCACGCCTGCCATGAAGCTGAGCTTTACTTCTGCTGCCTCCGTCTTGGAGCCTACTTCTTTAACAAGGACTTCGCATCCCACACCAATGACCCCTTCTCCCATCTTCAATCCTCCTTCTCTTCCTGGACACCCCACACTGGTCTTCTGCCTGTTCTGGACCTTCTCGTTGCCAACTGCCGACAGGATATCAACCATTTTGACTTCAACACTCCTCTCTCCAATTCCAACCTCACCCCTTCTGAACTCTCGAATCTCCACTCCCTCTGCACTTATCCTTACCTTACCATCAAATCTGCAGATAAAGGGGGTGCTGTAGTAGTCTGGCGGACTGATCTCTACCTTGCTGAGGCCCAGCAATAACTCTTAGACACTTTGTCTTACTTACCCCTCGAATAGGATCCCACTAAGGAGCATCAGGCATCATCTCCCACACCATCACTGACTTTATTAGCTCTGGAAATCTCTCATCCACTACCACCAACCTCATAGTTCCTGCACCCTGCACCTCCAGTTTCCACCTCCTACACAGGATCCACAAACCTGCTTGTCCAGGTAGACCCATTGTCTCAGCTTGTTCCTGCCCCACTGAGCTCATATCTGCATACCTTGACACTGCTTTATCCCCCCTAGTTCAGTCCCTTCCTACCTACATCTGTGATGCTTCGCACTCTCTGGATCTTTTCAATTATTTCATGTTCCCTGGTCCCCATCATCTTACCTTCACTATGGATGTCCAGTCGCTATTGTAAACTACATATACCTGTCTGGACACGCCCCTCTGCTGACTGTTCCTATGGCTCCTCCCACAGACCCCTGTATAAAGGCACTGCTCCTCCCTCAGTCTCCAGGATGTTGTGTGGTGGTCTCTTGCTGCTAATCGTGGTCTCTTGCAGCTAATAAAAGCCTATTGTTCGCCTCCCGTCTCCGAGAGTTATTGATGGTGCATCACCTATACACCTCCATCCCCCACCAGGAAGTCCTCAAAGCTCTCTGTTTCTTTCTGGACACCTGACCCAACTAGTTCCCCTCCACCACCACTGTCCTTCACCTAGTGGAACATGTCCTCACTCTTAATCATTTCTTCTTTGGCTCCTTCCACTTCCTTCAAACAAAAGGTGTAGCTGTGGACACTCGCAAGGGTCTCAGCTGTACCTGCCTTTTTGTCAACTATATGGAACAGTCTATGTTCCAAGCCTACACTGGTGACCATCCTGAACTTTTCCTACACTACATCGACGAATGCTTTGACTCTGCTTCCTGCACCCATGCCTAGCTCGTTGACTTCATCAACTTTGCCTCCAACTTTCACCCTGCCCTCAAGTTTACCTGGGCCATTTCTGACACTTCCCTGCACTTTCTCAGTCTCAGTGTCTCTATCTCTGGAGACGGCTTATCTACTGATGTTTGTTATAAACCTTCAGGCTCTCACAGTTACCTGGACTATACCTCTTCCCACTCTGTCACTTGTAAAAACACCAGCCCTTTCTGTCATTTCCTTCACCCTGCCACATCAAGATGTGGCTTTTCATTCCAGATCAAAAGACATGTCCTCCTTTTTCAGGGAAAGAGGCTTCCATTCCTCCACCATTAGTGATGTCCTCAAACCGCATCTCTTCCATTTCACACATGTCTGCTCTTACCCCGTCCTCCTGCCACCTTACCAGGATAGAGTTCCTCTTGTCCTCACATAACACCCCACCAGCCTCTGCGTCTGGTACATAGTTCTCTGGAACTTTCCGCCATCTCCAACAAGATCCCATCACCAAGCACATCCTGTAGCATATCCTGTAGGCACACAGCAGCAGTGGCCTTTCAGATCTGGTGCTGCTTTAATTTAGTTATTTAATTTAATTTTAAGGCGCAATGAGGGTTTAGTGCAATGGATAACAGAGCGACTATCTACCATCGCCAGATACTGCTACAATTCAGAGATCGCCGAAAAACAAACCTTCATGAAAATCTGCTGGTTAGATTGTGCGACCTCGGCTTGCTGAGGGAATCGGGCCTGCAGTCCTCGGAGTCGCCTGATGCCGGTGGCCAGAGGTGGGGACGTCGTAAGCGGTGTTTGAGGAAGCGGAAGCGAAGCGAGCAGGCAGGAGTCCGTGCCAGGAAAAAAGCAAGCCCTAGCCAGCCGGCTCTCCCGTCCATTCTGCTCTCCAATGGACATTAAATTGGACTACATCTGTGGCAACGAAATACTCGGCGGGAGTACAAAAACGGACGGAATCCCAGATGCCACCATTCAGCTGTTTATTTATGTAACAGACTTTCCCCAAGCCATCGGACTACCAACTTACTGACCTCAGCTGTGCCTATTGTCTTATTATTTATTGTAATGCCTGCACTGTTCTGTGTACTTTATGCAGTCCTGGGTAGGTCTGTAGTCTAGCGTAGTTTTTGTGTTGGTTTATGTAGTTCAATGTAGTTTTTGTATTGTTCATGTAGCACCATGGTCCTGAAAAACGTTGTCTCGTTTTTACTGTACCAGCAGTTATGGTCGAAATAACAATAAAAAGTGACTTGACTTGACATCTTTTCCTCTCCCTCCCACTTTCTGTTTTCCACAGGGATTGCTCCCCACGCGACTCCCTTGTTCATTCGTTCCTTCCCACTGATCTCCCTCCGAGTATTTATCCTCGCAAGTGGAACAAGTGCTACACCTGCCCCTGCACCTCCTCACTACCATTCAGGGCCCCAAACAGTCCTTCCAGGTAAGGCGACACTTCACCTGTGAGTCTGTTGGGGTTATATACTGCATCTGGTGCTCCTGGTCTGGCCTCTCGTATATCAGTGAGACCTGACATAGATTGGGAGACTGTTTCACCAATTACCTACGCTCCATCTGCCAGAAGAAGCAAGATCTCCCAATGGCCACCCATTTTAATTCCACTTCCTATTCCTATTCTGATATGTCAATCCATGGCCTCCTCTACTATCGCAATGAGGCCACACTCAGATTGGAGGAACATCTGATATTCTGTCCGGGTAACTTCCAACCTGATGACATGAACATTGATTTCTCGAACTTCTGGTAATGCCCCCCCCCTTCACCAGTCCCCATCCCCCTTTCCCTCTCTCATCTCCTTGCTTGTCCATTGCCTCCCTCTGGCGCTCTTCCATCCTTTACTTTCTTCCATGGCCTTCTGTTCTCTCCTCTTGGACTCCCCCTTTTCCAGCCCTGTACTCTTTCACCAATCAACTTCCCAGCTCTTCACTTCATCTCTCCCCCTCTGGGTTTCACCTATCGTCTTCTGTCTCTCTCTCCCCCTCCCCCCCACCATTTAAATCTACTCATCTTTTCTTCTCCAGTCCTGTTGAAGGGTCTCAGCCCAAAACGTCGCCTGTACTATTTTCCATAGATGCTGCCTGGCCTGCTGAATTCCTCCAGCATTTTGTGAGTGTTGCTGAATTTCCAGCATCTACAGATTTTCTCTTGTTTGGAAATAAAGTATATTGTTCCCTAAGTAAATGCAAACTGTTGTCTTTCAGATCATTGATATTGAAATCTTATTCAAAATTAATTTGTCCTGTTGCCCGACTGTTGACATTATTTAGAGAATTTTATGCCGAAAGTAAGATGTAGAGCAAAAGATAATCCTGCTAATAGGACAGGATTTAAACTTCCTGATAGCCACTAAATCAGAAAAGTGTGCAGAATTAGTGCTATCTGATTGAGTAAGCCAATTCTCAACAGCTCAGCAACAGTTGTGGGAAGGAATTTCCAAGCTTCAATTATTCAGTTCTAGAATCATTCAAGCTTACGTGAGATTTTTAATTACAAGCTAGAGAAAACCTGCAGATGCTGGAAATCTAAGCAACACACACAAAATGCTGGAGGTACTCAGCAGGCCAGGCAGCATCTATGGAAAAGAGTACCATCCACATTTCAGGCTGAGTTCCTCCAGTATTTCGTGTTTTGCATAATTTTTAAATCTTGTCCTGCAGATACTAAAAGGTATGAACTACATGTTAAAAATCTGATTTTTAATAAAAAGAATACACCTGTTCTGCTTTGGTTTTAGAGCATAAGAGGAAAAAAGAATATGAGGAATCATGCAAAAATTAAACAGGGTAAAGGACAGAGCTTAAACAGATGCATACATTGTTGAAGAAAGTGAAAACCACATATTAGCCTATATTGTATGGCTATTAGGTATGGTTCATTAATATAGATGAAGATTGAAGATAATGAATACAGTTAACTATTAACTTTGCACGGTGAAAGTGTGAATGGCATATCAGCAAGGGCACAGAAAATTCACCAATGTTCCAGTGTTCACTCTGTGATAAATGAATTCTGCTGTTCCATACTATTCAAATATAAATTGGATTCGTCTCCAGATTGTAATGTGTCTAGCTAATTTGAACTGATGATTTTTCTGGTGTGATGGAAATAACTGAAGCAGAGATGTATAATGCAGTGTTTTACTTTCACAAGCAAGTGGTCTTGGATGAAGATCTGTATGGAAATACATTCTTTGGCTCAATTAGTCCATGCTGGCTATGTTGTCATTCAAAACTAGGTCCATTTGCCCACATTTCAGCCATATTCTTCTAAATCTTCCCTATTCATACACCTGTGCAACTCTATTTTTAAAATTGTTATTGTACGTCCTTCAATCACTTCCCGGCTGCTCGTTCAAAACTCTGTTTAAAAAAAATTGACACTCAATTTTTGAATTGAGATTTCTTACTAAAGATTTCCTTTATCAGCTTAAGTCTATGCCCTCTATTTCTGAATCCCTGACCCTGAGTAAAAGACTGAATGTGTTCACCCTATCTTGCCCCTCATTATTTTAGAAATACTATGAGACCTTAAGATATAGGAACATCCTCTCAACCTCCTACCCTCCAAAGGGAAAAACATTGTAACTTGTTCAATCTCTCCCTCTAACTCAGTTCCACAAGTCCTGGCAACATCCTTGTAAATCTTTTCAGCACTCTTTCCATTATAATAATATCTTTCCTATACACCGTGAGCAAAACTGAACACAATATTTCAGATGCAGCTTCACCAGTGTCTTGTACAACTGGAACGTAACCTCCCAGCTTCTCTACAGAGTGCCACAGCCCTTTGTCACTACTCTTTTTACTTATGACTCCACTTTCAGTATCTGAACTCCAAAGTTCCTCTGTTCTATAACGTTCTCCAGGACCCTAACATCTACCTTGCAAGTTATACTTTGATTTGACTTCTGAAAATGCAACACCTTGCAATTATCTAAATTAAACTCCATTTGTACCTCATGGTTGTCACTGCCCCGATCGTTAATTCCCTATTTTCCCCTAGTTCCCTCTGATTGTGCCATGGTTCCGACCGTTAATTTCCCATTCACTCCTAATTCTCTTTGATGATGACACACCTGGTTTCCATCAAGACTTGCAGCATAAGAACCCCAGCTTTACAACCACTAGTTGCCAAATCGTTGGTTTTGCCTGTGTAGTAGTTAACGTTTCCTGGCTGCTTAGGATCCTGTGTTCTAAGTTTTGCTCCAAGTACTGAGATGTACTGTGAAACCCCATCTCTCCGTGTCAAAATAAGTTTTCTAAGTTCTACTCCAGTTTCGAGGTTTACCGTGAAACCCTGTCTCTCCGTGTCCAGGCTCCGTGTCTAGGCTCTGTGTCAAGATCCCTCCTGTTTGCCGTTCAATACTCGCGCCCACGTAAACATCCAATTTCCGTGCCTGTGTCCTGCATTTGGGTTCGCCTCGTTCATTGCAACAATGGTAGTAGTGAAAAGCGGTCATGGCCTGCATGGTGAAGGTCTCTGATTGTTAGTGCTGTTTCTTCAGGCAGCACCCCATGTAAATATGCTCAGTGGTGGGTTGGGCTTCACCTGTGATGGACTGGGCTGTATCCATCACTTTCTGTAGCCTTTTCTATTCCTGAATATTGATGGCTCCAGACTTGGTTGTGATGCAACCAGTTAGGATGCTCTCCATTGTACATCTATAGACGTTTGGCAAAGTTTTTGGTGACATGCTGAATCTACGCAAACTTCTATGAAAGTCGAGGCTCTGTTCTTTGTAATGACACTTATGTGCTGGTCCCAGGACAGTTCCTTTGATATGTGAATGCTGAGAACTTTAACATATCAACTAACCTCTCCACCTCCATTCCCCTTTGAGGACTGCGGCTTTTTCCTCCTGTTGTTGATAATCGGCACTTTGGTTTTGCTGAGGTTGGTATTATGGCAGCATTCAACCAGATTTTCAGTCTCCCTTCTATATACCAGTTCACTGCCTCCCAGTCCCTACACAGTCATCTGTTCTTCACTGTGGCACCAGTAGTGAGGGATCGACTTTGCCATTTCCTCAGTTGACTGAAATCCCGTGAAGCAACGGAGCCTCTGGCTCATCTGGGACTCAAGAGGTGGGGAACAGAAGAGGCTGCATTTCATATTTTAAACCTTTACTTCACAGCTCCCATGTTTACAACTCCAACTTCTACCCAGGCCTCAGGGTCAGGCTAGAAAGCAATTGTGAGTTTAAAAAGACACGCTCTCCACTCACATCCCTTCCTCTGAATGATCCTCAGATGTAGACTATCCAAACCTAGAGAGAGAGAGAATATGGCAACTTCATCAATATCAGGCTTACGTTTTCCCCCACTAAAATTCTATCTGATATATAGACAGCACACTTCTGTATCCTTACACGATTTGTTTCTCCTGTTATACTCACAATAATTCTGACCATATTTCATTGTGTTCTTTACTGGGGGTGGAGGTGGGTGCAGGACCTGGTGTAACAAGGCAACCTAACAATAAATATCACATTTTGAAAAACACGAGGAAGAGAAACAGTTGTTTCCAATCACTTTCTACTGCCCTTCAAAATCCAGTCATTTCCCAAACCAAAGAGAGGGTGATAGTCATGCTGCCTCTAAATGGAGCTTTTATATCTCTGAAAACAAACAACTCACCTGAAGTCGCGTCCACAAGAACAGAGAACCTCACCATATGGAGGTGGGGCTTGCAGAAACATGTTTTGGTTCTGTTGCAGTTAATAGATTGACGGCTTCAAACACATTGGTAATGCCTTCTTCAGATGAAGCAAACAGAGCATTTCCCCTTTGACCCTCACCAATTTTTATCATATGTCAAAGGAGCAGAACTTTGCCATTCAGTCCATAGTGTCTGCATCGCATTCCATCATGACTAATTTATTTTCCCTCTCAACCCCATTTTCCTGCTTTTCCCTACAATCTTTGATGCCCTGACTAATCAAAATCCTATCAACCTCTCTTTAAGTATATTCAACGACTTAGCCTCCAGAACCATCTATGGCAATGAATTCCATAGAATGTCTATCTCCTGGCTAAAGAAATTTCTCCTTGCCTCTGTTCTAAATGGGCATCCCTCTATTCTGAGGCTGTGTCCTCTGATCCTAGACTCACCCACTGTAGGAAACATCCTCTCTACATCCACTCTATCTAGGTCTTCCAATATTTAAAAGGTTTCAATGCAATACCCTCTCATTCTTCTAAGCACAAGCGATTAAAGGCCCAGAGCTAGATAGATAGATAGATAGATAGATACTTTATTCATCCCCATGGGGAAATTCAACTTTTTTTCCAATGTCCCATACACTTGTTGTAGCAAAACTAATTACATACAATACTTAACTCAGTAAAAAATATGATATGCATCTAAATCACTATCTCAAAAAGCATTAATAATAGCCTTTAAAAAGTTCTTAAGTCCTGGCGGTAGAATTGTAAAGCCTAATGGCATTGGGGAGTATTGACCTCTTCATCCTGTCTGAGGAGCATTGTATCGATAGTAACCTGTCGCTGAAACTGCTTCTCTGTCTCTGGATGGTGCTATGTAGAGGATGTTCAGAGTTATCCATAATTGACCGTAGCCTACTCAGCGCCCTTCGCTCAGCTACCAATGTTAAACTCTCCAGTACTTTGCCCACGACAGAGCCCGCCTTCCTTACCAGCTTATTAAGACGTGAGGCGTCCCTCTTCTTAATGCTTCCTCCCCAACACGCCACCACAAAGAAGAGGGCGCTCTCCACAACTGACCTATAGAACATCTTCAGCATCTCACTACAGACATTGAATGACGCCAACCTTCTTAGGAAGTACAGTCGACTCTGTGCCTTCCTGCACAAGGCATCTGTGTTGGCAGTCCAGTCTAGCTTCTCGTCTAACTGTACTCCCAGATACTTGTAGGTCTTAACCTGCTCCACACATTCTCCATTAATCTTTAACACTTTAATTTGCAGAATCATTTGCCTGAAACTTGTCTAATGCCAGCATATCTTTTCTTAGACAAGGGGTACAAAACTGCTCACAATATTCCAGAGGTGGTCTGACCAATGGCTTATAGAGCCTCAGCATTACATCCTTGCTCTTATATTCTCGTCTACTTGAAATGAATGCTAACATTGCATTTACCTTCCTTGCCACTGACTCAACCTGCAAGTTAACCTTTAAGAAATCCTGCACAAGGATTCCCAAGTCCCTTTCCACTTCATATTTTTGAATTTTTTCCATTTAGAAAATAATATACACCTGTATTTCTCCATTTTGAAAATACTTTTCACTTTTATTTCTTCTACCAAAGTGCATGACCATATACTTCCCTATGCTATATTTCATCTGTCACTTCTTTGCCGATTCTCCCAATCTGTCGAAGTCCTTCTGCAGACTCATTGCTTCCTCAACACTACCTACCCCTCCATCTATCTTCATATCATCCTCAAACTTGGCCACAAAGCCCTCAATTCCATCATCCATATATTGTGAAAAGAAGTGATCTCAGCACCGACCCCTGTGGAACACCACTAGTCATCGGCAGCCAACAAGAAAAGGCCACTTTTATTCCCACTCTTTACCTCCTGTCAGTCAGCCAATTTTCTATTCATGCTAGTATCTTTCCTGTAATATCATTGTCTCTTATCTCGTTAAGCAGCCTCATGTGTGGCATCATGCTAAAGGCCTTCTGAAAATCTAAGTAAATAACATCCACTGACTGTCCTTTGTCTATCCTGCTTGTTATTTCCTCCAAGAATTCTAATAGATATGTCAGGGAACATTTCCCCTTAAGCTGACTTTGGCCTATTTTATCATGGTCCTTCAAGTACTTGAAACCTCATCCTTGGTGATGGAATCCAACCACGGAAGTCAGACAACTGAATAGAAGCAACATTCACAGACATATACATACATTTGGCATGTTCCCTCCAGACAAAACAGGGCTGACAACTCCCATGAAAGATTGAGCAGATTAGTATTATCAACAAAACAGGAGTTGCTGTTGAAAACTTTATTGTAAGTATATTTAAAAAAATTCATTCCCATATTGCTTAGCAATAATGTTAGTGCTGTCTGTTAAGTTGCAAAACAAGTGGAACACTCTCTAGTCTGTCTGGTCCTTTGAGAATTTTATACGTTTCTACACAATCTCCTCTAATTCTTCAGTAAACATAGACCTAATCTACCCAATCTCTCACTATTTGTCATCCCAGAAGTCAGTCTAGTAAACTTATATTCTACTCCCTCCATTCAAGAATATCTTTCCTCAGATAAAGATATCAAAACTCCCTTGAAACTTTGGATTGTTGGAGTAAGAAATCCTTGATCCTCTACTTAAATCCACCGTAATGAAAGTTAATGTATCATTGCCTTCTTAACTCACTGTAACTGAGTCATTGCTTTCAGAGAGTGCTGCACAAGGGTCCAGGCCTTATTGAAGCTTGCTTTACCCAGCCTATCACCATTTAGTTAATAAACAGTTCAATATCTGGTATAGTTCTGTCCACTCATCCAACTTGTCTAAGTTACATTGCATGGTTCGCATTGCCTCAGTTCTTTGTCATGTGTGGATGGAGGGACTGCCCTGGATGAGGTGGCAGGCTTTGGGGCTATTACTGCTGAGTATGAGGCTAGTGAGACTCACATGTTGTTCACCTCTCAACCAACACCTCAGCACTCATTGAATAATCAAACAAATCAATTCCCATTTAAAAAAAATTCAAAGAACTGCATGAACACACAAAAAAAATCTATTAACAATTACAGAGGTCATAGGTACTTTTGCTTTTTTATTAATTACAGAGTGGTAATTGTAAGGGTGGTTAACAATACAATGACAACACTAATGAGGTCCACAGAAGTTGTTTTTGCTGTGTAAATGACAAAGTTCATCCCTGATCCTCAGTTCCCTGTACTCTGTCTCGAGTGCTTTATTTAACCTCTCTTTTTGAATGCATGTGTGTTATTTACTTGACAACATGACTGTGCTGTTTTACTGTGCTGACATACTACATTAACTTGTTATTCAATTTACTTGTTCTGCTGGTATGTGCACAGTACTTACCTATAATCATCCACAAATTGGTTCAAGCATTCATCTTATGCAGTCTTCAATTATCTCCACAAAAGATTTATTAGAGCATAAAATTAAACTAACTTCACATTTTTAATGTTATCTTGGTATTTCTCTGCTTATTTAAACCTTATTATAAAAATATTTAAACCTTCCCAATATTGTTTTTCATGAAGATAAGTAACAAGCTTTTCTTTCAAGTGAATTATAAACCTGAATATTGTTATTGTCTGTGTAACACCGCTATGACCTAAATAGCTGTTGCCCTTCAGACTAATTGATTATATTTGAAGTGGCTGAGATGTTTCTGAGACGTGAAGCATTAATGTAACACAGGCTCCCTTTTCATTTTTAGGTGTAAATGGAATGCTGGATAGAGTAAACAGTAAACATAATAGAAGCAGGAGTAGGCCATCTGGCCCATTAAACCTGCCCCGCCATTCAATAAGATCATGCCTGATCTGTCTGCAAACTGTGCCCCATCTACCTGCCTTTTCCCCATAACCCTTAATTCCCCTACTATATAAAAACCTATCTAACTGTATCTTAAATATATTTAGTGAAGAAGCCTCAGCTGCTTCCCTGGGCAGAGAATTCCACAGATTCACCACTCTCTGGGAAAAAGTTCCCCTCATCTCCATCCTAAATCTTCTCCCTGAATCTTGAGGCAATGTCCCCTAGTTCTAATCTCACCTACCAATGAAAACAACTTTCCTACTTCTATCTTATCTATCCCTTTCAACATTTTGTATGTTTCTATAAGATCCCTTCTCATTCCTCTGAATTTCAGAGAGTATAGTCCCAGGTGACTCAATCTCTCCTCATAGGTTAACCCCTTCATCTCTGGAATCAACCTGGTAAACCTCCTCTGCACTGCCTCTAAAGCCAGTATATCCTTCCTCAAGTATGGAGACCAGAAAATTTCCTTAACTTTATTTTACATAAAATGTTTTGAAGAAAAAGTATATAACTTCCAAACTGTTGAAGAAGAGGAAACACAAATTAAATACCTTGAGATATGAAGGAAGTTGATAAATAGCCTGGTTTAGTATTATGTCCTGGAAGAAAAGTTATAAAATCTGCTTCAAAAGGGCAACAATTATACCAGTGCCCAAGAAGAGCAATGTGAGCTGCCTTAATGACTATCATCCAATAGCACTCACATCTATGGTGATGAAATAGTTTGAGGGGTTGGCCATGGCTAGAATCAACTCCTGCCTCAGCAAGGACCTGGAGCTACTGCAATTTGCTTATCGCCACAGGAGGTCTGCGGTGGATGCAATCTCTCTGTCAGGATGCTGTCTCTTGGCTATAGGTCAGTGTTTAACACTATCATTCCTACTGTCCTGATCGAAAAGCTATAGAATCTGGGCCTCTGTACCTCCTTCTGCAACTGGATCCTCAACTTCCAAACCAGAAGACCACAAACTGTATGGATTGGTAATAACATCTCCACCTCACTGACAATTTACACTGATTCACCTCAGGGATGTGTGCTTAGCCCACTGCTCTACTCCCTCTACATCCATGACTGTGTGGCTAGGCACAGCATGCCATCTATAAATTTGCTGATGATACAACTATTACTGGCAGAATGTAACTGGTAATGACAGGGCGTACAGGAGTGAGATATACTAACTTGGTTTGTAGTTGAGTGGTGTTGCAGCAACAAACTTGCACTCACCATTAGTAAGACCGAAGAGCTGATTGTGGACATTAGAAAGGGGAAGTAGAAGGAACAAAAATCAATTTGCATAGAAAATCAGAAGTGGAGAGAGTGAGCAATTTCAAGTTCCTGGTTGTTAATATAGCTGAGGACTTAACCTGATCTTAACATATTGATGCAACTATAAAGAAGACAAGACAGCAGCTATATTTCATTAGAGTTGTTTTGTCACCTAAAACACTCAAAGACTTCTACAATGTACCATGGAGAGCATTCCGACTGGCTGCATCACAGCAGGTCGGGCAGCACCTGTGGAAACGAGCAGTCAACGTTTTGGGCCAAGACCCTTCGTCAGGATCAAAGCAAGCTGCAGAAAGCTGTTAAATCCAAGACCAAGGAGATGGTGGTGGACTTTAGGAGATCTAGGCCTCATATGGAGCCAGTGATCATTAATGGAGAATGTGTGGAGCAGGTTAAGACCTACAAGTACCTGGGAGTACAGTTAGACGAGAAGCTAGACTGGACTGCCAACACAGATGCCTTGTGCAGGAAGGCACAGAGTCGACTGTACTTCCTAAGAAGGTTGGCGTCATTCAATGTCTGTAGTGAGATGCTGAAGATGTTCTATAGGTCAGTTGTGGAGAGCGCCCTCTTCTTTGTGGTGGCGTGTTGGGGAGGAAGCATTAAGAAGAGGGACGCCTCACGTCTTAATAAGCTGGTAAGGAAGGCGGGCTCTGTCGTGGGCAAAGTACTGGAGAGTTTAACATCGGTAGCTGAGCGAAGGGCGCTGAGTAGGCTACGGTCAATTATGGATAACTCTGAACATCCTCTACATAGCACCATCCAGAGACAGAGAAGCAGTTTCAGCGACAGGTTACTATCGATGCAATGCTCCTCAGACAGGATGAAGAGGTCAATACTCCCCAATGCCATTAGGCTTTACAATTCTACCGCCAGGACTTAAGAACTTTTTAAAAGCTATTATTAATGCTTTTTGAGATAGTGATTTAGATGCATATCATATTTTTTACTGAGTTAAGTGTTGTATGTAATTAGTTTTGCTACAACAAGTGTATGGGACATTGGAAAAAAGTTGGATTTCCCCATGGGGATGAATAAAGTATCTATCTATCTATCTATCTATCTAAATTAGTCAGCTCCATCGTGGGTACGAGCCTTTGTAGTTTTCAAGACATTTTCAAGGAATAGTTCCTCAGAAAGGCGGTGTCCATTATCAAGGGCCCCCAGCACCCAAGACATGCCATCCTCATTGAAGGAGATGCCAAAACCTGAAAGTACACACTCAATGATTCAATAGCTTCTTCCCGTTGCTATTGGATTTCCTAATAGACATTGGACCCATGAACACTACCTCATTACTTTTGTTTTATTTCTGTTTTTGCACTACTTATTTAAATTTAATATTTAATATGCATATATACTTACTGTAATTCAGCTTTTTAAAAGTATTTATCATCTATTGCATTGTACTGGTGCCGCAAAGTTAACAAATTTCATGAGATATGCCGGTGATATTAAATCTGATTCTGATTCCGGTTCTGAAACCTTATATAGCTGTGTACATACCTTATCAAAGATAGTGAATAGAACTGCAGCTTCTCAACTGACCTTGTTCCACATTACTTATAGCGAAAGGAGGATCTTACTTTCTCTTTGTAGTGCACTATGTTTCCTTTATTTTTGTCTTTTTCACTGCAGCACCAAGGCACTGGACTGAATACACAGTAAGGGTGAGTTGTGTGTTTGTTCAGATTTACAGTGAATAAACAGAGAAGCCACTTTAAAGATGGCAGATGTTGAATCTGGAGTAAGAAAGAAATTGTTGGAAGAATTCAGTGGGTCAGCCAGCATCTGAGAAGGCAGTAGGATAGTCAGTGCTTTGGATTGAGACTCAACATCAGGAGTATAGCAGGGAGATAGTTAGTGGAAAGGGGTGGCCCATTGGGGGTCAAGGTTAAAGCAGGTATTGGCAGATGATAAGTGAGACACATGAGGAGAGGGATATGGAGTCACATGGAAGGAGAGCAGAATAGTACAGTCAGAGGCTAAAGGTGATAAGTGGAGGTAACAAAGGGCTAACGGTGCTGGAATCTGATCAGTAAGGTAAGTGATAGGTGAAACCTGGCAAGGGAGTGATGATGGACAGATGGAGGAAACAGGAGATTTAGTGGGATAAATGTGTGGGTGATAGCAGATAGAACAAGGTAGGGGAGGGAAAGGAACATGGGTTACATGGAAGAGAAAATCTGCAGATGCTGGAAATCCAAGCAACACATACACACAAAATGCTAGAGGACATCAGCTGGCCAGGCAGCACCTATAGAAGAGTACAGTTGAAGTTACAGGCCGAGACCCTTCAGCAGGACTGTAAACTGTAAACAGACAGTCCACAAGGTCATCCGTACTCTTTCATAGATGCTGCCTGGCCTGCTGAGTTCCACCAGCATTTTTTGTGTGTGTTGTTTAGGTTTCTTGTCTGATAATTTGTTTCATATGCACAATCTCTAGGGACAGCAGCTGGACCTAAAAGAAGATATTCCAATTAAATCCAGTTTTTGAAGCCACATCTAGGGATTCGGGAGGGGCTGGGGGGGTGGGGGGAATGACAACAAAGCAGAATGTGTAGATCGTGCATTCTAGAGAGACAACTTCTTGGTAGCCTGTGTTTATCCAGTTGCACGCACACACCAAAAACACAAAGCAAATGCGTATATAAACCCTAAGGATATGACATTTATGACAACATCGATGTGCATTCAGCCAAGACTGATAAATAATACATCTGTTCAAGCTCAGACCACTATTTTACTGAATACTGTGCTTTGAGAAGTTTGCAGAGTGGGTCCATGCTGAAATTTGAGTGGACTGCTTGTTGTGAAATCTTAAATTGTGCATTCAGCTGTCTATCTCTCCCTTGCAATTTGTTTCTCCCCTGCTCCAATCATCTACTCACTGTAAACAAATTAATAAAACTGAGAAGTGACATCAAACAGAGCTTGCTATCCCTTCTAGGCTGGCTGACCATGATGTTGCCAGCCAACTCAACACAGTGGCCATTTTTGCTGTAAAAGAGTTTTTAGAGTGGAGAAGGGAAGGAAAGAGGCCACAGAACTGGAGGACAATAATCCTTGGTAGAAATAAATGTCTCTTGTTGTGGTGAGAGGAAGGTGTGGAGAGGGGGGAAGGGATGGGCATGGGTGCAAGGATTTGATGTTAAAAGTACTACAGATTTGTCAATGTCATGGTAATTTCTGTGTAGATCATCCTAGAAACATGAACTAAATATTACATGCATTGTTCTTCCATGTTTATCGCTGCTAAGAATAAGTGTGTCACTCATTTTGTCCTGCTGTTCCACTCCGATTAACATTCAATCATATATTAAAGAAGTCCTCTTCTTTCTTAAGCAGTCCTGTGGGATGGAGGATGAATTATTTCCAATCAAGGAGGGAAATGGAGATTTAAAGCAAGGGACAGAATTCTTCAATTTGATAGGGAAGTGCAGCATCATTTCAGAAGTGGCAATTGAGGACAATGCTGGAGCTGCAAACAATGGCAGAAGGTGGCCAGGGCTGTGGCTGAATGTAATACTTGTGTGCTGGTGCGCTCCTCTTCCCAGCACCCTGTATTCTCGGTACCATCCTGAAAGCTTCATCTCCTTTCTGAGTGTTGTTTGCCAGACAGTCACAAGATTCTGTAGGGATTTTGAATTTCTAAAAGGAGGCTTTGAGCAAGTTCTTGAACACTTTCCTCCACCCGATAATCCCTTCCCATCACAGAGCTCGGAATGGAGTGCTTTGGAAAGTGAGGTTAGGATTGCGAACAGAATAGACAACTGAACGTAACTGGGGTCTCAGCACAGTGGATGTTGGTCAGGAAGGGGATGCTAACATTGCTTTGCTTGTACTTTTAGTGAACTGAAAGATTTTTTAGAAATAGTATTGGTTGTGTTTTCTAAGGACTTGAGATGCCTGCTGTAGGCAATGCAAATATGAGAAGCAGATGGAAGAGCAGGGATCACTATGCCTGGTAAGTCCCAGTTCCAAGATCTTAATTTTAAAAATCCCATTTTTCTCAGTCAAAGAAAGCTTTGCTGGTGCATTGAAGGTAATGTGAATTCCACCATCAATGTCAGCCTTCGTCAAGAGGTGTCTCCTGAGATATGGGAAGTTATCCACATTTTCCAGGGTCTTGCCATGATTTTTTTTCTTGTTGGAGCATGGTGGGGTTAGCAGATACAGAATGGTAGATAATCTTGCTCCGGATATTGCATTCAAGGTCTGGCTTCTTGTTTGGGTCAAGGGAAGTGTCGATGATGAATTGGAATTCAGTGTTTGAGCTTGTGTAAAGCAAAGCATTCTCTGCATACTGAAACTCTACTACTGCAGCGAGGGCAACATTATTTTCTGGATCATTTGCTGTAGATTAAACAGCTTCACATTAGTTCTGAAGAGTAGTTACCCTCCCTTGGGGCATTTGTCAGAGGTGAGGTGCAATATTGTGACAAGAAAAATCGAGAAAAATTTAAGTGCAATAACACAGCCATTTTGACATCCGTTTTCACTGATGATTTCTTCTTCTAGGTCCATTGGTTAATCTCATTGTCTGAATGTCATTGTGGAGCAAGTGTAAAATCCAGATGAATTTCAGTGGGCGGCTTTATACTGAGGTAAGTGTTTCACAATCTCTTCTGAATAAGGCTCCCAGCAATTTTCTTAGAGTTATTACATGGTAAAAATCATGGCCGCTATGACTGTGAGCAGAAAGAATCAATACTGTTATTTAGGGAGCATAATACAGCAAACTATTTGATGAAAATATTTGTAAAAATATTAATTAACTGAAGTAGGCAACTTTCACCAAAACTCTTCACTATAATAGATTATACACTATACTGTGAATCTTACACTGGATATAACAATAAAAAAGTCAAAATTCAGTTTGTGGAAACTATTAAACATACAATGCCTATAAAAAGTATTCACTCCTCCTTGGAAGTTTTCATGTTTTATTGTTTTACAACATTGAATCACAGTGGATTCATTTTGACTTTTTTGACTCTGATCAACAGAAAAGACTCTTTCATGTCAAAGTGAGCCTCCCTCACAAGTCCCCTTCTTTCACAGTCACTCAGTTTTTGAGGATAGCCTGCTCTAGGCAGATATTCAACTGTGTCATATTCTTTCCATTTCTTGATGATTGACTTAACTATACTCCAAGGATATTCAGTGTCTTGGAAATTTTCTTGTATCCATCTCCAGATGTGCTTTCTAATAACCTTTTTGCAGAGTTTCTTGCAGTGTTCTTTTTGTCTTCATGGTGTAGTTTTTGCCAGGATACTGACTCACCAGCAGTTGGACCTTCCAGGTACAGGTGTATTTTCACTACATCAATTGAAACATTTTGATCGCACATGGGTCTCCTAAAATGGATCTCATTTAACCAACTATGTGACTTCTAAAACGCATTGGCTGCACCAGTGATGATTTGGTATGTCATGTTAAAGGGGGTGAATATTTATGTAATCAATTATTTTGTGTTTTATATTAGTAATAAATTTAGTTCACTTTGTGGTGATTTGTTTTCACTTTGACACAAACGAGTCTTTTACTGTTGATCAGTATCAAAAAAAGCCAAATTTAATCCACTGTGTTTCAATGTTGTAAAACAATAAAACATGAAAACTTCCAAGAGGAGGGTGAATACTTGTTTATAGGCCCTGTATATTGTAAGCATTAATATGAAACTGACAAACTCACATTTAATTTAACAGACTAATTTATCTGATTAATCATGTGTAACATACTGCTTTCATTAATTAAGCGTGTCTCCAATGTAATTACTTATTAATCATGTTGTCTGAAACTCAGATGTGATCAGAAAATTAGGGCATTTGGACTCCACAAGATATACCACAGAATTTGCTGTCTGTCTCCTGCTAGCATTGGCTCATATGTCATATATATCATTAAAGTCTCATTCTCACATTTTTTGTCTATCTGACCCTCTCTCTCTCTCTGTCTCTCTTTTTCTCTGCTTTCCTTGCTCCTCTGCTTTGCAAAGTTATTGTGAATTTTTTGTCACTTCATCAGCAGATATCTCTACTCATTTATTTTGTATTAGGAAATGAGTAGATGGGTTTAATTAGAATAGAGAATCCCAACTGTTTTTTGATTTTATGCCTTTTCTGATCTCATTCAATTAGATTTGGATGTTGACTTTCGGAGTTATTCTCATTTATAGAATTAAAACAGGCAATATTTTGACTGGCTTCATTCTCCTCCAACAAAGTATTGACATAATCATTCAGGTGCAATGGTTTCTGATGCCATCTGGACAAGTGTAAAATGCAAGGGATGAATGCATTAAAATATTAATGTAGCAATCCTTGTGTGTAAACAATGAAACCAAGCTGATGAGCAATTGTGGGATGGAAGTTCAGGAAACAGGCCATATTGAATAGATAGATAGATAGATAGATACTTTATTCATCCCCATGGGGAAATTCAACTTTTTTTCCAATGTCCCATACACTTGTTGTAGCAAAACTAATTACATACAATACTTAACTCAGTAAAAAAATATGATATGCATCTAAATCACTATCTCAAAAAGCATTAATAATAGCCTTTAAAAAGTTCTTAAGTCCTGGCGGTTGAATTGTAAAGCCTAATGGCATTGGGGAGTATTGACCTCTTCATCCTGTCTGAGGAGCATTGCATCGATAGTAACCTGTCGCTGAAACTGCTTCTCTGTCTCTGGATGGTGCTATGTAGAGGATGTTCAGAGTTTTCCATAATTGACCGTAGCCTACTCAGCGCCCTTTGCTCAGCTACCGATGTTAAACTCTCCAGTACTTTGCCCACGACAGAGCCCGCCTTCCTTACCAGCTTATTAAGACGTGAGGCGTCCCTCTTCTTAATGCTTCCTCCCCAACACGCCACCACAAAGAAGAGGGCGCTCTCCACAACTGACCTATAGAACATCTTCAGCATCTCACTACAGACATTGAATGACGCCAACCTTCTAAGGAAGTACAGTCGACTCTGTTCCTTCCTGCACAAGGCATCTGTGTTGGCAGTCCAGTCTAGCTTCTCGTCTAACTGTACTCCCAGATACTTGTAGGTCTTAACCTGCTCCACACATTCTCCATTAATGATCACTGGCTCCATATGAGGCCTAGATCTCCTAAAGTCCACCACCATCTCCTTGGTCTTGGTACATTTTACATGAACTTTGTAGATTCTTCAATTCACCTCCTCTTCATGGTGTTCAATATCATCATAGTCTCTACTGAGACCATATTGAATAACATGTTGGATCTGCTGACGTGCATTTTTTATTTGTCTTTAATGTGGAAAAATAAATTTTTGCATTAAACATAGTTCAGTAAAACTTCCTTTATCTGCCTCATTGAAAGCTAACTTTGTGTAGAAAATACTTGTTGTTGTTCACCTTTGTCTAATATCAATTATTTTTAATTTTATTGTGTGGGGCTTGAAGGGAAAATGAATGAAATGTATCTTTATTGATGGTGAGGACGTGGATGTGGTGAGGACCCACAAGCACCTGGGGATGGGCCTGGATGACAGGCTTCAGTGGAGCACCAACACCGAAGCTGTGTACAAGAGGAGCCAGAGTGACCCTTAATTCCTGAGTAGACTGAAGTTCCTTAGAGTACGCAGGCCTCTCCTTCACATGTCTGCTGTCATCAGTACAATCTTCTATGCAGTGGTGTGCTGGGGCAATGGCATCAACATGGGTGATGCCAATTGGCTCAATAAACTGATTAGAAAGGCTGGCTCTGTTATAGGAGTCAAACTGGACACACTGGAAGCTGTATTAGAACAAAGGACCCTACGGAAAATCCCGGTATTTCTGGATAATGTTTCTCAACCTCTGCATGTCACCTTGGCTGAACAGAGGAGCATTTTTAGTAATAGACTAGGACAGCTGCGCTTTTCTAATGAGTGCTATATTATGAGGTCATTCTTACCCTCAGCCATTAGGCTCTATAATGAGTCAACCTATAGCTGGAGAGATGATGTCCCCCACCTGTTAGTCTGTTTAAGAGGTAACTTACTTTTTATTCTTTCTTAATTCTCTTCTAATATTCATATATTTGTATATCTGAACACTTGTAATGATACTGTGACACTGTAATTTCCTTTGGGATCAATAACCTCTCTATCTATCGATTCATGTTCAATGGAACTGTATGTATCTGTTTCTGATTCTGAGTAGGGTTCTGCGCATTTCTAACTGACATAACTATGGAAAATTTTCTCCTCTGAAAGCTTTAACTTAGGGTATTTGTTAAAAGAATTTGGAGTGAAGTCTAGTCAGCAAGAATCAGGCCGAGTTTAAGGGATCACAAATGATCAGGGTAGGTCATTGTGAACTTAATGGCCTGTTGTTGCATGGACAAGCAATCAGCCAGGAAGGAGGATCATTATTTAAATTAAATCAGTTTTAATTTTGTGAAAAAATTTATTTTTGTAGCTATTTAACAAGAGATTAAATTAAATGCATATTTCATGGAAATAAATAAATAAACTACATACTTTGGTGTTTCTAGAGATACCCACCACATCACACTCCCAAATCGATACGAATTAAATTTGATTCAGGAAAATGCTGATAATGGGAAATATCTGCCAGTGCTAAAGGTCCTGGTTAGTAGTTTTATTGGCAAAGTATTCCTGTAATAGATTTGATGCTGTATTTGCAATCCTTAATATGAATTGCAAATACTGCTTTTGAATTTTTTGCCAATAAAAGCACTAAAGGTGCATTGTAATGATGGAGGACAATAGCTAAAATATACCATACACGAGAAAATCTGCAGATGTTGGTGAAGGGTCTCTGCCCGAACCTTTGACTATTTACGCTTTTCCATAAATGCTGCCTGGCCTGCTGAGCTCCTCCAGCATTCTGTGTGTGTAGCTAAAATAAAAAAGAGGTCATAAGTATTTTCTGTTTGGCAAAATTTGGAATCACCACTTTCCTGTTACTGCTACAAAGAAGATTTATGTTTGAAGGGTAGATAATCCCCAAAGAGAAGCATGGTTTTATATACATACATGCTTGACTGCCACATTATATGTGAAAATTTGTCATGATATCAAAAATTTGCATGGGAGAAATTAATATTTCATGCATCACAGCGAGGACAACATCATGAAGCCATAAGTTGATTCCTCTGTTGGAAATGAGGGATATTGAAAAGAAAATTAAAACAGAACTTCGCTTTTAACAGTGTTTCATATTCTCTCAGTATACCAAGTCATTTACAGTTATTCTTATGGTCCTTAGTTGTCTTATATACAAATATCCATATGCATGCAGTCAGATCCCACAAGCAGCAAATCTGCATTTTTTGTGTTGCTTGAGGGATGAACATAAGCCAGGATGTTGAAAGAATTCCATCTTCTTTGATTATTACCATACGGCTTTTTGCATTCATTTGCGTAGACAGATAAAGGGCTAACATTTGTAGATGTTACCAGGTGCTGCAGCTGACTGCGATGTACGGTGATGGCCCAAGTGCAGAGGGAGAAACTTTGAAGTAGATGAAAAGTTCACGACTTTTACTAAGAACTCTGCAGAATAAAGGAAAAATAATAAACACTGGGCCAACAGGGCTGTTAACTAAAAATATCAAACTGAAAGCTAACATTGACACTGCAGCTTGAAAGCAGCAGGTAAACACTAAATACTACTCCTTTACTGTGTCAATCCAGCCTGAACAAGTCTCTAAATAACAACAAATCGCTTGTAGAACCAGAGGAGCCGATGCATTGGACCACTGTTATACCACCACCAAGAACACTTACTGTGTAATCCCATGCTCACGCTTAGGAAAATCTGATCAGCTGGCTGTACTTCTACTCCCTGAGTATTGGCTGAAGACCAAAGCACCAGTAGAGAAAACCAAGAAGGTATGGACGAGGGTGGCTGAGGATTACTTACAGGACTGCTTTGAGTAGGTGGACTGGACTGTATTCAGAGATTCATCTTTGAGTCTGAATGAATACACCATAGTTGTCACTGACTTCATTAAAACTGGTGTGGATGTGTGTGTGCCTACGAGAATGTACCGTACATATGCGAATCAAAAGCCGTGGATGAATTAGGAGGTTTGTAGTCTGCGTAGATCAACGTAGATCTGTGGCATTCATGTTTGATGATGTAGGACTATACATGAAGGCCAGGTATTACTCACGGAGGGCTATCTCAAGAGCAAAAGAACAATTCCAATCGAGGCTAGAGTCAGAATCGGAATCATGTCTAACTCTGGCAGGGTTTGCAGGCCATTACGTCCTACAAAGCAAAACCTAACATCATTAATGGCAGTGATGCATCACTCCCACATGAGCTCTATGCCTTTTATGTACACTTTGAAAGGGAGAATAGAACTACAGCTATGCAGATAGTTGCAGACAATATGAAGAAACGTAGAGGAGCAGGTAGTTTTGAGGAAGTAGAGAGGCAAAAGAAGGACTTAGACAGATTAGGAGAGTGGGAAAGAAATGGGAAATGGAATACAGTGTTGAGAAGTGTGTAGTCATGCACTTGGGTAGAAGAAATGAAAGGGTTGGGTATTTTCTAAATGGAAAGAAAATACAAAAATCTGAGGTGCAGGATTCCCTAAAGGTTAATTTACAGGCTGAGTCTGTGGTGAGGAAGGCAAATGCAATGTTAGCATTCATTCCAAGAGGACTAGAATATAAGAGCAAGCAAGTAATATTGAAACATTGTAAAGCACTGGTGAGACCTCACTTGGAGTATTAAGAGCTAATCCCTTATTTTAGAAAGGATTAGCTGAAACTAGAGAGGGTTCAAAGGAAGTTCACAAAAGAGATTCCACGATTGAATAGCTTGTCATATGAAGAGCATCTGATGGCTCTGGGCCTGTATTCACTAGAATCCAGAAGAAAGAGGGATGACCTCATTGAAGTCTATCAAATGGTGAAAGGCCTTGATAGAGTGGATGTGGAGAGGGTGTTTCCTATGGTGGGATAGGCTAAGACCAGAGGACAATTCCATAGGATAGAGGGACGTCCTTTTAGAGCAGAGATGAGGAGGAATTTTTTTAGCCGGAGAGTGGTGAGTATGTGGAATTCTTTGTCATAGGCAGCTGTGGTGACCAAGTCTGTATGTATATTTAAGGCAGAGGTTGATAGATTCTTCATTCATCAGGGCATGAAGAGATGCAGGGAGAAGGAAGGAGATTGGTGCTGAGAGGAAAATTGGATCAACCATGGCGGAGCAAACTTGATGGAGCAAATGGCTTAGTTCTGCTCGTATATCTCATGGTCCAAACATACCCAATGTCTTGGCCTCCACAGCCACTTGTGGCAACAAATTCCACAGATTTCCCTCTCTCTGTCTAAAGAAATTTCTCCTCATTTCTCTCAAAAAAGACACGCCTCTATTCTGACCCTCCGTCCTCTTATCTTAGACTCCCCACCACAGGAAACATCCTCTCCACATTCACTCTTTCGAGGTCTTTCAACATTCTCTAAGTTTCAGTGAGGTCACCCTCATTCTTCTGAATTCCAGTGAGCAGAGGCCCAGAGCCATCAAATGCTCTTCATATAACAAGCTTTTCAATCCCAGGATCATTTTCATGAATCTTATTTGAACCAATGTCAGCATATCCTTTTTAAATTAGGGGCCCAAAGCTGCTCACAATACTTCAAGTGAGGGGGTAACAGTGCTTTATAAAGCCACAACATCACATCCTTGCTTTTATATTCTATTCTGCTGGAAATGAATGCCAACATTGCATTTGCCTTCCTCACCATAGACTCAAACTGCAAATTAACCTTTAGGAAATCCTGCATGAGAACTCCCAATTACCATTGCACCTCGGGTTTTTGAATTTTCTCTCCATTTAGAAAATAGTTTACCCTTTTATATCTTCTACCGAAGTGCATGATCATACACTTACTGATACAGTATTCTTTGACCATTCTCCTAATCTGTCTAAGTTCTTCTTTTGCCTCTCTATTTCCTCAAAACTACCCGCCCTTCACCTATCTTCATATCGTCCACAAACTTGGCAACAAAGCCATCAATTCTGTCATCCAAGCTATTGACATATAATGTAAAAAGAAGCAGTCCCAACACAGAACATCATGAGTTACCAGCAACCAACCAGAAAAGGTTCCCTTTATTCCCACACTTTTCTCCTTTCAAATCAGCTAGTGCTTTATCTATGCTAGTATAGTTCTTGTAATACCATGGGCTCTTACCCAGACTGATGTGTGGCTCCTTGTCAAAAGCCTTCTGGAAATCCAAGTACACAGCAGCCACTGATTCTCCTTTGTCTATGTTGCTTGTAGTTTTCTTAAAGAATTCTTTCCTTGGACAAGATTTGCCCTTAAGGAGACCATGCTGACTATGGCTTATTTTATCATGTGCTTCTAACTACACCGAACCCACAGCCTTAACAATGGACTCCAACCTCTTCCCAACACTGTGGTCAGATTAACTGTCCTATATATTTTTTTGCCTCTCTCCCTCCTTGAAGAGTGGAGTGAAATTTGCAATTTTCCATTCCTATAGGACTACGTCAGAATCCACTGATTCCTGAAAGATCATTACTAATGCCTCCACAATCTCTTCAGGTACTTTTTTCAGAGCCCTGGGGTGTATACCATTTTGTCCAGGTGACTTGCGTATCTTCCGACATTAAGTTTCCCAAGAACCTTCTCCCTAGCAAAGGCAACTTTACACACTTCTGACCCCTGACACACTTGAACTTTCAGCATACAACTAATATCTTCCACAGTGAAGATTGATGCAAAATACTTATTCAGTTCATTCACCATTTCCTTATCCACCATTCCTACCCATCTAGCATAATTTTCCACTTGTCCGATATCTATTCTCACCTCTCTTTTACAAATTACCTACCTGAAGAAACTTTTGGTATCAGTTTTATTATTAGCTAGCTTATTCCAGCTTTTCCTTCTTTATGACATTTTAGTTCCCTTCTGTTGGTTTTTAAAAGGTTCCCAATGCTCTATCTTCCTATTATTTTTTGCTCTATAATATGTCCTCCATTTTGCTGTTCTGTTGGCTTTGACTTCTCTTGTCAGCCATAGCTGTGTTATCCTGCCTTAGAAAACTTCTTCCTCTTTGGAATGTATATATTCTGCACCTTCTGAATTATTCCAGAAATTCCATCCATTGCTGTTCTACTGTCATCCTTGCCAGTGTTCTTTTCCAATCAATTTTGGCCAAATCCTCCCTCATGCCTCTGTAATTCCCCTTACTCCACTGTAATACTGATACATCTGACCTTAGCTTCTTCTCAAATTGCAGGATGAATTTGATCATATAATGATCACTTTTCCCTAAGGGTTCTTTTGCCTTAAGCTCTCTGATCCATTCTGGCTGATTGCACAACACCCAAACCAGAATAGCTGATCCCCTAGTGGGCTCAATCCATGAGCTGCTTTAAAATGTCATCTCATAGGCATTCCAAAAAAAGCACCTCTTTGGATCCAGCACCAATATGGTTTTTTCAATCTACCTGTATATTGAAATCGCCCATGACTATCGTAACCTTGCCCTTTTGGCCTGCATTTTCTATCTCGCATTGTAATGAGTAGATCACATCTTTACTACTGTTTTGAGGTCTGTGTATAACTCCCATCAGGGTCTTTTAACTCTTGCAGTTTCCTGGCTCTACCCACAACGATTCAACACATTCTGACCCTGTGGCATCTCATTCTAATGAATTCATTTCATTTTTTACCAACTGAGCCAACCCACCCTCACTACCTACTTCCCTGACCTTTCAATACAATGTGTATCCTTGGGCTTTCAGCTCCCAGATAGAATCTTCTTTTTATAGTAGATATTTTTAACTTTCCACATATTGACTGGAACTCCCAGACTGTAAGAGGACTAGACTGGTTACAGTTTGTCAAGTATGGTCAGGAATGTTCCCTTAATCAGTACATAGAGAGTTTGTGATACTTAGGGAATGAGACAGGGCAGGAGACAGGTTTGTGTAGGGCAGCACTTTGCATCTAGTCTAACGTAAGGGAGCACGCACCAGCACTCATAGATGGATCAGAAATGGAAAGCGTGAGAAATTTCAAGTTCCTGGATGTTAACATCTCTGAGGATCTATCCTGCCCCAACAAAGATGCAGTTACAAAGAAGACACAACAGCAGCTATATTTTATTAGGAGTTTGTGGAGATTTGGTATGTCACCAAAGACACTGGCAGATTTCTATAGATGTACCATGGAGAGTATTCTAACTGGCTGCATCACCATCTAGTATCGGGTTTCGGGTGGGGGGCTCCTGCACAGGATCAAAGAAAGCTGCAGAGAGTTGTTAAATTAGTCAACTCCATCATCGGCACTAGCCTCCATAGAAACCAGGATATCTTTAAGAAGTGATGCCTCAAAAAGGTAACACCAATCATTGAGGACCCCTATCACCCAGGACATGTTCTCTTCTCATTGCTACCATTAGGGAGGAGGCACAGGAGTGTGACGGCACACACTCAATGTTTCAGTAATACCTTCTTCCCCTCTGCCATCAGATTTCTGAATAGACATTGAAACTAGGAACACTACTTCACGATTTTATTTTGTAGTTTACAGTTTTTATTATTATGTATTACAATGTACCGCTGCCACATAACAACAAATTTCATGGCATGTGCCAGTGAAATTAAACCTGATTCTGATTCAATCTAAACCATAATCTTTCACGGAACAAGGACAAACACAAGCAGGGAGCATTGACGTGGCTATGCTTTTGGCCCAAACTTGACGAGACTGAAGCGACAGGAAGAGAGTTAAATACCACCACAATGAAACACTAATTAGCTGGAACGTGCATTCTCATGAGCATGATTGCTGACCCTGTTCAGAAGCCCGACTGCAAGGGTGCCCAAATCCCATGGCAGAATCAATGGTTGTGACTGTGACACCAACAGCAAAACTCAACCACCCCCCCTCACTTTCAGCATGACCTCATTCTTCCAACACTCAATCACAACGTAAGTCTCCTCTAACTGACATGACATTTTCATCCTCACTAGTTTAATAAATAACAATTTAAATTTACTCACAGAACAATCAACTCTCAGTTTTAAAACCATGTTGTTTAAACTACTTTCTTTGTTTTTACTCTGATTTCCTGCAGCATCACATGCATGTCGTAACAGTTTTGGTCTTTGAAGACAACATCATTGTTTCTGAATTTTGGGCTCCTTCCAAGATTTGATGTCTGATTTCTGCCTCATCTCATAGTTTGCTGCTTACTGCTACACAAGGGTGATCATCTAAATCCCATAATCAAGAACAGGAGTTGTCATCTACATTTTCTTCAGGCAGACTGGCATGTGCATTTGCCTGCAGTGCATGCGTCCACAAACTGAGGTAGTCAGATGTTGAAGTAATTCCCTTACAAGGACCAACCAGAGAACTACTTGCGAGGGATACCTAGCGGTGGTACCAGTGGCCTTTTGCAAAAAGATAGCCTTTCTTTACTACTGTACAAAGAGTTCCAACTTTCCAGAACACTGCAGGAGCATTGCATATTTAAGGAAGGGGGGAGACAGTGCAGAGAAGGGTCATTACATTTATTCCTGTGAATTGGATTATGAACAGAGGTTGAGTATGTTAAGCGTGAACTATAGAAGAATAAAATGTGATATCATTGAAATTCAGAGAGGATATATACCTTGATGGAAATCTCTAGAACTAGCCAGAATTGTTTCAGAATATTTAATACAGAAGTGAGGAGGGCCTTCTTCTTTTAGAGGATAAAGACCCTTTGGAGCTGTGGAATTGGAGTTCTGAATTATACTTAAGGTGGAGGTTGACAGTCATTTCAACTAAAAGAGAGTTTAGCACCATGGAGAGATCTCAGTAAAATGGGGCTGAAGCCACAATTTGATCAGCCTTGATATCATTGAAATGTGGAGCAGATGTGAGGAGCTTATTAGTCCTGTTCATGTTTTTTTTAATGTTCTGGTTTTGACCATTTTGGAAGCACATCCCCTCATGCTACTGTACATCCATGTATTCAACAGCCACACTCTCTACAACTGCAAGAGTGGTAATTGTATTGGGTGCATCCATGTAAGAGCTAACTGAAAAAGGTCATACCTCCTAGGATGCCACAGTAGCACAGCGGTTAGCACAATGCTCTTGCCGCTCGGAACGCTGGACTTCGAAGTTCTGGCACTGAACGTAAGAAGCTTATACATCCTTTCCGAGAGCGGATGGGTTTCCCCTCACAGTGCAAAGACTACCAGTTAGTAGGCTAAATGATCATTGCAAATTGTCCCGTGATTAGGCTAGTGTTAGGTGGGCTGCTGGGCAGCATGGCTCATTGGGCTGGAATAGCCTGTACCACAATGTATCTCTAAATAAAAATAAAATATGGTGACAGCTGTGAGAACGTACGACACATCAGCACAGAACAGCTGCTCCGGTACCAGCAATGTCTGTTTCAGTGCAGTGTTACACAGCCAACTGTGGAAATGCTGTTCTGTGAACATCGCAAACGAAGTTCATGTTTTTTTTTATGTGACTTCCAGAAACGTTGTTAAGGTAATCCATAATATTATTTTTATAACAAACAAAAATGGCATTCAGCAACTTTTAGACCTCGATTTAATGCACTATGCATTTCTAAGAAAGCACTAACCTCTATCGTGTTCTGATCAGCCCTGCTTACATGCTCAAAGTTTGGAATGGGATTTAGCTAATAACTTTTTGGATTAAAGGGAAGAACGTCACCAACTGAGCCAAAATGTTATGGAAAAAGTTCTTATGGAAAACACATCAATATGCTTTATTTGCTTTTATTTTGCAATATTTGGATTAAGTGTTTGGGAAGAGTTCTTTTGAAAGCTAGTCAGCCACACAAAAACTAATGATTTTTAATCAGGAGTGTTCAGGAAGGCACCAGAACATGAGTGTAAATGGCAGAGAGAGCCCGCCACCTCACATCAGTCCTCTTCCTATTACATCTGAATGAAAAGACTGCTGTCCCCCATTGCCCTCAGAATCCGTAGAAGTGCTTTTTGCTATTTAAAAGATGACAATTGTAAGCTCATTTACTTTAGATCTAATGTGCTAAGACGTTCTCATATATCTTACTGTATTTGTTAATATTTGCTTATTGTCCTCTTATACTTTCAGAATTTTTTGTTGCTCTTTTTCCCTTTTGCTTATTCCTATCTCTTGTGCATCATCTCTGATCCCGTTATGAATACTTGAGTGTCCATTATTGACACGCTGACATTGACTAACTGTAGTGGAGATATTGGAGATCAGGGGTCCCCATGTGCTTGCAGAGGTGGACCTGGACTGCCACCATTGCATGGCATACCAAAGCTGCATTCATGAAATTAAAACTAACGCCGCAGTCTTAATTAAAAATGAAAGTCTGCTGTCTTAATGCTTCAATAAATTCAGGTTACTAAATGTAAATTCGTTTGAAGGCACAAATTATCCTCTTTGTCCACTTACATAGAGGTGCTTTAAATAATGGATGCCTACATACATGGGCATCCATTATTTAAGGAAGGCATCTTACACCCACATCTAATATTTCTGTTTCATTTGTACTAATTTTGAGATTTGTCAATAAATAGTAGTTTAGTATGCTATTAGACAAAAATAGTAATTGGTAAATTGCTTATTTGCTTTATTACTGTCACATGTACCAAAGTACAACAAAAACTCGTTTGCATACTGCTCATTATAACAGTGCATTGAACTCGAACAAGAAAAACAATAACAGACTGTAGAATAAGATGTGATACTGGCAGAAATGATCTTTTATTTAGAGTTGCAGTCTCATATTTACCTTGTCAATGCACTGACTTCTAAAAAAATTAAGGCAAATCAAAATGTTGGCCAATACTTGGGGGTAAATGATGGAAATCAATGTTTTACGGTGCCTGTCAATCAACAAAGAGATCCTGTACTTTTGGAAATATAGCTATGGCAGCTATTATTAATAAGTAAGCATCTGTAACTACAGTGGTTCTTGAAAATTAATTAGAGGGCAAATGTTGGCCCAAATAGACAAGTATTAATGAATTAGTATTATTACAGTAATTTCAAAATTGGCACGGGTTGAAATGTGTTGTCACTATAGAGTATGGAAGATTGAGAGGCATCTTGAACGAAGCATATAAATTCCTGAGACGTTCTGATAGAATGAACAAAGGAAGAATACTTCCCTTCTCATTGAAAAATCCAGAATTAGAAACTACAGTTTAAAGGTAAGGGGTCAACTGTTGATGACAGAAATGATGTAAAACTTTTACTCTCAAAGGATGGGGAGATTCTGAAAGTCTTCAAATAGCGGTGGAGGTAGAACCTTCGAATATTTTTACGGTAGAGATAGATTATTGATCAGCTGGTGTGGGGGGGGGGTGGTAAGATTACCATGTATAGATTTGCATGTAGAGTTGAGGTGACTGTCAGAACAGTAATGAAATTAATAATTGTTTGAGGAGGGTTGAAGATCAATTAGCCTACTTCTGCTCTTACTTAAAATGTTTATTATAGTTTTTTTCTCAAGCAACGATGTAAACTAATTAGGAGGAGTTCTGCCCCAATTTCAGATTGAGTCAGTTAAACATATACATGTATAGAGTCATTGAGTTATGCAGCATGGTAACAGGCCACTTAGCCAAACTCATCCATGCCAACCAAGTTGTTGACATGAGCTGGTCACACTTGCCTGCAATTAACCCATGTTCCTTTCACTTTCTGTGTACCTGTCTGAATGTCTTTTCAAATCTGTAACTCTGCTTGTCTCTACCAATTCCTCTGGCAGATCCTTCCATTTACCCACCACTTCCTGTGTGAAAAACATGTCCTTAAGGTGTCCACTTGAGCCTATGTCCTCGAGTTCTTGACTCCTCACTTATAATTTAGATAAGATTGGTATTGTCACTTTTATAATTAGAACATTTATACTAATAATTAATTTGCTTTAAAAAATATGTCAGTTTAGTATTTTAAGCATGGAAATTAATAGAATATCTGGCAATATTTCATTTTCTAATAGGACTGAAGTTAAGAAACCCATGAGATGGAATTTTAAAAAGGGAATTACAAGGTGGAACTTTTACTTTATGTAATTGTCCCAATGTTTATCTTGGATTACAAAGTAGACTAAATCAAGCTTGTAAGAAATTACTTATCTCATTTTCTGTTACTTTTAAAACACCCAATTTTCCTTTCAAATCATGCTATACTTTGTAGGTTAAATTTTCTCTTGTTTGTTAAATTTAAAATGTTTCTTTGATCATTTCAAGTATCATTGCTGAACTATGTACGCATGCCACTAAATAGTAATTGAGAGCAAGAATATTATCTGTTTTACTGTTGTTTTTTACCCTTCAGACACTCAAGCCAATTATAATTCATGCATCATTGCCCCAACTGAGATTAGGTTTGAATTAATTCTGTTTCTAAATTAAATAGCCTAGATTTTGATTTATATTAATAGGATTATTAAGCAATGTCAGTTTAATTTGTTGTGTGAGGATTGCAGTAGCAAAGCCCAATTTGGCAAATTAGCTGCCTTGATGATGCCATCACATCACACTAACTAATTACATATACATGCTTGCCTTGTTAGCAGTGTGATCAATGCTAATAAAGCATTGCTTTTGGAATTCACTCAAACAAATGTTGTGTAATGACTTGAGGGATGACATCAGGTTTTAATGAATTTAGACATTGAATTTTTTTATTGAAAAACTTACTTTGCTTCTGTGAGTTAATTTTGTTTTTCTGCAAATTAGCTCTGGGTCTTGCACTGGCATACTCTATCCTTCAATAATGAATTATACTAAGAAAGTTCTTACTACTTCTTAAGGATCTACAGAGACACTTGATTGTATTTGCATCTACTTAATATAAAACTTAATTATGTTTGAAATTGAATTTCATATATATAGGGGTGAGGATAAATAATAGTGGATACATATTATAGATTTTAGGAGTATATTCTGGTAAGATATTGATACTAATAATAAATTAATTCTTAGTTAACATTTATATATACCTTGAAATGTAATTTGCCATGGTACAATAAGAAAGCGAGAGCTTGTGCTTAAATCCAATTTAACACAAACTCAGAATAATTACAGTTTGCTTAACAGTGAGGAGCTGATTTTTTAAAAAAAGCTATTTTGAGGAAACCCTCAAGCAAATTTTGACTTCAGCACTTAAATCATTCTAGATATTCCTTATTCAGGAAATTAAATTGTGCTGCTTTCTCTTGAACTTCAAATACTTTAATTAGTCTTAAAATGAAATTCCTAACAAAAGTATGCAAACTCTTAGTGTGTTAATTTAACATCTTTGCACATTTTTCTTTTGGTGATCTGGGAGTGAGGAGTAAACGGACAATTAGTGCAAACTCTCTCTTGAGCAGTTAGAGGACTTAAAAAGTGAGCCAATTATTGTATTTAGTACCAGTGTTGCCGATGTAAACTCTCAGCGTATTGGCTGTTCCTAGTGCCAGAGTGCAGTCCTATTCTTCCTTTGCCTGACTGCAAGAATACAGTGCCAACTTTCTTACAATGTGAGCCACCAGGGATATTTTGCTGAAATCAGAAACCTAATGGATATTGTTTTAAACGTTGATACCTACGAGACTGTGACGATATTTGCCAGAATATTTATGAACATAGCTTACAAGGACGTGCCTTGCAGATGGGAGGTAAAAGGTACTTTTGGAATTGATTGTTTTAAAGAAACTGAAGATTTACCCTGAGGGTTTCAAATTCCTGTTTTGGTAGATTCTTCTCATATTTAGCTGATTAGTTGTTTTAGTTTTAGGAGACTGTAACCTACTGCATATAGTTTATACAAATGTTACTTCTTTGAGAATCGTCACCTTGCCGTGGTGGTGAGAGTTTGTGAGTTTCTGAGATCCTGAGAATGATGCTGTCTGGAGCTTGGCTCCTGGTAGGGACTCCCATGGTGGTAAGGTCAATGTGGATGTCCCAAACAAAGAACGATCTATTGAAAAACTCTATGGCAGAGTTGGCAAGAGATGACGACACATCACAATGGCAGTGAAGGTGGAGGAAAGCTACAGCGGTGAAGGGTCCCTAGTTGTCTAGCACTCCCTGTCACTGGACACGGACCCTAATCTATCAAGTACCATGCAGTGGCTGCTTGTGCATCAATCTCCCATGTTAAACAAGGTCGAGCACTGACATCCCCAGTAAGGGAGTATGCCTTAACATCCCAGATTAAATCCCTTGGAGATCCCAGATCAGCCTCTACAGCCACCATATGACCGACAATTAGACAAACCCTCAGAAGAACATCATACTCGATTCAAGTGATTGCACTACTACTATACGTACATTACAACATCTTCAGCCTTGTTTGTGGAATGGCTGAAGTATTGTGTACTAGTCATATGATTTACATTGCAAGTTACTTATATGATTGTTTTTTTGTGTTACTCTGTAAATCAACTGTTCAGAATCAGGCTTATAATCACTCTCTTATATAACCTGAAATTTGTTTTGTGGCACCAGTAGAATGCAAAGGCATAAAACTGCTATAAGTTACAAATAAATAAATAGTGCAAAAAGTGGAATATTGAGGTAGTGTTCATGGTCTGTTCTGAAATCTGATGGCAAAGTGAAGAAGCTGGTAGTAGTCTTCATGTTCCTCTCCATCCTCTCAGATGGTAGAAATAAAAAGAGGGCATGTCCCAACCGACGAGGGTCCTTAATGGGGGTTCCATCGTTTGGAGTTCAAGTCTGGTGCTGTTCTGTATGGAGTCTTTGTAAGTCTTCCCCATGGAATATATGGGTTTTCTCTGAGTCCTGCAGTTTCCTCCCACAGTCCAAATATGTTCCAGGTAGGTTAGTTGGTCACTGTATAGTAAATTGTCCCATGATTAGGCTAGGGTTAACCAGGTTTGTCAAGGGTTACCGGGACGGTGTGCCTCGAATGGCCGGAAGGGCCTAATCCATGCTGAACCACTAAATAAATAAATAAAATAAATAAATAAGGCTTTTTCCTGAAGCACCACCTCTTATAGATACCCGTGATGGTAGGGAGTGTTGTGTCGTGATGGAGCTGGCTGAGTCTATAATCCTCCGCAGCTTCTGACAATCCTTATCAGTTGCAAGAAGCTGTAGTGGATTCCTGGGTCTTGCTGACATTGAGTGCGAGGTTGTTGTTGTTGTACAGGACTGAGAAACGGCAGCTAATGCATCTCACTCCTCTAGGCCTTCTCATCATCTGAAATCTTACTAGCAACATTCGTGTCATCTGAAAGTCTATAGATTTCTTCAGTCAATCCCCGTGTTGGAATCCTTCATCAGTTTTAAATAGAGTTGTGTAGTCTGATAGGAGGGAATAGGATAAGCAGTTCCTAGCTCAAGTGGTTAAAGTGCAATTGTTAGCAGTGACATATTCTCTCCCATAGAACAAGGTTATAGGTTTAATTTGTGGCTTAGTAAAGTATGCTTTGCTGTAAATTATAGAATATGTCAGAAACCAGAAGTTGAAAAAAATGGACAAAAGTCTAAAATACCTATAGACTAATTAAAACCATGGATAATTATTCATAATGAACTTAGAAGTGAGATGTACACAATTTTTATATATTTTTTAATTTCAAAGCTATCGGTCTCTGGCAGTATAATATGAAAGCAGCAATCTTTTCCGACTTGAATGAGTTCAAATTTTACATGGAGGAATCTGATATGTGTCTATTTTACCTTGAGTGCCCTGTAAAATTTCCTTGCTGCTTTTAATTTGTTGCTAATCTCTCATTGTCCTAGAAGCTGGCAGTGATCTGCTTCCTTCAATCTGTGAAATGTGAGGATTGCATTGGCAAAGTGTGCTTTGGGTTCTGAGTTCCAGGACATCACACTGGCAATGCAGTCCCCATGATGTAGTTCCAAACTGAGTTGCCATGTGTGTTTTTAGTTTTGAAGACGAGATTGCAGACTGAGGTATTCCCATCTGTTAGGGATTTGGGAGTTACGGTATTATGTGAATATAGCAGGCATTAATTCTATCCTAATATAAAGTGCAAACAGTAATCAGTTTGAAGTTAAAAGGACAGCTTTGTAAACACCAGTACTAGCCAGAGAGCACTGGCTCATAGCTAGAGGCTTCTCAAGTCATATGGTTTACATTTTCACATTTTTAATGCATTGGCCAGCTTATGACAACGGGGCTGTGTTATTTGGCCTATGTCAAACCAGGCTTCAGACACCAGATAAATTATTTTGGCACTGACCATATCAAACATGGATATTGGCAGTTTTGTTTTTCTGTCAATGATTGGGATTCTTGTGTACTCTGTCATTCCTCACACACAAATCGTGGGTGTCTAGTTTTACTACCCTGTCCTTGGATGGCCCTTCAGTCCATCGTATGCATCACTTCGTCCCAACTAAGATGTTTGAACATTTATCAGTTACAGTACGCTCTCGCTGTAAAAAGGTAATTCAGTGCAAACATTTCCCAGGCTCAGGATGTTGAATTAAACAACATCATTGCAATTGCTGAACTTTCATTGAATCATGGAACGGGTCATGTTCCAAGCCTTCCCCGGTAACTGCATTGCTGCTCCTCCATGCACGACTGCTGAGCTCATCAATTTCATCTATTTTTTCTCCAACTTCCACTCTGCCTTTAAATTCACTTGGTCCATTTCTGACACTTCCCTCCCCCTTGTCTCCATCTATAGAGACAAGCTGTTGACTGACGTCTTTTATAAACCTTCCGATTCCCATGGTTACATTACCGTACCTCTTCCCACCCTGTCTCCTGTATAAATGCTATTTCTGTATTTCAGTTCCTTGGGCTCTGCGCATCTATTCCCAGGATGCAGCTTTCCTTTTTCAGGACATCTGATACGTCCTCCTTCTTCAAAGTATAAGGTTTCCCTTCCTCCGTTGTTGATGCTGCCCTCACCCGCATCTTCTCTATTTCCCAACATCCACGTTCACCCTATTTTCCTGTTGCCTTAACCTACCACCCATCAGTCTTCACATCCAACAGATTATCAGCTGCAACTTCCACCATCTCCAAAGGGATCCTACAACTAAACAAGCTTTTACCTCCCCTTGTCTGCCTTCCTCAGGATCTCTCCCTCCATGAATCCTTTGTCCATTCATCCCTCCCAGCACTGATCCCTGCAAGTGGTCAAAGTGCTACATTCACCTCCTCTCTCACCTCCATTCAGGGTCCCAAGCAGTCCTTCCAGATGAGGCACCATTTCTCCTGGGAATCTGCTGGGGTCGTCTATTGTGTTGGTGCTCATCATGCAGCCTCCTCTACATTGGTGAGACCGGTCAGAAATTGGAAGACCACTTTGTCAAGCAGCACCACTCCATCCACCCAAAGCAGGACTTCTTGGTCACCAAACAATTTAATTCAGATTCCCATTCCCAGTCCAACATGTTAGTCCACGGTCTCCTCTTGTACCAAGTCAGGCCATCCTTAAGGTGGTGGAGCAACACCTTATATTCAGTCTGTGTAGCCTCCAACCTGATGGCATGAATATTGATTTCTCCTTTTGGTAAACACAAAAATCCCTCCTTCTATTCCCCACTCTGGCCTCTTACCCTTTCTCACGTACCTATAACCCCCCCCCCCCCCCACCCTCGTCAGTCCCTCCTCCTATGGTTAACTCTTCTCTCCTATGAATCACTCTCCTCTACAGCCCGTTGCCTTTCCCATCCACCCAGCTTCACCTATCACCTTCAAGCTGTCTTCCTTTCCCTCCCCCCACCTTCTTATTCTGGCATCTTACTCCTTCCTTTCCAGTCCTGAAGAAGGGGGTCTCAGCCCAAAACGTTGACTGGTTATTCATTTCCATAGATTCTGCCTGACCTGTTGAGTTCCTCCAGCATTTTGTGAGTGCTGCATTGAATCATCTGCTGTTAGCTTTGTCTTAAGAATATAAAATCAAAGTATTTTGAGTTTAGGGAGACTGAGTATGAGTCCAAAGGAATGCCTGTTTGGCATGAAGAATAAGGCCTCTATATCTACCAGCCTTAGTGTCTCCAGTGATTCACTTTACCGTCACAACACCATAGATCTACTGTTCTTTTTCTAGATAGTGAAGTGCTGTCTACGAAATTGTGGATTGGTAGCCATTGTAACCCTGGAGAGCTAGTAGTGAAGGGATAGAATGTTTCATGGGATGTCAATTGAACTGGATCCTTAATTTTAACTTGTGTTTGGTATCTTGACTCTTGTTGGAGCTATACTTTTCGCCATGTTATTCCTTTATACTTCCAATCTTTTCATGTCTTTGAAGTTTTGGGAGAAACAGAATGAATCACTTGCTGTATATTATCCTCCTTTTTAGCCTACTCTTTGTTATTGTTGTAGTTAGGCAGTTGGTCCAGTGAAGATTCTACTCAATGATAACCTTTCCGAAGATTGTTTGTGATTAATTCTGAGCGAGTTATGTTGCTGACTGGCAATAGGATGATGCTAGAGTGTGTGCCTCTCAGTGCCAGAGACCTGAGTTTAATCCTGACCTTGGGTGCAGTATGAATGGAGTTTCCCTGTGACTATTTCCCTGTGACCATTTCCCTGTGACTACGCATTTCCTCTGAGTGATCCAGTTCCCTGTCCCATCTATAAATCATGCCGATTGCTAACCTAATTGGCAAATTGAATATTGTTTCTGTTTCGCAGCATGGACTCCAGATGAAGGGCTTCAACCTGAAATGTCCACTGTGCATTTCCCTCTGCAGGTGCCATCTGACTCTGTGAGTTCCTCCAACAGCTCATTATGTTTTCTCCAGAACTCAGCAACCACCGTCTCTTATGTTTCCAAGATGGAAACATATACCAACATATTCCAAAAAGGAATATGCACCTTCAACAAAAAAGTTCAGCACTACCTTCATCCTTAAGGATTCATGTCCTCCAACACTAGTGCACACCTTGCTGCTGTGTGTCCTATCCATGAGGAGTTCATTAAATGAGTAATGGTGCATCTTCCTAAATAATTTTCCACCTGGTACAATGAAAACAGGGAAACATTTGGAATATCACCACCTACATATTCTCTTAGAGCCGGTTAAAATCTTGACATGGAGAAAAATCATTTGGTGAAGATCCTGGAGCTCTCTTCTTCCCAGGCTGTCTTCTCCATATGGTCTGCAATGATCCATAGAGGTACTTCAACACCTACTCAGTGGCATTCCGGAATGGGCAATAAGAGCTGACTTTGCAAAGATGCTAACTACTGTTCATGAATTTTAAAATGCCATTTTCTTGCCATAGAGATCCTGTTATAGATAGTTTTTTTTCCCCATTTCCATTCCTTTCAGAAAATTGTTTTGAAACTTAAAATGCTTACCTATTAGATTGAAGAATGAAAATGATCTCCAGAATGGGGAAATGACAACTTTTATGGTGGAATTTAATATCTTTTTACAGATGGCTCTGGCCTGTTGCCAGGAAAGTATCTGTCTGCAGCTGGCTCCCACCACCTTGCTTAGATGGAATGGACCATTACATAGATATTCTTGTATGCTCATACCAAGCAGCAATAAGTTGCATTTATTTGGTGGTCCTAACATAAAACAAATTTGAAAGCTCAACAAAAATGAATAAAAGTAGACCTGAAAATAAGCGAAGTGGAAGAATTGTTTAAGGGTTAAAAGAAAGCAGATGTATGGCTAATTGACAGAAATTCTGTTTCTTCCCAGCTAGTATTTCAGTGGCTATTGTTGTAACAGAATGCTACCAGATCCCATGCTTTTACATGTGTGTAGGTTATGAATTGGGTTCCTGCATTTCATCACAAAGCTTGCATATTTTTGTTTTGGAGGTCAGTGGTTTCTAGCCACAACTGTAACTTACTCATTTGTTTGCCTTTAAAACTGTTGATATCTTCATATTCGTATGTACATCAATACCTTATATTCACAAAGGCATTGGAAGAGGTCATTGGTCCATTTTGTCTATGCCTGTTCGAAAGGGAACAACATGATTGGTCCCATTTTCTCTCAACCTTTGCACTTGCATGCTGACCAATCACTCTCATTCATCATTTTGCTGTTACCAAATGAATTATTTAAAGATACCATTTAATCTACTATAATCCTGGAGATGGGGTGTTAGGGGACGGGGGCAGATGCTGAAGCATCCAAGGAAACCTATTTGGTCATGTAGAGAATCTCTACATTTGAACCTTGGGTGTTGTCTGTGAGGCCACTCTGCAAACTGCTTGGTGCTTCACAGATATCAATGGAACAAAGTCTAAAATCTTTAGGAGGTGGTAATATGACAACTGACAAATAATCGCATCGAGGAGAATCTGGAATTGGTGGAGGCTGATGTGAGATCAATAGAGTTTTATGAGATTATGAGAAGCATACAGTATCTTTCTCCCAAAGTTGAAATTTTTTGTACTAGGGAACATGCATTTTAGGGTGAGGGGGTGAAGTTCAAAGGAGATGTGAGGGGCAAATTTGTTACTCGAGGCTGGTGGGTACTTGGAATGTGCTGCCTGGAGAGGAGGTAGAAGCAGATATGTTGTGGACATTTATGGGACATTTAGACAGATGCATGAATGTGAGGCCAATGGAAGGATACAGGTATTGTGTAGGCAGAAGGAGTTAGTTTAGTTGGCCATTAAATTACTAATTTAATTGGTTCATCACAATGTTGTGGGCTGAAGGGCCTGTTCCTGTGCTGTACTGTTCTATGTTCTATGTACTTAAAAGGGAGGTAGAAAGTAGGAATGGCCTGGGGTTGAAAATTACAAATCTATACCAGCAGGAATTACTCAAGAGATCAGACTGTACTACAGAAGGGTCTATGAGCTGAAGTCTGAACTGCGCCTCAATTTCCATAGATGTTGCCTGACCTGTCAAATTGCCGAGTATCTCTTTTTGATACAGCTGGGGAGGTTTAGCTCTATATTCTAAACACAGCAGATGAAAATTTCAGTAAATATGATCAATGGGCTAGTATTTCAGGAAGGCAGATTGCCAAAACTGTAAACCCATGGCTCTATTTTGGAAGCAGGGTGAGAGAGTAGTGAAATTTTAATAAATAGTTAAAAGTGTTGAAGGCATAACCTGACCCCTGCCTGACCAATGTAGGTCAGCGTGACTTAAAGGCTGTAATGGAAAGAACAGGAACACAACAGGAAATACCAATTAAGTAAACAAGAATGCAGGAGGTCTATTCATAGATGCATTGTTATTAGTTTTGTCCAATTTATTTTTAAGTTGCTTTATATTCTAATTATAAACACATTGTTAGGACTTTTTTTGACTACAAGGACAAACTTTTGCTTCCCTTTATATTTGCATCATGGAAATTGGGAATGATTTTCCAGGAAAGAAACTGGAAAATTTTGCTTTTCTTGTGAAAATGTAAAATGACTTTAAGCTAATAATTGTGAAGGCATGCACAGTTCGTTCGTTCATTCATTATGTGCTCTGTCGTATGACATGGGTGAACATGGTCTTTCCATGACCATGATTGTTCTTGGCAATTTTTTCTGCAGAAGTGGTTTGCAATTGCCTTCTTCTGGGCAGCGTCTTTACATGCACACTACACGCCTGAATTTCCATGAAGTGCCGCTACTAAAGTCTTCTACCAGCAGGAAAAATCAGAAAATGAACACTTTCTCTCTTCCTTCACTCCAGACGCACATGCACTTGTTGTTCCTCTGTTTACAATGGGTGCTGCAACTGACCAGGAGAGAATTCTATGCCTGCATTTTACTAAAGTTTCACCTGGAAGCCTTGTGTGTGTTTGTTAGCTTTTTAAAATGCCTAAAAACACTAGGCAATAAGGAGTTTGAAAAATTTTACTTTTATGAAATACAGTGGATTCTGTTTAATTGGGACTTAATCAGGACCAGTATATTTTGGCCTAATTAACCAATTGCCCCAATTAGTTGAAGTTTCATGGAAATAGTTTAAACAGTTAAAAAAAGACAAACTACTGCTAAACTGAGCAAAAAAGTATGTACTTAAATTAAATACAGAACAAATTATAACACTATCAATACTACTACAGTAGTATAAAACTGTGCTTTGGTTTCTAGTAGTTATTGGTGGAGGAATTCATACAGTGTATGCTGCTGTGTTCTTTTGATTGACTGTAAATGAACAAAATCAGTGCAGACACCAAGTGTGGATAATTGACGATTGCATCCTCCAAATCAGCTATTGATGATTGCATCCTCCAAATCTTCATTTTCATTGAAACATTCAAGATAATTGACAATACCTTCAAATTCTTCATCGTTTCTAACTTCTTGTAGTAGTGAATTTGTTTCATTTACACTCACGGCCATTTCTCGCATCTCCCAGCTTGAATGTTTGAAGCCACAGTGAGCAAAACAGTACTGGCTATTTTCTCGATTAGTTTTATTCTTTAAGAGTTATCCCAAATAAGTGACTTCTCTGATTAAGTGATCATTCAATCAACTGGAATCTACTATACATTAAATGGGGATGGGACACTTAGCAACTATGTTTTAGAGATGGATTTCAGCTGAGATTGCACTGACACCTTTGCAAGGCAGCATATAATTGACAAATAAGTAAGCTAAGGCTTGAATTTGACAGTGCCGAACCTTGTTGCAACTGCAGGACTTGGAATGATATAGCTATTGATAAAGACAGCGTGGGATTTTGGTCTAGCATCTTGCCATTCTATTGCATGAGGAGAAAACAGTAATGCAAAGTGGACCAGTGAAGATTTGAAACAAATGTGCATTTAAACAGTTGGTGGTCAGTCCAGCGGAGCAGCAAAGTAACAGCTTTTGGGTATGATAGCCATACCTCACCAGTTACCAAAGATTAGAACTGGAAGAATTTCTCAGGTGATTTTGGGATTCTGGAGCTCCAGCTCCTTCCCTGGCAGACATCATAAGTGGGGGAAATAGATGTGCAACAAGCAGTATTTATCTGCTCATTTCCAAGCAAAAATGTGTCAGTACCTTTGAAATGTTTCTACCTCAAACAGTTCATCCCACTCTAGTGAATTTCTTGCTTTGAATACAGATGCTGGAAGTATAAGTTTCAGGAACATGGTATAACATCCATTAAATTCATGATGGTCTTGTTTACATCTCCAATTTCTATTAAACTAGTTGATTTTTCCTATTTTCTTATCACATTGGAAGCCATTCAGCCTTTTGGTTTTATGCTGTTATAACAACAATCCTATTCTCAAAAGCACATACCACCAGGCTCAAGGGCAACTTTTATCTCACTATTATCAGACATTTGAATGGACCTCTTGTATGATAAGATGGACTCGAGCTCCCAACTTACCTCGTTATGATCTTTCTCGTTTACTTGTACTGTACTTGTTCAGTAGCTTTTACACTTTATTCTGCATTGCTACTGTTTTCCCTTATTCTAGCTCTTTGTATTGTGTAATGATTTGATTTGTATGAACAGCGTGGTGGACAAGGTTTTGACTGTATCTTGGTACATGCAACAAGAATAAACCAATACCAACTTCCCTGATAGATTTTTTTGTGCTGATTTGAATGTGAGGCAAAACATATTGAGCATGTTATCAGAGATATAGTCACTTTGTGGACTTCATTTTGTCAAAGATAGAACTTGGGATGGAACTTGCATTGATTAGACATCTATGAAAATAGATATGAGGCATCCACATACTATTAATATGTATATCTTGAAAGAAGATACTATAAAATCACCTCAGATCCTGAAGCCCATTCTTCTTGGCTACTGCAGAAACTGGTGTTGCCCATGGGCTCCACTCAACCTTGGAAAGAATTCCTTTAGCCTCCTAGCAATCTAGCTCACTGGCTGCTTTATCGCAGATGGTACAAGGAGCTGGACAGACTTTGTAAAATGTGAGTGTGTAATTTTCATTTAACACTGTTTTATCCTTGATATGCTTGAGTTTATCAATGCCACCCTCCAACACGGCTGTGGTATCATCCAGTACCTTTCTTAATTTGCTTTCAGTCGACTTCATCACAGGTGATTTGGCATGCAAATAGTGGATGGATTTCCAATCAAGTTGTAGTTGTCTCAGCCAATCATGTCTCCACAATGCTGCCTCCCACCCCTGTTTTTTATGAAATATGCCCAATGTAGCTTGTAGGTTGTTTGTTTTATTGTTATGAATGCTGTTCCCATAATAATTACCTTTTTTCCGTATAGGTTCTTAGTTAGATATCTGCAGGCTTCAGTTCAGTACCTTTGAAATGTCATTCAAACTCATTTTGTAGAATGACTGAAACAGACAAGCCAGTGTCCAATTCCATTTTAATTAATTTGCTGTTCACTTATGGTCTTAGCCGTATTGCTTGTTTATTGTTAGTTTTCACATAGTAAATCTCAAGACTACTCAGTCCAGTGTCATTCTGTAATGTAAAGAGTTAGTTTACTTGATGGTTGAAAGCCACTTCCACTGTGCCAATCACTGACTGGCCCATTCAGGGGATGTGACAGCTCTTTCCCACCAGCTGCCTCGTGCACCAAGGCACCAGTGCCCAGTTCTGGGTGCCTCAGCATTATAAGAATAGCATTTGTGAGAGGCTTGCTGGCTTTCTTTTGTCTCCAGGGGCTCACCTTCACACTGAGGCCATGGCCAGTGCTGAAGAACCATTGGGAAAGTGCGTTGCAGATTTAGGAGAGTCCACACACACACTGAGCTAAGTACCTGTTTGTTGAATGTTTAGTTTTGTAGTTGGGTAACTTGGGGAGACTTACAAAGTTGAGTCTGAAGAGTTACTGAATGATCAATGTCATAGTTTTTGTAACTTAGGGTGACCTAGATGAATGCTTGTTTGACTTAGAGTTTGGGTAAATGTTTTACTGTTTGTCTATAAATAAAAGGTTAATGTGCTTATTCATAATTAGTGTCTTCTGTCTCACTTTCCAAAACCGTGAACCTGCTTCCTGATAACACACTCCCATCATTATCAGATTTTTCATCAACAGCATGTAGATTAGTGCTCTTTTTGAAAGTGCAACTTGACTTTTTTCTGTCTGCTTGACAGGTCTTTGTACAGTATGTGCCCTATTTTGTTGCATTTTTTGCAAGGTTTGCTTTTAAACCTGCACTGGTCTGGTGTGTGTGAACTCCTGCCACAATGGTAACATAATTTGTTCAGCTAGGCAGGTTTCTGTTTTGATGTTGCAGTTTTATTCATGCTCTCTTTCATCCCTGACTGCAACTCGATTGCTTCTCTGTCTACTGTTTCCATTAATACAGTGATTTCAACTGCACTTTTAAGTGTAAGTTATGCTTCATTTAGGAACCATTTTTGAATGCTTTCTTGTAACATTTCACAAGCTGTGATCACTCAATGCATCATTAAACCTATTATTGAACTGACAATGCTTAGACAACCTCTTCAATTCAGCCATGTATGCTGAAATAGAAAACCCTTCCTTTAGATTCTGCTTATGAAATCTAAAGTGCTCTATAATCAATGGTTTCCATTCTGAATGTTCCTGCATTACTTTCATGATATCAGCAAAGCTCCTTTCAACTGGTTTTATAGGAGCAGTCAAACTTTTAAGCAAACTGTATGCCTTTCCACTCAATGAACTTCATTGGCTATTTCATTTACTTCAAAATACTGCTCAATTCACTTAGTATATATCAACCAGGTATCTCTTGTGCAACCAAATGTGCCTATCTTTCAGATGTAGCCATCCATTTCTGCTTTTTAAATATGTATTATTATCACCTTGTAGTTACTGTTTAGGAACCTGTGAAGTTCATTTTTAAACTGAAATGTTTCGCTGCACTTCTGAAGAAAAATAAACGTGCTGCACTTCAACAGATTAGGTAGTCGCATTCGGTTCATTTTTAATTTTACTCATCGCCACTGTTAAGTTTTGTAACTCCAAAACATAAAACTAATCAAAAGAAAAATCACGGGGCTGAGAATAACGTGTGTACTCTTTCCTTACTTTAGAGAGGCGTGCACTTATCCTGTAGGCCATTCATGTGCACTTGCATATGACCCGTATTGGATTTCAATATTAGTCAAATATTACTATAATATTATATACACAACATTTAGCCCCTCTGAAAATGACTACTGTGCTTCCAATCTATTCACTTCCAAAATATTGCACATGGTTGTTTACCAGCTGGATGAAAGATGCAGTAAGTAATTGGTCTTTGTCACTTACCTTTTTGTCTTTTCCATTCACAAATGTGTCACTTGTCCTTGTGGTAAGCATCACTGAGATCACAGTATTGAAGGCTTGTATTAATGCAGTAAGTTCCAGTGCCAGGGCTTCAGTAATGAGAAGGATTTTCAATCTTAAATTACTCACACCCATAACCAGCGCAGTTCACTTTAATTTGTTTCCATCAATTGAGAAATATTAGTGCAGGCAAATCATGCAATCTATAAATATTTTATGCTCCAAAAATTTCATGTACACCAGTAGTATATGATGGTTCTATACTCTAAACAATGCCAAACTTCTAACAGTATTTGAAAGAACTGTGAGTTTCAAGAATAAATTATGATTTCCTCATCTGTAGACCGAAGTCAGTTCAGAATGGCTACAACATCTTCTCCATATTCACCAACAGCACAGGAGCACCCCAAGGCTGTGTGCTTAGCCCCCCGCTCTGCTTGCTTTATACTTATGACTGTGATGCTAAGTACAGTTCCATCACCATATTCAAGTTTGTTGATGACTCCATTGTTGTTGTTCAAATCAAAGGTGATGATTAATTGGCATAAAGGAGGGGGATTGAAAACCTGGCTGAATGGTGTCAAAACAACAACCTCTCACTCAATATCAGCAAAGCCAAAGAGCTAATTATTGACTAGACAAGGAGGAAGCTGGAGGTTCATAAGTCAGTCCTCATCGGTGGATCAGAGGTGGAGAGGGTCAGTAACTTTAAATTCCTTGGAGTTATCATTTCAGGGCATCTGCCCTGGGTTCAACAAGTAAGTGCTATTATAAAGAAAGCACAACAGTGCTATCTTTATAATACTCTTTACTTTATAGGTCTCTCTACTTAGAATTTTGTGCAGATTTCGCATGTCATCTAAAACTTTGACAAACTTATATAGATGCATAGTAGAGAATAACCTGTCTGGTTACATCACAGCCTGCTATGGAAACATGAATGCCCTGAATGGGAAAGCTTACAAAAAGTAGTGGATATGACCCAGTCCATCACAGGAAAAGCCCTATCTACCACTGAGCGCATCTGCAAGGAGCTGATGCAGGAAAGCAGCATCTATTGTCAAGGGGCCCCACCATCCAGGCCATACTCTCGTCTTGCTGCTGCTGTCAGGAATGAGGCACAGGATTGTCAGGTCCCACACCACCAGGTTCAGAAACAGTTTTTTACCCTTCAACCATCAGGCTCCTGAACCAGAGTGGATAACTTCACTCACATCAACAGCGAACTGTTTCCACAACCCATGGACTCACTTTGAAGGACTTCACAACTCATGTTCGTAGTATTATTTATGTTTTTTGTTGTTCTTTTCAGATTTGCACTGTTTATTGCCTTTTGCATATTGGTTGTTTGTCCATCTTTGTGTGTAATTTTTCATTGATTCTATTGAGTTTCTTTATATCTTCTGTGACTGCCCAGAAAAGAATAAATATCAGGGTAGTATATGGTAACATATATGTACTTTAATAATAAAGCCACTGTCAACTTTGAACTTCATTAATGGTTTTGAGTGTCTGTTCATTATAACATCATGATATAAGTTTAAAGCATATTTTCCATTGCATCAGAGGCACTGCGGTAATCATCAGTTTCCCAGTATCTCATCAGTATTTCACTCACTAGCGTCATCCTTATAAATTACATAATTGTTTTTTTAAGCATTGCCAGTCAGAATGCTGTAGTTAAACCAAAGTTAATTTAGTTTTTTAAATGTCCACTTAATTAAGAATTGTACTACAATTTCCAGATTCTGCATGGTATGCATTGCAAACAGCTGGGAGCCTTTAATCACATTGTCAATTAGCAATGCTATTCCAATTACAAACTGCATTCATGCTGATAAAACCCAACAGGACAATTCAGTTTCAGTCAGCTTGTGCAATTTGTTGTCTGTTTAATCACAAGACCCACATGATGTCAAGGACACAACTTAGATGTGGCAATCTTTCTCCCAGGGTTATTATTTACCTGAAAATGCCATCTTTTGACGAATGCCAGGGTTGAAGTTGGGTAAGAAGCTGATTCATACAGTAGCTATTCCTGAGTTGGATTCTAATCGCTCTTTTCCTCCTAGTGAAGTCATGGTGAAAGGGACAACAGTGAGTATCACAAGAAGTAACAGTATCTGCACTTTAAAATTCTGCTGGAAGGCACTTTGGCTATGCAAAGCATCAAGCAGAGCAGCTTTTCATCTTTTCACATTTTACCAGAGGAAATATTAATTGACACTGCACTCATAATTTTCTGTGGAGTGGCTTCACAGATGGTGACAACATCCTTTGATTTTAATGGAGTGGAAGCTCTTAAATCAAGGGAACAAAGATGAACAACTTTGATATTTGCATAGACTCTTATCTGTTAAACATCACTTGTGGTGTTCATTTTGACAGCAAACCAGAATTTGATGGTGGTGAGAAGGGGTTGGAGAACTGTCTACTTGAAAGGCTGAAATCTGTGTGGCAAATCCTGGTAGCTGTGGAGAGCAGTTACTTTGAAAGTTTCAGGATTTAAGCCACTGGCTATGAAGCAATGACAGTCTATTTCCCAGTCAGTATGACATGTGACCTGAAAGAGCTCACAGATGTCAGTCTGGCATGTCTTGTCCTTGTATGTTGGAGAGATGATAACTAAGTTGTGTCACATTGCTGCAGTTCATCTTGTGGATGGAACAATCTGCTACAGTTCCCCAGTAGTGAGGCATGCTGAGTAACTGTTCTACTTTGTTTGGATGGAGGTGATGTTTACTGATGTTGATTTGTTTATTACATGATTGAGGAAATTGTTTCTCACCCATACCTAGCAATCTGAAAATTAAGTGAGTCACTAGGGAGTTTGTAAGTGGTCTAACCTACCTTGCAGCCAGTTTTTGTGTTGATTCAGTTAAATTTCAACTTGCTGTGATCTTCAAATGGTCAGTAGGAGAGGTTAGAGCAAACCATTGATTGCTGAAAGTAGGTGAGTAGACCATCTTCTGCTGAAACTGAACATTAACAGGGCACACATTTTATGTTTAGTGAAAAGGTTTTATGGAATTGGGAGTTGGGTTGTTCAATTGGCCTGTCAGACTGGAAAGGTACTTACTTATTGTGATATATTGTCTTTCTTCTGAACTTTTTATTGAATTGCTATATTAACACCGTTGCTAGGGAAAGATTCATTTCTGGGTCACTGAATGGTTCTTGTCCACTTCTGAAATTCTTTCAGTTCTACATTATTTGTCAAAAAGAGAAGTGATGCTGAACTAAAGGAATTTCATCCATTGACAATGCAAAATGCTTGGGTACTAGTATCTGTGCATGCACTCCTTGCAGCAAAGATATGCTGCTATGTAAGTTCCACCTTCAGAATTAAAGTGCTTCTAATTAAGTCCATGAACACTGTTTTCAAAAGTTCAGAGTCAATTTATTATCAAAGTACTACATATATGTTACGATATACTACCTTGAGATTCATTTTCTTGGAAGCATTTACAGGAAAGAAAGAAATGTAACAGAATTTTCTGAGAAGTTATACATAAACAGACAGAGACTGACAAACATCCAATGTGTGTAAAAAAAAGAAGGCAAACTGTGCAAATAAAAATAATACCGAGAACATGACTTCTAGAACCCTGGAAGAGAGCCTGTAGATGGTAGCATCAGTTCACAATAGTGATGAATGAAGTCATCCATGCCAGTTCAGGAGCCTGATAGATAATAACGGTTCCTGAACTTGGTGATGTGGGATCTAAGTCTTCTGTATCTCCTCTCTGGTTGTAGTAGAGAGAAGACATGGCCTGGATGATGTGGTCTCTGATGACGAATGTTGTTTTCTAGTGGCAGCACTCCTCGTAAATGTGGTCCATGATGGGGAGAAGTAGGCTTCTCCATTTCCGAGTGTTGGTGATTCAACCAGTTAGCATACTCTTCACTGTGCATCAAAGTTCGTCAAGGTTTTAGCTGACATACTGAATCTATGCAAACTTCTAAGAAACTAGTGATGCTGTCATGCCTTCTTCGTGATGGCACTAATGTGCTGGTCCCAGGACAGATCTGCTGATATGTTGACACCAAGGAATCTAAAACAGCAGACTCTCTCTACCTCTGATCCTCTAATGAGGTCTGTCTCATGGACCTCTGGCTTCTTCCTCCTGAAGTTAATAATCAGCTTTCTGATTTTGCTGACCTCTTCAGAATACTTTGTTTTTGCACTGTCATATAATTATTTTTAAATGTACAGTAATTTTATATCTTTGCAATGTACTGCTGCCACAAAGCAACAATTTTTACATCACATAAGTTAGTGAGAAATCTGATTCTGATTCTACTATAATTCATCTTGCATCTATGTTATTGCAATTGTACTATCTTGGTAATGTGACCATTCTGAAAGGACAGGAATTTTCATGGCTTTTATGTGACACATAAGTCATCAAAGATGTTTGAAAATCAAGATTCTGCAGATGCTGGAAATCAGAAATTTTAAAAAAAATGCTGCAAACACGTACCAGGTTATGTTTCATTTATAACTGTTAGGTGTTAATTCATCATTTTAATATTGAGTAGATGAAAGTGGAATGCTAAGAATTGCCTTCTGTGAATGTTCGTGGTAACGTTGGGAATGATTCTTGTATTTATCTTTCAATGAATAGTTGTCCTAAGATCTTTGGAGCATCTTCTGAACTCTTCCCACTACATTGTCCTGAATCTATGGCAATGCTTACTTGGAATATATTGTGGAGTAACGACTTGAAATACGTGTACAAAATGTTTTTTTATCGTTGTTCAGAAGCAGATCCCTTTTTTCAGTATAATATGACTTTTAATATCATTTTAATCTGCAGTAAATTACATTTAAAAACATTCCAGGTTAAGGAAATTTAATTACATGCAACACGTACAAAATGCTGGAGAAATTCAGCAGGTTAGGCAGCATCTATGGAAATGAATGAACAGTCAACATTTTGGGCTGGGAGCTTCATCGGAACTGGAAAGGGAGATGTAAGACAGAATAAAAAGGTGGGGGAGTAAATGGAGGACAACCTGGAATGTGATAGCTGAAGACAGGTGGGTGGGGAAGGGGAGATCTGAAGTAAGAAGCTGAGATAGGTGAAAAATGCAAAGGGCTGGAGAAAAAGGAATCTGATAGGACAGAAACTTAAATCTCATGCTTCCTGTTATTAGTAGGAAATGCAGACCTAACATAAATTTTCCATTTGGGAGGCATATGTGCAATTTTGATGGAAAATTTCGGGCAAGTTGTTTGGTACAACAAGTACAAAATTGATTTAATCCTGCAACAGTGGTCTTGAACATATACAGGTAAAACAACTGCCCAAATCCTTGTGCTGACTACCAACTATCCACTGAATTCCACAACCTCAAACTTTTCTAACTTATTTTCCAACAAATAATGAAAATAAATCCCATAGTGCTATAATTTCCATTATGGACATTCAAGTTCCCAATTTGGCCCAGGAGAGTCAGAAAACATTCTTTATCTGATCTTCTACAACAGAGTCCTAGGCATGATTAAGATCTTCAAAGAAATATGTTTGCAGTTAAATTTTCCTGACAAAAGTTTTCACATATACATCACACTCTTTGAGTAATTACTAAAGTGTGATACAAATGTTAGACATCAAAAGATGGAAGTAAGTTGCTATTTTTATTACTGTAGACTTATAATTTGAATATTCCTGATTTTATTTCTCTAAGATTTTGAGAACTGCAATTTCTGTACTGCATTGGCAAATTACGTAAAACAGTGATAGAAGAAATGTGTTTTATAGAACTGTTGTGAGCTTTTTAGTTATGCAGAAAATAATTGAGAATTATTTGTTGTCTTTTTCAGTTTTCTCAGTTTGCTAGGCACATAGATGTGAAGTCCCCACTGCACCTCATTACATAATATGTCTCAGAGAAATTACTTCATTTCTGCACAGAATCTGATTGTCTGCCTTGATGACTTGGCTTGATGAGTAATCTGTAGTGTATGAATTCGTGCAATCTTTGGCTGTACAAAAAATATTGCCAAACTGAAATAAACTGCAGATGGTGGAGAAAATAGAAAATGCTGGAGGTAATCATCAGTTCAACTGGCATCTCAAACAGCCAATAGTTTGGGTTAATGACCTTTTCATATTTCCAGTATCTCCTAATTGTAGCTGCTGAAATTCACTAATAAAATCACACATTTTGTTTAGGAATTTAATGTACTTTGTCATTTCCCACTGATTGTTGAATCTGCCAATGAAGTTATTTGCTAATTTCTTCATCACTCTTAATTGTCCTGTTATTAACAACTTCCTTGAAATATGTAATTAAGCAGTACAATTTGAAATTCACTAGCTTTCATGCTTTTCATTTTTCAATTTATTACTAAATGGATGTCTATATCCTCTAATGCTCCCCATGTTCTCTGGATAAGAGTCTGATCAGTTCTGAAGTATGTGCCATACAACACTTCCTCCCTTCTATTCAACCTGTTTGCAATTGCACAGACAGATTATTGTGGTCCTTACCTGTAATCCATATTTTTTTCCTGCCTTGAAAATTTAACAATGCAACTGCTCAAAACTAGCTTTGCATTGAGTCTTTGTGATATATTAAGTTTTGGAGACAGATTAAAAGTGCACTGTGATTGCCTTGTTATAATGCCACTCAAGGCATGCACTTTAAGATACCATACTAGAACACACACTAAAGATCTTTTGTATAGTGATGAATTTCTACTAAAGAGCAGAGTGAAGGGTGAAAGCTAAGGTTCATTTTCTGAATATTCTTGGCTTAATTCCATTTCTGGACATTTAAATTGGTTGACGTGCGTGAAGTCTTTCCAGCATTTTGCTGTCTGTCATAATTTTCTCTTTCAAGTCGGTGATCATTTATTCTGGGGAAGCTAAATACACACAACTATAATAATCCCTACCATGAGTGCATTCTACCTGTGAAGTAAAGGACTGGTTTATACCACACCTGTGTATGATATTGTTAACAGTAAAGAAGCAGAGTCATAGAACAAGAAACAATATTTGAATTATTACTGAAACCATAAACTGAGTAGTGCATTGAGGGAACTATTTTGAGGTGTATAGCATTCTAAGCTGAAATGAAGGGTATAGATAACAATGGATTGTTTTTCTCTTTGCAGGAAGCCCAGTAATCATGAATTTCTCTGTTGCCTTGCAGACCTTATATTGTGTCCACATCAGCAGTCTGTGGGATGATGTTAGTCATTGTACATCATCACCTCTACCATGATAGGAAGTTTGAAATATATGATAGGGGATTGCTGGGGCAATGAGATATTATAACGTTAATCTGGGAAAACTAGAGGCAAGTGATATACTTAGTCTCCAGCCTCCATTTTAAATGTATACCCACCCCAACTTTGTTTAAAAAGTCTTGACTTCCAGAAGGCAAAGTTCTGTTAAGGGTTCAACCATATTACATCCCAGGATCTACTGAGCTTTGATGTCCCACTGCATCACACCATTCTATCATATGTTGTATATTATAGTGCACCAGATTTTGGTGTTTCAGTAGAACAAAAAAAAAAGGTTAATGAAGAACTATTGTCAATTTCAATTATATTAGTTTGACTAAAAATATTCAGTTTTGTTTTCAATTTACATGAACGTGGATTTTTTAATTTGGGTCAGTGCAACTGATAGTCAATTGTGATTTATAATTTCTATTATGGAATTTGCAACTTTCCACTCCTTTGATTTACTGTATTAATATCATTCCCAATTAATATATTGTTGATCATTCTGTATGTCTTTATTGAGTTGTTAAGAATCAACATGGGCAGTTCACAAATTGACTAGATTCAAAAACTTCCCCTTCAATTCATTTGCAGTAACATACTACAGTAAAACTTTATGGATAGAAAGATGTAACTTCTTGAACTTAAGTAAAATCCATACTGTTTCCAAGTGTCGTAACCCTGATAACGTTGCAGTGCGGTGAAAGCAATGTATTTGCAGAAGTATCAGTCCCTTGAACAGGTAACTCATCTGAACAACTGACCTGCATGGGAACTCCATTCACTTTGAGAAAAGCTTGTGAAAGCAGTAATTAGCAATGGACCTACTGCTTGCATGTTTTTCAGAGATGAACTATGAATAAATTCGGTGTGTAATTGGGCAAAAATATTAGCTCATTTAAATATTTTATTCTTCAATATAGTTCAGGAGTGGGAGGAAAATTTGTCTTATCCAACAAAATGCAGTTTGTGTTCAATTAATCTGATAGTTTCACTAAACAGGCATGATACAGTGGTATATTTGTAAAGCAATCATGTTTCTGCCTTACAATTCCAGCAATTTGGATTCAATCCTGATTTGTGGTATTTTCAATAATTGAAAATTATTTCCCCTGGGTGCTGTGGTCTTCTCTATGTCCCATGCTGGTAGGTTAATTGCCTACTATAAGTTGGGTAGGTGTGTGGTGGGTAAGTTTTGATTGAGCAACACACACTAAATGCTGGAGGAACTCATAAGGCAAGCATCATCTATAGAAAAGTGTGAACAGTCAATGTTTCAGGCTGAGACTCTTCATCAGGACTGAAAAAAAAGAGAAGTTAAGAGCAAGAAGGTCGTGGGGGGGGGGTTGGTGGTTAGGATTGAACTCATTTACTAGAGTTGTGAATCATCTCTGGTTTATATCAAATTATGTAATTGCAGAGAATCATTACCTGATTCTCCATTAACAAAGTATTGAGTGGACTCGGGCATGCATATTGGCATTTTGTTACTTCTGGGTCTAAATCCTGGAATTTCCTGCTGTAGTGATTAAGGGGAAACCCCAATGCTGCTTTATCATGGCTTCGAATACAGTGTTATCCAAGGTGCAACACTATGTATTTCATTGCTCTCAATTTGAAAATAATTCTGATGTGCACAGTCCAAGGATGAGAATAACTATTACTGGATCATTATTTATCTCTGGAAGTCCAAATAGCTTCTGGTGTGATTTCTACTTGTGCATCTGATATGGTTTCCTGGTCATAGGTTCCGTTGCATTTGAAAAGAAATTGCACAATGTTCTCCCAAAAGTGGATTACATTGTGAGATGATTTCCTCCCACATGGAGGCAAGTCCCTAATATCATGTTATCATTCTTTGATGCACCTCATTTTACCATCGATCTTTCTTCACCTTTCCCACCACTTTCAAACCCAACAGTTGTTAGATTACTAACCCTCCTTGATCCTACTGTATGTCTACTATATTCTTTCCCATTCCTCTGCCTTTTATTCCATAGCCTTGGCCCTGCTGAACTTTGTAACAGTGAGCTCATCACTTACATGTATCATGCAATAGTCAGTCTTGAGTACTACTTTAATACACTTGTTCCCAATGCCCAAACAAATGTGTATTCTTCAATCCTTGAATTATTTGCTGGGAATTGCGTTGTCAGATTAATTGAATAATTGAGCCTCTGAATGGGAATAGATTCTGAATAATGTTATTCATTTTTTGCCACCTTGTGAGCACCTGGCAGTAAAAGATATTCACAAAGTTGAAAAATCTTTTCCAAGGATGATTGTAACCTATAAGACTGTACAGAGTAGTAAAAGATGGCTTTGTTAAAAACAGTTTGCATCAGACTTCTTGAGATGAACCTTGTCTAGTGGAGGGTTTCTTCACTCAAAATAGGTACCCCAAGGCACTTCAGATTACAGAACAGGTTATGTGAAAAGCAAGTACTTACCATTCTGTTTCAATTACGCCATGACTTAGTAGGATTTCTGACTGTTATAGTATGCTGTTCTTCAAATGAAAACTGATCATTTTGAAATGGTGTACATTGTTGAATGGCAAGGTCCTCTTGGAACTAAAGTTATCCAAGTGTAATCCTTATTGGAAGTGGGCATGGGAGGCTGAGGGTGAAGTGTAAGAAATCACATACTAAGAGAACTTTCACCTGTAGACCATAAACTGGATTAAATGCCGTCTCCACCTACCCTCACTGTTAGATTGTTGTTAATACACTTCCATTTTATAAATTTTTATTATTCAGCTTTTGTGTCATGACTAGTCTGCACAATTTTTCCTTATGTTACTTTGGAACTAGAAAGATGCTTGGTAATAAAGAAAAACAATAATTAAAAGAACAAATAATCTCCATGGTGTTTCAAGACTAACTGCACAAAATAGGGGACAGGTATGTTCTACTAAGAAGGAAGGACAGCTATGGCAAGGTAAGGGATCCTTGGATATCAAGAGAGGTGGTGAATTTAGTTAAGAAAGGAAAGCAAGTGACTGAGGCTGAAGGAGATTTGTAAGATTATGAGAGGCGTAGATTGAATTAACAACCAGTATCTTATTTCCCAGGGATGAAATGTATAATACCAGCTGGTGAGAGGGGGTAAGTTGAATGGAGGTGTGCAGGGCCTATTTTTTACACAGCGTGCTGGGTGCCTGGAACATGCTACTTGCAATGGTGGTGAAGGCAATTACAATAGAGGCATTTACTAGCTACTTGAATGTGCCAGAAATGTAATGATATGGACATTGTCCAGGCAATAATCATTGATCAATCAAATCAAATTAAACTCATACTTGTACTTTTGATATTAATCTAGTTTGGAACAATATTGTGGGCTGAAGAGTCTGTACCTAATCTGTACAGTTTTGCGTTCTATACATTACAGGCAAAATTTTCTTTTTTTTTTTTGCTTCCATAGCATGGGAGCATATCTCTGCAGTTCCATGGCTATTTTATGAATGTTGATTTGAAGGCTAACTCTAGTTAAAATCACATTATCTGCCACTAGTTTTAAAATTAGGTTGTTTTCTTCCTGTGAGCTATTACGTGGATCACTGTGTGAATACTTGCATGGAAAATGCATGTGGTATTTCAGAGTTTCAGTACGCATTTGACTTTAATCACTCAAAATGAAATATGAGTCTTCATCTCCTAGCTGTGTTGTGCATCATGAGAGATAGGAGCTTGTCTTTCCATCTCTGGCATGGGGATGGATGCTCACAAAATTCCCTGTGTTGTGGGGAGTGGGGTAAGTGTGAGGTGTATTGTGTGTGTAATAATCAATGAACAGGTATCTTAAAGGGCTCCACTTTAAAGACATTCCTCTGCAGTTTTAAACAGAGTTACTTCTATATGTCATCAGTATTTCGTAATTTTCAAAATTATCACAAACTTGGCAAATGATCTCTCTTTTCAAATGGGTGAAATCAGCCAGTTTTCTTTAAATATTTATAACATTTATACATACACAGTTAAAATTCCATAGCATCAGTGTGGCTCCTGTACAATTCATTGAACTGCTTCTCTTCAATCACAAACAATACAAAGACGACAAGATAATGGATTTATGAAGTACATTAGGATGACTTGATTGGAATAGGCTCTGCTCCTAGGCATTCTCTGAAAATGCCTGTCTTCTGGAAACTTCATCTGTCATCTTGCAGCAGCTCCTGATTATGGCAACAGTTCTGCTGCTGAGTGACATGTGAACAGTAGCATCCTTCACCTTTCTCAGCCAGAAGCGTCATTCAGTGGTGCAGATGATTCTCTCAGCAAACAAGAACAACAATTTGTGCCAGTGTCTGAAAGCCAGGTGGATCTAATGCACTATGCAAGAATGCCTAGAAACTGAGGAAACCACATCTTCAGATCTACTTTATATATCTTCCATCTTTGAATTAAAAACAGCTTTTCATAATTTTTAAAGCATGACTTGAAAGTGCATTTGGAATACAATATCTCTCCAATGATAATCTGCAAACATAATTCAACATAAATAATTTATAAATTCAATACAATAGTAGTCACTTCTATGTAAGGCGGCTTCTGTGCTATCATGAGAGGGCACAATGCATAGTCCAGCCCTGTTTGGAATAGCTACATGATATTTTTTCTTCCATTTTGGAGTACTAAGGAATCGTGGATGGATTGGAGGGCCAACTTCAGTCTGGCCTTTTATTGATTGACTTTCATTGCTGACATATATGGAGATTCCTGCGGTCTACAAATGCACTCCTGCTGCTGTTCTAAGCAGTCCAATGGGTCTGGGACAGGAAGCCCTGTCAGGATCATTATTGATTTGTTCCAGATTGTAAACGTGGGGCATACAGGCAGAACAAAAGATATGTCGAATGTGTGCAGATGATGTGTGTTCATCGCATCATAGAATGATAGTGTGTTACCATCATAGTCAAGTAGGACACCTAGTCTCCTCAGCTGATGGCTGGCATCCACTGACATCTCTTTGCCACTGTGTCTGACAGCAAAGTTGTTATTGCATCGGGAGAACACCCACGATGAAGAATTCTTTCCATTCCATTCATTCTTCGGGGTTGATTTATATGAAATGCCAATGGAATACCTGAAGGAAATGAAACAATGAAAAGTCATGTAAACCCTTTTAACGTTTGATGTTCAGTTAGGAACAGTTTTAATTTTCTATATGGAAAAGCTGTGAAAGGAATATTAGAAATCCAAAGAGATTACGGCAGACCACAAAATTAATTGTCTAGAACCTCATTTTTAGTAGATTAATATTACACTGATATTAGTTACAGGTCTTTGCTCTTATGACGTCTTTTGAACTACATTAACACAAACTCTTATTATTTTCATTTTGGCATGTAGATATTGATGATTATGCTTGTATTTAATGCATATTTCTAATTGTCTTTAAGACAATCTTAATTGTCAATGGCCTCCTAGGAGAGCAGGTTCATTACCTGAGCAGTGTGAAACAGACAGAGAACTCCCTTACCATCTGCAAATATTCTCACCTATAACTGTATACAGGCAAAGTCATTGAAACTACTGAAGATGTTTGGATCTAGAGCATATCAGAGCCCCTGCAGTGACATTCTGGGCTGAAATGATTCATCTCCCATAATCGCAAGCACATTCATTTATACTAACCATGTCTCTAGGCAGATTTTTCTACCTGATTTTTGTTGATTTTGAGTTTTACTGAGGCTTGTTGATGCAATGAAACCTACTTCTGCCATTTATAACCCCTCCTCCACACATTAATCTCTTGTATTTTAGATGTGAGGTTCCAAGTGAAGTGTTGACTCAACCCTACCTGAAAATTCCCAAATGAACTGCAATTGGTTCTGAGAGGGTTAAGGTTGGCTGGATTAAACTTGTCCTCCTTTCCATGGATAGGGCATAAACTTGAATATTTGCATATGGTTGCATAGATGCTAGTATAGGCACAGTTTGCTTAGAACTGGGGTTAATTCTGTAGCATGTATGCCTTCTGGTGTTTGGTGGGTAAACTGGTGAGGAGTAGGTAAAATAATTCTTTTTTTTTGTCACTTGCTACAGATACAGTCTAGTGGCCTTCTCCTTCAAAACTCAGGCTACCTCGACCAGTGGTGATACTAATGAGTCACAGGACATTTTAACTCGGTACATTTTCTGTGGTTTTGCTAAAAGCAGTGATGTTTCCAAATATTGTTCAAGATGGAGGAAAACCAATTTCATCCATGGACAACGGGCAGCAGTAGGGGTGAGTGATTAGTGCACGCCTTCCACCTGAAATTTGAAACTTGATTTAAGGGGATTATTTCAGTGTAGAAGAGTCCCATTGCCACTCATGACTGTGAATCTAGGGTAAGATTAACCAAGGGCTGGTGATGGAGAACCTGTGACTTGTTTGAAAGATATGATTCTGAGACCCTCTTGTTTGATTTTCTTACAAGTGAATTTCTCGCCGAGGTGGATTCTGCATCTTCTGTCTAGTATTTTTTTGCTCTGTCTGGTGCTGCGTAAAACCAAGGGCATTTCAGAAATCACTGAAGAATGAACTACATCACAACCAACATAACAGCATATGTAGGTAACAGATTTTCTTCCCTAACTAAGATTAGCGGATCTCAGGATTTGATAGCCTCATAGTCACCATTACTGATTTTGGCTTAGTTAATAATTCAATATCTCTGCTGCCATGGAATATTTTGACCTCATACATTTAAATCATTAGTCTAGATGCCCAGACTGATTGTCTAGGTACTTTACTGCTTTGCTCTCTCCATGGAAGGAAATGGAAACAGGTCCTTATATTAAAAAAAATTAAAAATCTGTTTCATTAAACTTAATAATTGGAGCATATATTGTTAATAAAACCAGAAAATGCCAGCTATACTTAGATCAGACAGCAGCTATGAGACAGAGAACTGGTTAATATTTGGAATTTTTGAAATGTAATCTTAATGACATTTCTGTTTGGTTGGGGGAGTGTAAAAGAAACACAATTGATCTGAAAAGTTAAGTCTTTGTCTAATATTTCAATATTCCATACCATGTGCATGCTCCAAGTAGAACCTCCCAGTAATGGCAGCCGCTATCAATGAACACATTTCCCAAGGCACCGTAGCTGCCCTGGCTGCTGAAACGTTCAGGGGTGTGACTCTTTTTCATGGAGTTTTCATCCCGTTCCATCGAGAGCCCATCGTTGGACAGCTTTAATTTCTTGTGAGCAGTTTTGGGGTCCAGTTTGAAGGGTTGACCTGGATGACACCAATAACAAAGCAAAATTACAAATTTGCCATTAATCCCATTCTTTTTCAATAAATGTTTATTTTGAGGTTGACAATTCTTTTATCTTTATTTTCAAAATAAATCTGCATTTTGAAGCAAGTAGCCAGTTGCTGACAGCCCCATATTCAAACAGAGTACCAAGATTTTTCCAGTAACT